>NC_133368.1:47995678-48045678 GCF_049309525.1 Garra rufa | reverse complement strand
CAAGATATTGACTCAGAATTGAGAAATCAAAAAATGCGGGGAAAAAAGTCTGAATTGCGAGATGGAGAAAAAATGCAAGAAAAAAGCCAAAATTGCAAGATATAAACGTATAATTGTGAGATCAGAAAAAAATCTGTATTGCAAGATAAAAGTCAGAATTGTGAGATATAAACCTAAAATTGCAAGATATAAAACCTGGGAATTACGAGATTGAGAAAAAAAAGTCAGAATTGCGAGATATAAACTCAGATTTGCAAGATCTAGAAATTTTTTTTACTGTGAGAAAGAAAAAAAGAGTTGCAAGATATGGGAAAAAAAGTGAGAAAAAAAGTCAGAGTTGTGCAATACAAATTCAGATTTGCAAGATCGAGAAAAAAGTAAAATTGTGAAAAAAGTCATAAATCGACGATATAAACTCAGAATTGCAAGATATAATTTTAGATTTACTATAATGAGAAAAAAGTCAAGATTGCAAGATTAAGAAAAAAGTCAAGAGTTGCGAGATATAAACTCAGAATTGTGAGATCAAGAAAAAAAATCAGAATTCCAAGACTGAAAAAAGTTAGAATAGTGAGAAAAAATTTGAATTGCAAGAAAAACCGAGTAAAAAAAATTTGAATTGTGAAATCTGAATTGTGTGAAAAAAGTCAGAATTGTGAGATCGAGAAAAAAAATTGCAAGAAAAAAGTCAGAACTGTCAGTTATAAACTTAAAATTGCAAGATTGAGAAAAAAGTCAGTATTGGTCGACTGAAAAAAATCTGAATTTCAATAAAAAAAATTGCAAGAAAAAAGACAGAACTGTGAGATATAAACTTAAAATTGCAAGATAGAAACAGATTTACGAGACTGAGAAAAAGTCTGAATTGCAAAAATTGTGAGAAAATGTCAGAATTGCAAGACAAGCTCAGAATTCCGAGATCGGAAAAAAAAGTGCTAGAAAAAAAGTCAGAATTATGAGAAAAAAATTGAAATGTGGGATTTAAACTCAGAATTGCAAAATTGATTAAAATTAAAATTAATTGTGAGAAAAAAGTCAGTATTGGTCAATTTAAAAAAAAAAACTGCAAGAAAAAAGTCAGAATTGCAAGATCGAAAAAAATCTGAATTTCAATAAAAAATTGCAAGAAAAAAAGACAGAACTGTGAGATATAAACTTAAAATTGCAAGATAGAAACAGACTGAGAAGAAGTCTGAATTGCAAAAATTGTGAGAAAATGTCAGAATTGCAAGACAAGCTCAGAATTCCGAGATCGAAAAAAAAGTGCTAGAAAAAAAGTCAGAATTGTGCAAAAAAGTCAGAATTATGAGAAAGAAATTGAAATGTGGGATTTAAACTCAGAATTGCAAGATCGATTAAAATTAAAAGTAATTGTGAGAAAAAAGTCAGTATTGGTCAATTGAAAAAAAAAACTGCAAGAAAAAAGCCAGAATTGCAAGATCGAAAAAAATCTGAATTTCAATAAAAAATTGCAAGAAAAAAAGACAGAACTGTGAGATATAAACTTAAAATTGCAAGATAGAAACAGACTGAGAAGAAGTCTGAATTGCAAAAATTGTGAGAAAATGTCAGAATTGCAAGACAAGCTCAGAATTCCGAGATCGAAAAAAAAAAGTGCTAGAAAAAAAGTCAGAATTGTGCAAAAAAAAAGACAGAACTATGAGGAAAAAAATTGAAATGTGGGATTTAAACTCAGAATTGCAAGATCGATTAGAATTAAAAGTAATTGTGAGAAAAAAGTCAGTATTGGTCAATTGAAAAAAAAAACTGCAAGAAAAAAGTCCGAATTGCAAGAAAAAAATTTCAAGAAAAATTACAAATTTAAAATGGCAAGATAGAAACAGAATTGCGAAATTGAGGAAAAAGTCAAACGTGTAAGATAAACTTGCAAGACATAAACTGAAGAGAAATGAGAATTTTTTTTTTCACAGAACTTACAATTTTGATACTTTTTAGGATCTTGCATCTTGCAATTTTAAGTTTGTATCTTGAAATTCCATCATAATTTTAAGAGAAAACGTCCAAACTCTGAGAGAAAACGTCAGCTACCTGTTATTTTTTCTATTCCAATGGCAGAAACAAGCCTCCACAGTTTGTGGCACAGAAATGACACACCTTTTAAGACACAGGAGTGCAGAGTGTGTGTGCACTCATCATTTTGGGCTGTAATGTGTGTGTTTTCCTGAGGTCAAAAGTGTGTTTTGTGACTCTGCGCTATCTGTCGTAGAGCCTCTCTTTGGTACGGACACACACTTGCAGCGCTGCTCACTTCCTGCCACTGGAGCGGCTGATGAGACGACAGCGAGCTCTCCACCTGCAGCAAAAACAAAGACAGCTTCAATTACTCTGAAAACCCAATGAGAGCGGAAATACTGCTGCTTAATTCACTGCATTAAAACCACTTATGGAGCGCTGTCAATATAACTGCACACAGCCATAAAACTCAATGTGTTGATGATGTTTTATGTCTATTGAGACAGCAACCAACTTGTAGACAGTTTTCAGCATCAACTCCTCAAAAAACCATAATGAGCTCCCAGCACAACATAAGCGACTCTAAAATCAACCAAAAATTCATACAAAGCATCTGCTCACCAAGCCAGAATTTATTTGATCTAAAGTACAACTAAAACAGTTCAATTATCAAAATATTTCTATTTGAATATATTTTAAAATGTCATTTATTCCTGTGATCAAAGCTGAATTTTTAACATCATTCAGTCTTTTGTGTCACATGATCCTACAGAAATCATTCTTATATGCTGATTTGCTGTTCAAGAAACATTTAATATATTATTGTAAATATTTAAAACAGTTAAATACATTTTTCAGGATTCTTTAATGAATAGCAAGATCCAAAGACCAGCATTTATCAAATTTATAAAAGCTTTTGTACCATTACACACATTTAAAAGCTTGGAGTCAGTGTCATTTTTGATAAAAAATTAATACTGTTATTTAGCAAATGCTGTTCTTCTAAACTTTCTATTCAAAGAAACATCAAAAAAATTCTACACAGCTGTTTTCAACATCATAATAATAATAAATGTTTTTTTATAAATGCAAATCAGAATATTAGAATGATTTCTGAAGGATCATGTGACACTGAAGACTTGAGTAATGAGGCTGAAAATGTAGCTTTGTAATCACAGGAATAAATGACATTTTAAAATATATTCAAATAGAAAACAGTTATTTTAAATAGTAAAAATATTGTACTGTTTTTACTGCATTGTTAATCAAATAAAAGTCAGAATTGTGAGATAATATTACAATTGCGAACTATATTGTGAGACAGAAAAAAGTGCTTAAAAAAATGCAAAATTGCAAGAAAAAAGTCAGAATTGTGAGATAAAATTAGAATTGTCAAATATAAACTCACAATTGCTAGATCGAGAAATAAGTCAGAATTTCAAGATATAAACTCAGAATTGAGAGATTGATCAAAAAAAAGTTAGAATTTTGAGAAAATTTCAGAATTGCAAGATTGAGAAAAAAAGTCTGAATTAGGCGATTGAGAAAAAAACAATTACGAGATCGAGAAAAAAGTCAGAATTGCAAGGTCAAGAAAAAAGTCAAGAGTTGAGAGATATAAACTGAGATTTGCAAGACCTAGAAAAAAGTCAAAACTGTAAGATACAAACTTGCAATTCTGAGTAAAAAAAGCCAGAACTGGGAGATATAACGTTTTTCATGGTGTTTATATCTTTTTTTTTTCATGGAACAAACTTTAAATCTTACAATTCTGACTTTTTTCAGAATACTGAGTTCACATCTTGCAATTCTGACATTATATGATAGGAAAAATGTCCAAATTGTGACTTCTTAAAATATATTCAAATAGAAAACAGTTATTTTAAATAGTAAAAATATTTTACTGTTTTTACTGCATTGTTAATCAAATAAAAGTCAGAATTGTGAGATAATATTAGAATTGCAAACTATATTGTGAGACAGAAAAAAGTGCTTAAAAAATGCAAAATTGCAAGAAAAAAAGTCAGAATTGTGAGATAAAATTAGAATTGTGAAGTATAAACTCACAATTGCTAGATCGAGAAATAAGTCAGAATTGCAAGATATAAACTCAGAATTGAGAGATTGATAAAAAAAAGTTAGAATTGTGAGAAAAATTCAGAATTGCAAGACAACATTCTCATTTCTGTTCAGTTTATGTCTTGCAAGTTTATCTTACACTTTTTCCTCAATTTTGCAATTCTGTTTCTATCTTGCCATTTTAAATGTGTAATTTTTCTTGCAATTTTTTTTCTTGCAATTCAGATTTTTTTCGATCTTGCAATTCTGACTTTTTTCTTGCAGTTTTTTTTTTTTTCAATTGACCAATACTGACTTTTTTCTCACAATTAATTTTAATTTTAATCGATTTTGCAATTCTGAGTTTAAATCCCACATTTCAATTTTTTTCTCATAATTCTGACTTTTTTTCTAGCACTTTTTTTTCCGATCTCGGAATTCTGAGCTTGTCTTGCAATTCTGACATTTTCTCACAATTTTTGCAATTCAGACTTTTTCTCAGTCTCGTAAATCTGTTTCTATCTTGCAATTTTAAGTTTATATCTCACAGTTCTGTCTTTTTTTCTTGCAATTTTTTATTGAAATTCAGATTTTTTCATTAAAAGTAGGATGAGTCAGTCTTCGTCCAGAAGAAAACGCATGTTGTTAGAAGAGGCCTGAGTCAAAACAGCAGATGGTTTGTATGTCTGAGTCTGATTTAAACCACATCTTGGTTTGCCGCCCACCTGGAGATTTCACTTTCCATTGACAATTTGCCACTTTAGCCGCATTTTAAGCTTATTTGTAAACCAAAGGGACACTTCAAGCTCATTTTGGCCAAATAACTACATTTAAATTGTACAGATATGAGAGGAAGTGATATTTTGTACTCACAATGCGGTTGAGATCTGTCATGAGCGGAGTGTTTTTGTCACAGTGAAGTGTGATGATGGTGGTCTCTATCCAGGCATTATCAGTATTCCTGCTGTCATCTACATAACCCTTATACACCTGCATCAGAGAGGAAACAGCCATTGCACCAGGTGATTATATTTGAAATAATAATATAGAATATTAAATGCAATAAAACTTAATCATATGGAGCATGCAATAAAATAATTCCCTCAAAAAACAAAATTGTGACCCTGGACCACACAATGTGTTTTTGGCTATAGCTACAAATAAACCCGTCCTACTAAAGACTTTCAAGAAATTGACCCTTATGACTGGTTTTGTGGTCCAGGGTCACATATTTGCATAGCAATCACCCAGAACACCCTAGCAACCGCCTATCAAGAACCTAGAATACCTTAACAACACCCTAGCAACCACCCAGAACACCCTAGCAACCGCCTATCAAGAACCTAGAATACCTTAACAACACCCTAGCAATCACCCAGAACACCCTAGCAACCGCCTATCAAGAACCTAGAATACCTTAACAACACCCTAGCAACCACCCAGAACACCCTAGCAACCGCCTATCAAGAACCTAGAATACCTTAACAACACCCTAGCAACCACCCAGAACACCCTAGCAACCGCCTACCAAGAACCTAGAATACCTTAACAACACCCTAGCAACCACCCAGAACACCCTAGCAACCGCCTATTAAGAACCTAGAATACCTTAACAACATCCTAGCAACCACCCAGAACACCCTAGCAACCGCCTATCAAGAACCTAGAATACCTTAACAACACCCTAGCAACCACCCAGAACACCCTAGCAACCGCCTATCAAGAACCTAGAATACCTTAACAACACCCTAGCAACCACCCAGAACACCCTAGCAACCGCCTATCAAGAACCTAGAATACCTTAACAACACCCTAGCAACCACCCAGAACACCCTAGCAACCGCCTATTAAGAACCTAGAATACCTTAACAACACCCTAGCAACCACCCAGAACACCCTAGCAACCGCCTATCAAGAACCTAGAATACCTTAACAACACCCTAGCAACCACCCAGAACACCCTAGCAACTGCCTATCAAGAACCTAGAATACCTTAACAACACCCTAGCAACCACCCAGAACACCCTAGCAACCGCCTACCAAGAACCTAGAATACCTTAACAACACTCTAGCAACCACCCAGAACACCCTAGCAACCGCCTACCAAGAACCTAGAATACCTTAACAACACTCTAGCAACCACCCAGAACACCCTAGCAACCGCCTATTAAGAACCTAGAATACCTTAACAACACCCTAGCAATCACCCAGAACACCCTAGCAACCGCCTATCAAGAACCTAGAATACCTTAACAACACCCTAGCAACCACCCAGAACACCCTAGCAACCGCCTATCAAGAACCTAGAATACCTTAACAACACCCTAGCAATCACCCAGAACACCCTAGCAACCGCCTATCAAGAACCTAGAATACCTTAACAACACCCTAGCAACCACCCAGAACACCCTAGCAACCGCCTATCAAGAACCTAGAATACCTTAACAACACCCTAGCAACCACCCAGAACACCCTAGCAACCGCCTACCAAGAACCTAGAATACCTTAACAACACCCTAGCAACCACCCAGAACACCCTAGCAACCGCCTATCAAGAACCTAGAATACCTTAACAACACCCTAGCAACCACCCAGAACACCCTAGCAACCGCCTACCAAGAACCTAGAATACCTTAACAACACCCTAGCAACCACCCAGAACTCCCTAGCAACCGCCTATCAAGAACCTAGAATACCTTAACACCCTAGCAACCACCCAGAACACCCTAGCAACCGCCTATTAAGAACCTAGAATACCTTAACAACATCCTAGCAACCGCCTATCAAGAACCTAGAATACCTTAACACCCTAGCAACCACCCAGAACACCCTAGCAACCGCCTATTAAGAACCTAGAATACCTTAACAACATCCTAGCAACCGCCTATCAAGAACCTAGAATACCTTAACAACACCCTAGCAACCACCCAGAACACCATAAAACCCCTAACAACACCCTGACAACCACCCATAAAACCCCCTAACAACACCCTGACAACCACTCAGAACACCCTAGCAACAGGAAATGTCTACTAAATGAAAGTTAAACTTATTAGCTAACACGCCTGTAATAAATATATAACCTTTTGTAGTTCAAATCTATAATATAAATGTTTGTAAAATGTCTTTTAATGAGTAAATCAGCTTTTTGTGCATTTATCGTGCTCACCTGTTCTCCAGCATCTAGTTTAGATTTGGTCTTGTCATGTAACTTTTTACCCAGAATCCTTTCCAGAGTCTGCGCTAGACATTCCTCAGGTTTGGCTGGTCCCTGCAAGAAAAAAAAGTTTAGGATCAACTCAATAAAAAGCTAGTTTGTTGTGTTTGAGCATACCTACGTAGCCAATCTTGGTTCCAAAATAAAAAGCAAATATGATGATTTTTATGGCTGTTTAAAAAGCAAATGCAATCTCTACACTAATGGTCAAAAATAATAAAATTTTTTTGTATGTTTTTGAAAGTCTGTTGTGCTCACCAAGAATGCAATTATTTTATCAAAAATACTGTTAAATTGAGAAATATTATTACAATTTTAAATAACTGTTTTCCATTTGAATATATAGTTGTCAGGATTATAGCCTGTTTTGTCTTGTTTTTCCTAGTGTTTTCCCCCCCATGTTTCTCATTCAAATGGTTTAGTCTTTGTCTCCCCCTTTTGGTTTTGCATTAATTGGTTTAGTCTTGCCCATATTTGTATTTCCCCCCTTGTCATCTTATTATCTTGTTTGTAACCACGCCCTGTCTTCAGTGTATTTAAGTCTGTGTTAGTTCACACCCCAGTGTCCGTCGATGACGTCTCTGTGTTTATCCTGCTCCTCGGTTTTTGTTTGTAACGTTACGTCGTGTTTTCTGTCTGCCCTGGATTTTGTTTGTTTATTTAGAATAAATCAGTGTTTTTGTTTAACGTCTTGTTTCCTGTGTTTTCCCTGGTTGCTCTCTCTGCAAGTGTGACAATAGTAAAATGTAATTTATTCCTGTCATCAAACCTGCATTTTCAGCGTCATTACTCCAGTCTTCAGGGTCACATTTTATTTAAAAATTATTCTAATTTGCTGATTTATTATCAATATTAGAAACAGTTGTGCTATTTATTTATATGTTTTATTTTTGGAACCTGTGATACTTTCTTTTTATAATTTATTATTTATTTAAAATAAAAAATAAAATAAAGCTTTAAATTACAAAAAAAAAAAAATACTTTTAAAACAATCATAATATAATATATATTTTTCTCATATATATTTTTACTTTTATTCATTAAGGACAAAGTTTAATTATCAAAAGAGAGAGTAAAGTCCAGGTTTATCATGGTTAACTAAAACTAAAACAATTAAAAAGGTAAAAAAAAATAAATACTTATAAAAATCACAATTTATATACACCGCTGCTTAAAAGTTTTGGCTCAGTTAGATTTCCAATGCTTTTTAAAGGACACTTTTCTGCAGATCAAGGCTGCGATTATTTAATTAGAAAAATACAGAAATAAACTTTAATATTGTGAAATGCTGATGCAATTTAAAATAGTGGTTTTCTATTTTAATATCCTTAAAAATATAATTTATTCCTTTGATGCAAAGCTGAAATTTCAGCATCATTGCTCCAGTCTTGAGTGTCACATGATCCTTCAGAAATCATTCTAATACGTGGATTTATTATCAATGTTGAAAACAGTTGTGCTGCTTAATATTTTTTTTAGAAACTGTGATAAATTTTTATATATTATATAGATTCTTTGATATATAAAACAATATGTTATGATATGTTAAAAAGAACAACATTTATTTAAATTAGAAAACGTTTGTAACAAACATCTCGTTCAAAATGTGGGGTAAGTAAATTGTATCTTTCTTTCTCTCTTTAAAAGATACTTTAATACTTTAATTCAGCAAGTATGTATTAAATTTATAAAAAGTGATAGTAAAGACTTATATTATTAGAAAATATTTTTATTTTGAATAAATGCTGTTCTTTAACTTTTTATTCATCAAAGAATCCTGAAAAAGTATCACAGGTTCCAAAAAATTAAGTTTCCAACATTGATAAAAGTAATAAATTAGGAGATTAAAAATGATTTCTGAAGGATCATGTGACACTGAAGACTAGAGTAATGGCTTTGCATCCCAGAAATAAATTATATTGTAAAGTATATTAAAATAAAAACCTGTTATTTTGAATTGCAATAATATTACTTTTTTTCTGTATCTAATAAATTGAACTTTGATGAGCATAAGAGACTTAAAAAAAAAACATTTAAAATCTTACTGATCCCAAACTTTTGAGCAGCAGTGTATTTTTTTTACAAAATAAAATTGAAAAAATATAAAAAATACTCTCATTTCTGAAGAAGCATGTGACACAGTAACGATGCTGAAAATTCAGCTTTGATCCCAAAAATAAATTACATTTTTCTATGTATTCACATAGAAAACAGCTATTTTAAATTGTAATAATATTTCACAATTTTACTGTATTTTAATTAAATAAATGCAGCCTTGGTGAGCAGAAGAGACTTCAAAAACAAAACATAATCTTGATCATTCTAAATTTCCATTCTGCAGTGTACACTTATCAAATTCTCTGCGTTCTCACCCCAGGAAGAGCCCAGTGTTTCTCTGCATCCTCCCAGATGGCAAGAAACTCCAGCACCTTGCGTTCAGCATCACGCCACCTTTAACAACAGACAAAAAGCTCCGCTATGATTCCTCTCACACGAACAGCGGGATGAACTGAGGACATCTGCTATAATCTGCTATAATCTCATCAATGCCGTCAGACTGTGTTGTTTTTCGTGTGTTCGGTTGTAAACTTCAATCTGATATGAGATTAGAGATTAATTCCAGCGGCGATCAGGACATGAAGAGGATTTATATTCACCTGGTGATGATTGGGTGGAGAATGGGATTCGGGCCGAGGGATTTCAGAGCCCCTTTTCCCCGAATCCCAGTCCTTCCTTCTGGATTCCTGTTAAAATCCATTCATGAGAATAAAACTTAAGCCTGAAGCATATTAAATGCAAATCCCAGTAGTAGAATAAAGACAGAAGAATATATACCTGTACTTGTCTAAGACTGCAGAGTCAGAGCTGTGAAGAGAAAAACATGTGTTTTTATTTACAAAAACAGCAAAATAACAAATACTGTCAGGAATACTAAATCAAGCATTTTATTGTGGTATCGCAGCATCAAAACATTGTCATTATTGTGGTCACATGACGACATGAAACGATAGGTCTTAAAATATACTTAAAGTTTTAGAAAATATAGAAACAATATTTTTTAAACTAATTTATAAAGAACTGAATCATTGTATGTTATATTGTTGTTGCATAATATTTTGTGCATGCAACTTTTATTGTAAATGTCATGAAAAAAATGTATCAGATGTAATTTAGTGTAACAGAGATACTAGTATAGTTTTCACTATTTTTTTTTAATTCGTTTTTATTTTTATTTTTATTGAAGCTTTTGTAAGTCTCTTGTGTGCTTTGTCTTTTTTTGTGTGTATATAGTGTTTATACATTTTTAAGTACATTTTAGTTTTAGTAATTTTGTTAAACAGATTTTTTGTCTTTGCAACTAGATAAAATTTAATATATTTTATTTTAATCTTAAAGTTTTAGCATGTTTGTAATTTTATTTGTCTTATTTATTTATTTATTTTAGTCCTTCAAGTTAAACTAAATAAAAAATAGAAATCTTGTCTTAGCAACTAAATAAAATATTAAAATTGTAGTTAAAGGTTTAATTTTGTTGTGTTATGAAATTTTTGTTAGTTTTTATTTTAGTTTTAGATATTTTAGTCCATCATGTTACCTGAATAAAAATATTAATGTTGCCTTTTTATATTTGATTTTTAGTTCAGTTATTATTTATTTTATTTCCTGTAATGAAAACTGCTCAGTTTTAATTTTAGTAAACTATAATAACATTTGTCCATTTCAGTTTTGTTTTTTGTTATAAGTGTGCCTGTGTTAATGCCAACTGCATAAATTAGGGCTCAGGTGTTTATTTTTATGGAAATTTTAATATTTCCTTCAAAAAATCCATTTTACTCTCCGTACAAAAAATACTCACACTCAAAAATGTCCACATTGAAACCCATTAAAACTGCAATTATTTAACTCCCATTTGACTATAAAATGATGCAATGCAATATTTGCTAATACTGTAGGCATTCATTCTATCAGCAAGGCTTCAAATTTTACTGCAATTTTTGCAAATTTGGCATATACATAAAAAATTAAATAAAAATCTAACACTACATAAAAATATAAATGCCTCATAATTAATGTTGTTGTTCTTCACTGACACACCCAAGAATCTAATAAGCAAAGAAAAAAAAATCTGCTTAGCATTTAGTATATGGAAATACTCTTTTTCATTTTTTCATAAAAAAAAAAAACACCTGTGGCATTATGCAAACAAACTGAAAATTAATGAATGTTTGGCATCAATATTAATAAATCATATTTTTATGACAGTTTTTGGACATTTACATTTTTGTCCATTTTGCACCTATGTGTTACTTTTTTTTGACGCACAAGGGTTAAACAAATTTACCATTAATGCAGACACTGCATGTTTTCATTCACATGCATAAACTTTGTAAAGATGTTTCCGACAAGACAAATGTACCAAACGACAGACTACATATTTAATCATGCATAATAATTTCACAAACATCGATATAACACATTGATGTAATATAATTTGATTAAATGTGCTCTATTTGCCACTATAAACTCACTCGCTGCTGTCCTGTTGATTATAAACTGGAGGATGGTATAGAGTGAAGTTTACCTAAAAAAGCAAAATGTGTGTCACGTAAGATAAATAATCCAACATAATGTTGCTTAATTTAATAAGATATGTTATATAATTGATATCAGGCACCTCCCAGGGCACCTTCTCCTCAGGCACAGGGAAGCGTTTGACGGTACTGTTGGGATACTGAAGCTGACGGGCAAACATGTGAGGAGCTGATTCCTCATCTGTCTCCTGTCCACTAGATTCACCATCATCTCTGTCAGAGCTTCTACCTGCTGGAGCAACAGAGGACTTCATTTACAGCGGCAGCAAACAGACACTGCCTTGAATTTAGAGCAATGATGCTGAAAATCCAGATTTGATCACAGCAATAAAGGACTTTTTTACAGTATATCCACATAGAAAATGCTATTTTAAAGTGTAACTAGAGAGTAAAGTTTGTAGACAAAGTTTGAAATAGTTGTAAAAGCTTTAAGTTTAAAAGTTTAAATAAATAGTTTAAGTTGCTAGGGTACTAGGGTGTTACTAACATGTTAGCATCAATAGCAAATTGCTAGCATGTTGCTAGCCTGTTACTTACATGATTAACAAGTTACTAGCATGTTGCTAGCATGATTAGCTAGCATTCATTTCTATAATTTATTTAAATATATATATATATATATATATATATATATATATATATACTGACTCCAAGCCTTTGAATGGTATAATGTTACAAAGGCTTTTTATTTCAGATAAATGCTGATCTTTGGTTGCCAATTGGTTGCTACGGTAATCTGGGTGGTTGCTAAGCTGTTGCTAGGGTGATCTGAGTGGTTGTCAGGGTGTTGTTAGGGGGTTTTATGGTTTTATGGGTGGTTGTCAGGGTGTTGTTAGGGGTTTTATGGTGTTCTGGGTGGCTGCTAGGGTGTTGTTAAGGTATTCTAGGTTCTTGATAGGCGGTTGCTAGGGAGTTCTGGGTGGTTGCTAGGGTGTTGTTAAGGTATTCTAGGTTCTTGGTAGGCGGTTGCTAGGGTGTTCTGGGTGGTTGCTAGGGTGTTGTTAAGGTATTCTAGGTTCTTGATAGGCGGTTGCTAGGGTGTTCTGGGTGGTTGCTAGGGTGTTGATAAGGTATTCTAGGTTCTTGATAGGCGGTTGCTAGGGTGTTCTGGGTGGTTGCTAGGGTGTTGTTAAGGTATTCTAGGTTCTTGATAGGCGGTTGCTAGGGTGTTCTGGGTGATTGCTATGCAGTTGCTAGGGTACCTGGGGCAGTTGCCACAGTGTTGCTATGCAGCTGCGAGGGTACTTGGGTTGGTAGTTTGGGCTGTTGCTAGGGTACCTGGGATGACTGCTGGGACAGTTGCTAAGGTACTTGGGGGGGTTGCTAAGATGCTGCTTTGTGGTTTCTAGTGTGCCTGGGGCGGTTGTTAAGGTGTTGCTATGTGGTTGCTAGGATACTCAGGCTAGTTGCTAGGGTGTTACTAACATGTTAGCATCATTAGCCAGTTACAAGCATGTTTCTAGCATGATTAGCATGTTATTAACATGTTGCTAACATGATCAGCATGTTACTAGCATGATTAGCTAGTTACTTGCATGTTGCTAGCATTATTAGCTAGTTACTGGCATGTTGCTAGTATGATTAGCATGTTGTTAGCTTGTTGTTAGCATTATTAGCAAGTGGATTATTAGCAAGTGGCAGCATGTTTGAATAGCATGTTATTAGCATGTTGCTAGCATGATTAACATGTTAATAACATAATTAACGAGTGGCTAACATGTTGCTAGCATGATAAACAAGTTACTTGCATGTTGCTACATTAGCAAGTTACTAGCATGATTAGCATGTTACTAGCATGTTGTTAACATGATTAGCAAGTTGCTAGCATGATTAACATGTTACTAGCATGATTAGTATTTTTACTATCATAATTAACAAGTTATTTGCATGTTGCTATGTTATTAGCTAGTTACTAGAATGATTAGCCTGTTATTAACAAGTTATTATTATGATTAGCAAGTTGCTAGCATGTTTCTAGTATGATTAGCATGTTATTAACATGTTAGCATGATTACCATGTCACTAGCATGTTTCAAGCATGATGAGCAAGTTACTTGCATGTTGTTAGCATTATTAGCTAGTTACTAGCATGTTGCTAGCATGATTAGCATGTTACTAGCATGTTGCTAGCATGATTAGCATGTTACTAGCATGTTGTTAGCATGATTAGCAAGTTGCTAACATTATTAGCAAGTTACTTGCATGTTGTTAGAATTATTAGCTAGTTACTAACATGTTTTGCTAGCATAATTAGCATGTTACTAGCATGTTGTTAGCATGATTAGCAAGTTATTTGCATGTTGTTATGTAATTAGCTAGTTACTAGAATGATTATCCAGTTATTAACATTTTATTATCATGATTAGCAAGTTGCTAGCATGTTTCTAGCATAATTAGCATGTTATTAACATGTTAGCATGATTACCATGTCACTAGCATGTTTCAAGCATGAGCAAGTTACTTGCATTATGTTAGCATTATTAGCTAGTTACTAGCATGTTGCTAGCATGATTAGCATGTTACTAGCATGTTGTTAGCATGATTAGCAAGTTGCTAACATTATTAACAAGCTACTTGCATGTTGTTAGCATTATTAGCTAGTTACTAACATGTTTTGCTAGCATAATTACCATGTCACTAGCATGTTTCAAGCATGATTAGCATGTTATTATCATGATTAGCAAGTTGCTAGCATGTTTCTAGCATGATTAGCATGTTATTAACATGTTAGCATGATTACCATGTCACTAGCATGTTTCAAGCATGATTACCATGTTATTATCATGATTAACAAGTTGCTAGCATGTTTCTAGCATGATTAGCATGTTATTAACATGTCAGCATAATTACCATGTCACTAGCATGTTTCAAGCATGATTAGCATGTTATAATGATTAGCAAGTTGCTAGCATGTTTCTAGCATGATTAACATGTTATTAACATGTTAGCATGATTACCATGTCACTAGCATGTTTCAAGCATGATTAACATGTTTAAAACAGCTAAAGCCAGCCTAGCCTGGTTGTATAGTCTTAGTTGGTTTTTAACAGGTCTCCCAGCCTGACCAGCTGAGCTAAAATTAGCCAAAACCACTTTAAAACCAGCCTAGGAGATCAGCTTAGGCTAGTTTTATGTTTATTGTAAATGGAGAGTTGTTAGGCTTTGCTATAGCAATAAACAGCTTAAATACACCAAAAGTTTTCACCCTCTCAATGTAAGTCTAAGAGATTTTTGGTGGATTTGATACTTTAAGAAATCTGTTAAACATACATATGATGCTCCATAAGGATGCCTACATCTTATAAGAGCTGATTTAAAAACACTGCTCACTCATTAGAGGCGGCTGCATTTTAGATTTGCATCCCTGAGATTTCAGCGCGTCTACAATCCATCGTAAGGCTTTGGTGGACTCTGAGACCTGCCAGAAGACAAGACATTCACCAGCTGACACTCTCATTCGCTTTGACATGCTGCCTGAAAGCATGAACAGACCAAACCGACTGTAAAACACTATTTCTGGGGTATTTGTGAGTGTTTGTGGCAGAACAACACCTGCTCTTCAAGCCTGGCCAGTCGTTTTGCCATAGTGGCAGAAACCATCTCCTGCTCGCGCTCCAGAAGTTCTGACATTACACCAACCCTGAGAGGAAAACAGACACGATTAACCTTCATATGAGCTTCAAATTCGTAAGCCTTACCCTCTTAAATTAATTGCTGAGTTATTTGATTGCCTTATGATAGTACATTAATGCCATACTATGCACCAAAACAAGACAAAATGCATGTTGTTGTTTATTTAGTACTGACCTGAATCTCAAGAGAACACAAGAGAAATAATAGTTGAATTTATAAAAATGGCCTTCTTTCAAAAGTTTACACCCCCTTGATTCTTAATACTGTGTTGTTACCTGAATGATCCACAGCTGTGTTTTTTCTTTTAGTGATAGTTGTTCATGAGTCCCATGTTTGTCCTGAACTGCCTGCTGTTCTTCAGAAAAATCCTTCAGGTACCACAAATTCTTTGGTTTTCCATCATTTTGGAGTATTATAACCCTTTCCAACAATGACTGTATGATTTTGAGATCCATCTTTTCACACTGAGGACAACTGAGGGACTCATACACAACTATTACAGAAGGTTCAAACGCTCACTGATGCTCCAGAAGGACAAACCATGCATTAAGAGTCGGGGGTGAAAACTTTTGAACCGAATGAAGATGTGTACATTTTTCTTAATTTGTCTAAATATCATATTGTTTTAATTTACTACTGCCCTTTAGAAGCTACTGAAGACAGTTTCAATTTACCCTGATCTTCAAATTCCGGCTCTTAATGCATGGTTTGTCCTTCTGGAGCATCAGTGAGTGTTTGAACCTTCTGTAATAGTTGCATATGAGTCCCTCAGTTGTCCTCAGTGTGAAAAGATGGATCTCAAAATCATACAGTCATTGTCGGAAAGGGTTCAAATACACAAAAATGCTGGAAAACCAAAAAATTTGTGGGACCTAAAGGACTTTTCTGAGGAACAGCAGGCAGTTTAACTGTTCAGGACAAACAAGGAACTCATGAACAACTATCACTAAACATATATTTTAATTGTTAAAAGGTACATAGTTTAAGAATTGGATTTTAACCAATTTCAACTCATTTTTTTACGTTATACGAGATTTAAATTAAAACAATTTTAAGTTGAAATTATTTGTAGAGCCAATTTGATTTTTTTCTGATAAGGTTTTTTAGTTTAAGTAGTTTTTTTTTTTTTTTTACAGTAAAAACAATCCGTAAATGTGTTAAAAGTAATATTGCGCACAGTCTGGACAGGATGTGTCTACTTCATACTTCATGTCATATAATTAATATTCATGAGTGTAAGAATTGTGCACTCGTGAATATTGTATTAAGCTCCTCCCAGATGTCTAGATCATTACCAAGCTCCTCCCACTACATTCTCAGATCATTACTAAGCCCCTCCCCATATTCTAGAGTAGATTTAAATGTAACTTCCTCTAAATTCAGATCAAAGTCTGTTAGATGTTATATTTTGGTCTTGTTCATCTCTAAGTTACTTCTCTGCAGTGTCCTGGATTCGATGCTCCACGCTCTGGCTCTCGTCCTGTCGTGTTGATGCCAGATAGTTGTCCTTCATGTAGGCCTCCCATGATAACAGCTCCTCATCCTCAGTCCGCTGCAATTCCTGTCCTGTGAAGAATCATGCACTTAAACCAGGGACTGAGACACTCAACAGTAGTTTTTAACTTATGAATATATTAAAAATGAAAGGCAACATCAAATTCTTTGGGTTCGATTTCCAGGAAATGTATGAACTTATAAATTGTAAACACTAAATGTCAAATTATTATTTTAAATGGCATATTTTTAAGTGTATAAATGTAAAATTATAATTTTTTTTAATTATATATATTTAGGAGCCAAGCACCAAATGTGCATCGTCTTATTATTTTTTTCCCATCAGAATCCTTGGGTCATGCCGAGTCGAATAAACACCAAAATTTAAAAATCGTAAGGTTTATTTTTTTGCTATTTTTAATAGCTCGATTAACGTACTTTTTCGAACTCGTCCTAGACGGTTTGTCTGATTTTCACCAAATTTAGCTCAGATCATCTTTAGACAATGCTGGCTAAAAATTATGGAATTCAAGTTGATTAGTCAAACCGTTCTGGAATAACGCACAAACAAATTCCACAAAGGGCAAGCAAAAAGTGATGTGAGGCTGTATCTCCACAACTGTTTGGCATAGTGAGACAAAATTGGTGTGTGTTATAACAAGCATGATATAAGGCTACCTGCACAGTTTCAGAGCAGTGCTACCAAGTGGTCAGGAGATATGAAAAATTGCTTATAACTTCAGATTGGTTTGGCCAAAACTGGTCTCTTTAGATTTGGTGCAGCATGCTTAGTCAAACCATGCCCAACTTTCCCTTTTCAGCCATTTTGGGTGTCAGACATTTTTAATTTGGATTTGAAATGCTATATTTTACAAATGCATTGGCGTATCATTAAGAAACTCTTGGCAGCGCCACCTTGTGGCCAAAAGTTATGAAGAAATGTAAAAAAAATGCTACTAACTTTTGATTATTCTGGCCTATTGTAATGAAATTGTCAATATATTCTTTGGGTCATGCCTAGAACATATACACCAAATTTGCCATATATCCGGCATTTTGATTTATGTTAGAATTTTTCGAGCTCCTCCTAGACTGTTTGTGCGATTTTCACCAAATTTGACTCGGATCATATTTAGACCATGCTGGCACAAAGTTATGGATTTCGTGTTGAAATACAAAATAGTTTTCGCTTAATGCATCAATGAATCAATATGGTAACAACGCCACCTATTGGTCAAGAGTGATAAACCATTCATTAACCATTAATTAACAAATTTCCAAAAATGCTTATAACTTTTGATTGCATCAGTCTATTGTAATGCGACTGGTCTCAATATTTTCCTTGGGTCATGCCGACAACATACTCAAACTCCTCCGCGACCGTTCGTCCAGTTTACACCAAAATCGTGTCAGATCATCTTCGGACTGGGTCATGGCGACAATATAAACACCAACTTTTCACCAATAGTCAGTCAAACTTCCTGTCCGCCATTTTGATATATTTTTCGAACTCCTCCTAGACCATTGGTCCAATTTTCACCAAATTGGACTCAGATCATCTTCAGACCTTGCTGGCAAAAAGTGATGGATTTCATGTCGAAATACAAAACGTTTTTTGTTTAACGCATCAACGAATCAATTTGGTAACCTATTGGTCAAGAGTGATAAACCATTCATTAACCATTAATTATGAAATTTAGCAAAAATGCTAATAACTTTTGAAACTGACCACGCCAAATCAATTTGATAACAGCCCCACCTATTGGTCAAGAGTGATAAACCAGTCATTAACCATTAATTATGAAATTTCCAAAAATGTTAATAACTTTTGATTGCATTAGTCTATTGTAATGCAACTGGTCTCAATATTTTCCTTGGGTCATGCCGACAACATACTCAAACTCCTCCGCGACCGTTCGTCCAGTTTACACCAAAATCGAGTCAGATCATCTTCGGACTGTGCTGACACAAAGTTATGGATTTTGTGTCGATAGCCAAAACCATTTTTGATTAGCACCACAACAAATCTGAGCCATGATGCCAAAATGACTCTGAGGCTTTATCCCTGTAAAGCTTTGATATATTGACACCAAACTTTGTGTGTGTCATTGGCACCTCACATTGAACACACCACATCGATTTGATAACAGTGCCACCTATTGGTGAAAAGTGATAACCCATTAAATGACATTACTAGTGTTTTTTTCTCACTCATTTTGACTAAAATCATCTTAAAATTGGCTTCAGTTACTCATTGCTTCATGATGCTTGCTGCCTTGCTTGACTGGTGCTTGGCCCCTTAATTGCTGCTTGCAGCTATATTTATAATTATTATACATTTTTATTATTTTTACATTTTATATATTTATTATACATTTCATTTATTATGCATTTGACTAATTTGTATTACTTTAAAAATATATTATATTAAATATATTATATTTATATTATAAATATATAATATATTAAAATATATTTTAGAAATGTAACATTAATTTTAATGCTTTTGATGCAATGATTTTAAGCATTAAATTTAATATCAACTATTTCAGATGCAGCAAACATGCAGCAGCTAAATAACCAAAATTAATCATATTTTGTTGGTTTTTATATAGATCAGACAGACTTTTCTTGTCTTAGTTGGTGCTTATTGCCCAGTATAAACTAGACTAGGCTGGACTAGACTTCATGCTGTTGACTAATGAGAATCAGTGATCTATCACGGTGTGTGTGTGTGTGTTATCTGTAGAAGGCGTTTAGGCTCACTGAAGTGCTCGTGTCTGTGTGAAGGGTAGCGCAGCAGCACTCCTTTGATGAAGATAATGATGTGACTGAGCAGGATGAACGGTGGAGGAAGAGCAGGTCGACTGTGGTACTCCTTAATCAGCTCATAGCGCTGGAACTTCCAGATGGTGTCCGTGTTGTCTTGAACCTCCTGGAACGTATAGCTGTGATGCACAATGACAGACGACTGCTGTGAAATTCACTGCAGTATTTTATCATGCAACTTCTACAGTGTTGCATGTAGACAGTAGGCATCAAGTCAGCTCATTAGGTTTTGGAATCAGAGCCGTCTCTGTTTACTCACTTGAAAATAGCGATGAGGAGGTTGAGCAGCAGGATGTTGGCGAACAGCAGATAGACACACAGCATGATGATGGTCAGCCATTCTGGGAAGGCCGGCATGTTATCACTGTTTAGCATGGGACATTTGGGCTTCAGAGGATCGGAGCCATTCACACTACAGGTGCCCAAATCAAACTGAGTGTCTGGATCACAAAATACAGAAACATTAGCTTTGTGATTTTAGTATTTGAATGTTTTCTTCAATTAACAATTGCCTTACAGTCACTGATTACAAGTTTACAAAAGATAGTTTTTACATTTTACACACTATATGCTGCAATGCTTTATAATGTAAGAAAAATATTGCATTTTTTATTAGAATTTTATTGCATGTTTAAATAAAAATGTTCTACAACTGACTTATAACTGACTTCAACTACTAATAGTCGTTGATTATATATATTTTTATATAATTTGTAATATTTGCATGTGCAATTGTTATAACAAACCTAACGTTATTGCATATTTAAATTGCAATTTGCATTAAACTGTATTGTATATTTTTGATTATAAGTATGCTAAACAATGTTTTTTGCATATTTGCGTACAATATTCAATATTTGCACTTGCAATATTTTGTAATGTAACAAACTGAATTTTATTGCATATTTAAATTGCATTGCATATTTTTTAATAAGTATGCAAAACACTGTTGTTTACATTTTTACATATAATATTTAATATTTGCATATGCAATATTTTGTAATACAGGAATCCTAAATTTATTGCATATTTAAATTGAATTTTGCATGAAATTGTATTGCATATTTTGATTTTATATTCATATTTCATATTTTTACATTTAATAGGTGCATATGCAATATTTTGTAATATACCAAACTTAATTTTACTGCATATTTGAAATGCTTTTTTGCATTAAATTGTATTGCATTTATGATTATAAGTATGCAAAACACAGATTGTTGCATATTTACATATAATATTTAATATTTGCATATGAAATAATTTATAATATAAAAACTTAATTTTATTGCATATTTAAATTGCATTTTGCAATTAACTGTATTGCATATTTTTTATCAAAAGAATTCAAAACAATGTTTTTGCATATTTTTATATATGTAATATTTGCATGTGCAATATTTTATAATATAACAAACCTAACGTTATTGCATATTTAAATAGCAATTTGCATTAAACTGTATTGTATATTTTTGATTATAAGTATGCAAAACAATGTTTTTTGCATATTTGCGTACAATATTCAATATTTGCACTTGCAATATTTTGTAATGTAACAAACTGAATTTTATTGCATATTTAAATTGCATTGCATATTTTTTAATAAGTATGCAAAACACTGTTGTTTACATTTTTACATATAATATTTAATATTTGCATATGCAATATTTTGTAATACAGGAATCCTAATTTTATTGCATATTTAAATTGAATTTTGCATGAAATTGTATTGCATATTTTGATTTTATATTCATATTTCATATTTTTACATTTAATATGTGCATATGCAATATTTTGTAATATACCAAACTTAATTTTACTGCATATTTGAAATGCTTTTTTGCATTAAATTGTATTGCATTTATGATTATAAGTATGCAAAACACAGATTGTTGCATATTTACATATAATATTTAATATTTGCAAATGAAATAATTTATAATATAAAAACTTAATTTTATTGCATATTTAAATTGCATTTAGCAATTAACTGTATTGCATATTTTTTATCAAAAGATTTCAAAACAATGTTTTTGCATATTTTTATATATGTAATATTTGCATGTGCAATATTTTATAATATAACAAACCTAACGTTATTGCATATTTAAATAGCAATTTGCATTAAACTTCATTGTATATTTTTGATTATAAGTATGCAAAACAACGTTTTTTGCATATTTGCATACTTGCAAACTTAATTTTATGGCATATTTAAATTGCAATATGCATTAAACTGTATTGCATATTTTTATATTTTGTAATTATAGCAAACTTAATTTTATTGCATATTTAAATTGCATTGCATATTTTTGATTATAAGTATGCAAAACACAGTTTTTTTTTATATTTACATTTAATATTTAATATTTGCAGATGCAATATTTTGCAATATAGAAAACTTAATTTTATTGCATATTTAAACTGAATTTTGCAATTAACTGTATTGCATATTTTTTATCAAAAGAATTCAAAACAATGTTTTTGCATATTTTTATATATGTAATATTTGCATGCGCAATATTTTATAATATAACAAACCTAACGTTATTGCATATTTAAATAGCAATTTGCATTAAACTTCATTGTATATTTTTGATTATAAGTATGCAAAACAACGTTTTTTGCATATTTGCATACTTGCAAACTTAATTTTATGGCATATTTAAATTGCAATATGCATTAAACTGTATTGCATATTTTTATATTTTGTAATTATAGCAAACTTAATTTTATTGCATATTTAAATTGCATTGCATATTTTTGATTATAAGTATGCAAAACACAGTTTTTTTTTATATTTACATTTAATATTTAATATTTGCAGATGCAATATTTTGCAATATAGAAAACTTAATTTTATTGCATATTTAAACTGAATTTTGCAATTAACTGTATTGCATATTTTTTATCAAAAGAATTCAAAACAATGTTTTTGCATATTTTTATATATGTAATATTTGCATGTGCAATATTTTATAATATATCAAACCTAACGTTATTGCATATTTAAATAGCAATTTGCATTAAACTTCATTGTATATTTTTGATTATAAGTATGCAAAACAAAGTTTTTTGCATATTTGCATACTTGCAAACTTAATTTTATGGCATATTTAAATTGCAATATGCATTAAACTGTATTGCATATTTTTATATTTTGTAATTATAGCAAACTTAATTTTATTGCATATTTAAATTGCATTGCATATTTTTGATTATAAGTATGCAAAACACAGTTTTTTTTATATTTACATTTAATATTTAATATTTGCAGATGCAATATTTTGCAATATAGAAAACTTAATTTTATTGCATATTTAAACTGAATTTTGCAATTAACTGTATTGCATATTTTTTATCAAAAGAATTCAAAACAATGTTTTTGCATATTTTTATATATGTAATATTTGCATGTGCAATATTTTATAATATAACAAACCTAACGTTATTGCATATTTAAATAGCAAACTTTATTGTATATTTTTGATTATAAGTATGCAAAAAAATGTTTTTTGCATATTTGCATACTTGCAAACTTAATTTTATGGCATATTTAAATTGCAATATGCATTAAACTGTATTGCATATTTTTATATTTTGTAATTATAGCAAACTTAATTTTATTGCATATTTAAATTGCATTGCATATTTTTGATTATAAGTATGCAAAACACAGTTTTTTTTTATATTTACATTTAATATTTAATATTTGCAGATGCAATATTTTGTAATATAGAAAACTTAATTTTATTGCATATTTAAACTGAATTTTGCATTAAATTGTAATTAAATAAAAAATATATAAGTGATTTCATATGTGAAGTTAGTAAACTGCTCACTGTCTATATTAGTCGGGACATTGCCGAATATGATGAGGTAGGGCTCATAGACGGCTCCGCGGATGATCCAGTTCAGTCTGTCTTCATTGTGAATCAAAATGCCCTGCTTGGCCACACCGTACGCCACCACCCAGATACTGAGCAGAAACATGAAGAAGAACAAATCCATCATCTGCAAAAAGAGAAGAGACAACATTTATAGCTCAGTCTGTCTGCATTTGGTGTCATGCAAAAACATGTTGCATTATGAGAGGCTTCAACAAATCGTTTTTGGCCCTGAGGTCTAGGATGTTTCATATTACAATGAACGCTTTGATTCCAAAAGATCAAGACATATTTGATTCCTTGTAAGTCTCTCACCACTTAGACTGTGTTCAATTTTTTACATAACGCATTTGAACTGAATAAATGAACATTATGAACACACAAACCCACCATTTTCCTGACGATGATTATCTTTGGGCCCAGGGTTCGGCTGATAGTGAAGATGGCCATTAATCGGAGACAGAATATAATGAAGTCGATGCAGAGAACAACTTTACCCACATAGAACACAGTACCGGAGGCTTGAAGTCTGTACGAAAAACACAAAAGGACTGATTTAGTTTACTTTCAATTCATTTCAGAGTCATTATGCAACTCAACTGAAATTAAATAAACACATGAGGAACAAAAACATTTAATATGATTGCTTTATATGATCTACAAGTGTCTTAATGTTGATAAGTTTGATTCATTTCAGTGAAATGAACATGCATATTTAAATTGCATTTTGCATAAAAGGTTATTGCACATTTAACTGCATTTCGCATTAAATTGAATTTCATACCAAAAAAATTATCTACAGCTGAATTATAACTGACTTTAACTACTGTCTAATAGTTATTGATAAGTATACAAAACAACATATTTTTGCATATATACAAATAATACTTAATATGTCCACATGCAATTTTTATAATTTACTAACAAACATTAATAATATGCATGTGCAATAATATTTTGAGTTTACCTGCAGACCAGACCAGCAATGAACAGTATGATTGACAGCACATCCAGAATGTTCCACAGATCACTGATGTACATCTTTGCTTTCCTCCGGAAACCAGACCCGTCGAAATCATGATACAACTGTGGAGAGTTAAGAAAACATCAAAAAAGCAACATAATGGGCAAATAATTACAACACTCCACACCAAGAAAAAGAAAGGGAAAATTTGTTACTTTGAGGTTAGATTGATAAATATGGAGGAATAGAAGGATTATGAAAGGCTAGGAGTGACTCTTAAAAATATTATATTTTAAAGAAAAAATATTTGACTAACAAAAATATAATAGTAATAAAAAATCATATGTAAAAAACAGTAAAAGTAATTATAATAATGAATAAAAATATTTTAATACAAATAAATTTATAATATCTTAGTATGACGGCATTTTAGTGCCACATTAAAAAATTATATTTGGAGAATAAAGTCGCAATTATGAGAATAAAGTTTAAATTACTAGAATAAAGTCAAAATATTTCAAGACTAAAGTCAAAATTACGAGAATACAGTCAAAATGTTTTGAGAATAAAGTTGAAATTATGAGAATAAAGTCGAAATGTTTCAAGAATAGTCAAAATTACGAGAATCCAATCAGTGTTTTTAAAATAAGGTCGAAATTATGAGAATAAAGATTAAATGTTTTGAGAATAACGTCAAAATTACAAAAATAAAGTCAAAATGTTTGAGAATAAAGTCGAAATGATAAAATTAAAATTATACATAATTAATAAAAACATGAATACAAATATTTGAATAAAAATAAATGTATAATATCATACAACGGATTTATTTTACGATTATTAAATTAAAGGCATAATATTTTGAGGACAAAGTCGAAATTACAAGAATAAAGTCTAAATATTTCAAGATTAAAGTCAAAAAGTTTCGCGAATAAAGTCAAAATTAAAGAAAAAAGTCGAAACTATGTGAATAAAGTCCAAATATTTTGAGAATAAAGTCGAAATGTTTTGAGAATAAAGTCAAAATTAAAGAAAAAAGTCGAAATTATGTGAATAAAGTCAAAGTATTTTGAGAATAAAGTCGAAATGTTTTGAGAATAAAGTCAAAATTATTAGAATAAAGTCAAAATGTTTGGAGAATAAAGTCAAAATGTTTCAAGAAAAAAAAATCTAAATTAAGAGAATAAAGTCGAAATTACAAGAATAAAGTCTAAATATTTCAAGATTAAAGTCAAAAAGTTTCGAGAATAAAGTCAAAATTAAAGAAAAAAGTCGAAATTATGTGAATAAAGTCCAAATATTTTGAGAATAAAGTCGAAATGTTTTGAGAATAAAGTCAAAATGATAAAATTAAAATTATACATAATTAATAAAAACATGACTAAAAATATTTGAATAAAAATAAATGTATAATATCATACAACAGATTTTTTTTTTTACGATTATTAAATTAAAGGCATAATATTTTGAGAACAAAGTCGAAAATTACAAGAATAAAGTCTAAATATTTCAAGATTAAAGTCAAAAAGTTTCGCGAATAAAGTCAAAATTAAAGAAAAAAGTCGAAATTATGTGAATAAAGTCCAAATATTTTGAGAATAAAGTCGAAATGATAAAATTAAAATTATACATAATTAATAAAAACATGAATCAAAATATTTGAATAAAAATAAATGTATAATATCATACAACGGATTTTTTTTTTTACGATTATTAAATTAAAGGCATAATATTTTGAGAACAAAGTCGAAATTACAAGAATAAAGTCTAAATATTTCAAGATTAAAGTCAAAAAGTTTCGCGAATAAAGTCAAAATTAAAGAAAAAAGTCAAAATTATGTGAATAAAGTCCAAATATTTTGAGAATAAAGTCGAAATGTTTTGAGAATAAAGTCAAAAGGATTTAAAAATAAAGTCAAAATTATTGGAATAAAGTCAAAATGTTTCGAGAATAAAGTCAACATTTTTGGAGAATAAAGTCAAAATGTTTCAAGAAAAAAATCTAAATTAAGAGAATAAAGTCGAAATTACAAGAATAAAGTCTAAATATTTCAAGATTAAAGTCAAAAAGTTTCGCGAATAAAGTCAAAATTAAAGAAAAAAGTCGAAATTATGTGAATAAAGTCCAAATATTTTGAGAATAAAGTCGAAATGTTTTGAGAATAAAGTCAAAATTATTAGAATAAAGTCAAAATTTTTGGAGAATAAAGTCAAAATGTTTCAAGAAAAAAAAAATCTAAATTATGAGAATAAAGTCGAAATTACAAGAATAAAGTCTAAATATTTCAAGATTAAAGTCAAAAAGTTTCGCGAATAAAGTCAAAATTAAAGAAAAAAGTCGAAACTATGTGAATAAAGTCCAAATATTTTGAGATTAAAGTCAAAAGGTTTTAAAAATAAAGTCAAAATTATTAGAATAAAGTCAAAATGTTTGGAGAATAAAGTCAAAATTTTTGGAGAATAAAGTCAAAATGTTTCAAGAAAAAAAATCTAAATTAAGAGAATAAAGTCGAAATTACAAGAATAAAGTCTAAATATTTCAAGATTAAAGTCAAAAAGTTTCGAGAATAAAGTCAAAATTAAAGAAAAAAGTCGAAACTATGTGAATAAAGTCAAAATATTTTGAGAATAAAGTCGAAATGTTTTGAGAATAAAGTAAAAATGTTTTGAGAATAAAGTCAAAATGATAAAATTAAAATTATACATAATTAATAAAAACATGAATCAAAATATTTGAATAAAAATAAATGTATAATATCATACAACAGATTTTTTTTTTTTACGATTATTAAATTAAAGGCATAATATTTTGAGAACAAAGTCGAAAATTACAAGAATAAAGTCTAAATATTTCAAGATTAAAGTCAAAAAGTTTCGCGAATAAAGTCAAAATTAAAGAAAAAAGTCGAAACTATGTGAATAAAGTCCAAATATTTTGAGAATAAAGTCGAAATGTTTTGAGAATAAAGTCGAAATGTTTTGAGAATAAAGTCAAAAGGTTTTAAAAATAAAGTCAAAATTATTGGAATAAAGTCAAAATGTTTGGAGAATAAAGTCAACATTTTTGGAGAATAAAGTCAAACTGTTTCAAGAAAAAAACTCTAAATTAAGAGAATAAAGTCGAAATTACAAGAATAAAGTCTAAATATTTCAAGATTAAAGTCAAAAAGTTTCGCGAATAAAGTCAAAATTAAAGAAAAAAGTCGAAATTATGTGAATAAAGTCCAAATATTTTGAGAATAAAGTCGAAATGTTTTGAGAATAAAGTCAAAATTATTAGAATAAAGTCAAAATTTTTGGAGAATAAAGTCAAAATGTTTCAAGAAAAAAAAAATCTAAATTATGAGAATAAAGTCGAAATTACAAGAATAAAGTCTAAATATTTCAAGATTAAAGTCAAAAAGTTTCGCGAATAAAGTCAAAATTAAAGAAAAAAGTCGAAACTATGTGAATAAAGTCCAAATATTTTGAGAATAAAGTCGAAATGTTTTGAGAATAAAGTCGAAATGTTTTGAGAATAAAGTCAAAAGGTTTTAAAAATAAAGTCAAAATTATTGGAATAAAGTCAAAATGTTTGGAGAATAAAGTCAACATTTTTGGAGAATAAAGTCAAACTGTTTCAAGAAAAAAACTCTAAATTAAGAGAATAAAGTCGAAATTACAAGAATAAAGTCTAAATATTTCAAGATTAAAGTCAAAAAGTTTCGCGAATAAAGTCAAAATTAAAGAAAAAAGTCGAAATTATGTGAATAAAGTCCAAATATTTTGAGAATAAAGTCGAAATGTTTTGAGAATAAAGTCAAAATTATTAGAATAAAGTCAAAATTTTTGGAGAATAAAGTCAAAATGTTTCAAGAAAAAAAAAATCTAAATTATGAGAATAAAGTCGAAATTACAAGAATAAAGTCTAAATATTTCAAGATTAAAGTCAAAAAGTTTCGCGAATAAAGTCAAAATTAAAGAAAAAAGTCGAAACTATGTGAATAAAGTCCAAATATTTTGAGATTAAAGTCAAAAGGTTTTAAAAATAAAGTCAAAATTATTAGAATAAAGTCGAAATGTTTTGAGAATAAAGTCAAAATGTTTGGAGAATAAAGTCAAAATTTTTGGAGAATAAAGTCAAAATGTTTCAAGAAAAAAAAAATCTAAATTAAGAGAATAAAGTCGAAATTACAAGAATAAAGTCTAAATATTTCAAGATTAAAGTCAAAAAGTTTCGAGAATAAAGTCAAAATTAAAGAAAAAAGTCGAAACTATGTGAATAAAGTCAAAATATTTTGAGAATAAAGTCGAAATGTTTTGAGAATAAAGTAAAAATATTTTGAGAATAAAGTCGAAATGATAAAATTAAAATTATACATAATTAATAAAAACATGAATCAAAATATTTGAATAAAAATAAATGTATAATATCATACAACAGATTTTTTTTTTTTTACGATTATTAAATTAAAGGCATAATATTTTGAGAACAAAGTCGAAAATTACAAGAATAAAGTCTAAATATTTCAAGATTAAAGTCAAAAAGTTTCGCGAATAAAGTCAAAATTAAAGAAAAAAGTCGAAACTATGTGAATAAAGTCCAAATATTTTGAGAATAAAGTCGAAATGTTTTGAGAATAAAGTCGAAATGTTTTGAGAATAAAGTCAAAAGGATTTAAAAATAAAGTCAAAATTATTGGAATAAAGTCAAAATGTTTGGAGAATAAAGTCAAACTGTTTCAAGAAAAAAACTCTAAATTAAGAGAATAAAGTCGAAATTACAAGAATAAAGTCTAAATATTTCAAGATTAAAGTCAAAAAGTTTCGCGAATAAAGTCAAAATTAAAGAAAAAAGTCGAAACTATGTGAATAAAGTCCAAATATTTTGAGAATAAAGTCGAAATGTTTTGAGAATAAAGTCAAAAGGATTTAAAAATAAAGTCAAAATTATTGGAATAAAGTCAAAATGTTTGGAGAATAAAGTCAACATTTTTGGAGAATAAAGTCAAACTGTTTCAAGAAAAAAACTCTAAATTAAGAGAATAAAGTCGAAATTACAAGAATAAAGTCTAAATATTTCAAGATTAAAGTCAAAAAGTTTCGCGAATAAAGTCAAAATTAAAGAAAAAAGTCGAAATTATGTGAATAAAGTCCAAATATTTTGAGAATAAAGTCGAAATGTTTTGAGAATAAAGTCAAAATTATTAGAATAAAGTCAAAATTTTTGGAGAATAAAGTCAAAATGTTTCAAGAAAAAAAAAATCTAAATTATGAGAATAAAGTCGAAATTACAAGAATAAAGTCTAAATATTTCAAGATTAAAGTCAAAAAGTTTCGCGAATAAAGTCAAAATTAAAGAAAAAAGTCGAAATTATGTGAATAAAGTCCAAATATTTTGAGAATAAAGTCGAAATGTTTTGAGAATAAAGTCAAAATTATTAGAATAAAGTCAAAATTTTTGGAGAATAAAGTCAAAATGTTTCAAGAAAAAAAAAATCTAAATTATGAGAATAAAGTCGAAATTACAAGAATAAAGTCTAAATATTTCAAGATTAAAGTCAAAAAGTTTCGCGAATAAAGTCAAAATTAAAGAAAAAAGTCGAAACTATGTGAATAAAGTCCAAATATTTTGAGATTAAAGTCAAAAGGTTTTAAAAATAAAGTCAAAATTATTAGAATAAAGTCAAAATGTTTGGAGAATAAAGTCAAAATTTTTGGAGAATAAAGTCAAAATGTTTCAAGAAAAAAAAAATCTAAATTAAGAGAATAAAGTCGAAATTACAAGAATAAAGTCTAAATATTTCAAGATTAAAGTCAAAAAGTTTCGAGAATAAAGTCAAAATTAAAGAAAAAAGTCGAAACTATGTGAATAAAGTCAAAATATTTTGAGAATAAAGTCGAAATGTTTTGAGAATAAAGTAAAAATATTTTGAGAATAAAGTCGAAATGATAAAATTAAAATTATACATAATTAATAAAAACATGAATCAAAATATTTGAATAAAAATAAATGTATAATATCATACAACAGATTTTTTTTTTTTACGATTATAAAATTAAAGGCATAATATTTTGAGAACAAAGTCGAAAATTACAAGAATAAAGTCTAAATATTTCAAGATTAAAGTCAAAAAGTTTCGCGAATAAAGTCAAAATTAAAGAAAAAAGTCGAAACTATGTGAATAAAGTCCAAATATTTTGAGAATAAAGTCGAAATGTTTTGAGAATAAAGTCGAAATGTTTTGAGAATAAAGTCAAAAGGATTTAAAAATAAAGTCAAAATTATTGGAATAAAGTCAAAATGTTTGGAGAATAAAGTCAACATTTTTGGAGAATAAAGTCAAACTGTTTCAAGAAAAAAACTCTAAATTAAGAGAATAAAGTCGAAATTACAAGAATAAAGTCTAAATATTTCAAGATTAAAGTCAAAAAGTTTCGAGAATAAAGTCAAAATTAAAGAAAAAAGTCGAAATTATGTGAATAAAGTCCAAATATTTTGAGAATAAAGTCGAAATGTTTTGAGAATAAAGTCAAAAGGTTTTAAAAATAAAGTCAAAAGGTTTTAAAAATAAAGTCAAAATTATTAGAATAAAGTCAAAATGTTTCAAGAAAAAAAATCTAAATTAAGAGAATAAATTCGAAATTACAAGAATAAAGTTAAAATGTTTCGAGATTTTAAATCATAGATAAACTGTAGAAACATTTTGACTTTATTCTCAAAATATTTAAACTTTATTCTCGTAATTTCGATTCGATTCTCTAAATATTACGACTTTAATCTCATAATCTTCTATCTTTTTTTTTACGCTGCACTAAAACGTCATCGTGTCATAGAAAAACTATATTAATAAAAAAATCCAACATTTTAATTCAACAAATTAGATTGGAAAATACACTTAACTTAAATAACATTCAATGTTATTAAATAATTTTAAATGGAAAAATAAATAGACATATTTATTACATGTGCACACAGACATATAGAAAGAAAAAAAAAAAACAGATAGATATAATAGATTATTAATACGGAGTGTAGTGTGTGTGTGTGTCTCACCTGTCTAACCTCCTCACACACCAGCGAGGTGAGCCACACATACAGCAGAAGTTCCCTCCATGAAGGATAGTCCTGAAAATCGATCATGAGCACAACAGCAAACAGCCACAGGAAGCCAAAATACGAGGCGATGTTCCAGTAAAACTTGACTTGAGGCGACGTGAACAGACTCATCAGACGAGACGAACAGTTCAGAGGCTTCAGCTCAGAGTCCGACTGCTGCAAAGGGCCGCTGAGATACAACAATAATCATGATTCAGGCAGATTTCAGACAGATAAATATTTTAGTACGTTTCTAGATGGTAACATAAGTTTGATACGACAATCGAAGGGATTGAATTGCATCTCGACGAACCGATAATGCCGTTTGATTTTGGTATCTGAGCTTCCAGAAAAGACTGAATCCATGGCCAGCTTCTGCTGCTCTGTTCTCTCAGCCTGTCTGTGGATTTCTTCATCACGTCTGCAAAAGTTCAATTCAGCATTAAGGGTTAAAACAGCACTTGTGAGTAAAAGTGGCATTTGTAGATTATTTATTCAGTGCAACGCTGCCATCTGATGGTGTTCGCATGTAATGACACATAGACATGATCTCAACCCTGATGGCAACAAAAGGTTAAAAGTACTTTTAATGATGCATTTTTACATTTCGACTTTATTGTCGGAACATTTTGACTTTACTCTCATCATTTCGACTTTATTTTCAAAACATTTTGACTGTATTCTCATGATTTTGACTTTATTCTTAAAATATTTTGACTTTATCTCATAATTTCGACTTTATTCTTGTAATTTCTACTTTATTGTAAAAACTTTTTGACTTTATTTTTTAAACATTTCGACTTTATTCTCGAAACATTTTGACTCTTTTCTAGTAATTTTGGCTTTATTCTTGTAATTGATAATATAGAAATAAAGAATCAACATCATTCTTCAAGTTTCGACTTTATTCTCGAAACATTTTGTCTTTATTCTCATAATTTTGACTTTATTCTCAAAATATTTTGACACTTTTCTAGTAATTTTGACTTTATTCTCAAAATATTTTGTCTTTATTCTCATAATTTTGACTTTATTCTCAGAATATTTTGACACTTTTCTAGTAATTTTGACTTTATTCTCAAAATATTTTGACTCTTTTCTAGTAATTTTGACTTTATTCTCGAAACATTTCTTCTTTACTCTCATCTTCCGACTTTATTTTCAAAACATTTTGACTGTATTCTCATGATTTTGACTTTATTCTTAAAATATTTTGACTTTATCTCATAATTTCGACTTTATTCTTGTAATTTCTACTTTATTGTAAAAACTTTTTGACTTTATTTTTTAAACATTTCGACTTTATTCTCGAAACATTTTGACTCTTTTCTAGTAATTTTGGCTTTATTCTTGTAATTGATAATATAGAAATAAAGAATCAACATCATTCTTCAAGTTTCGACTTTATTCTCGAAACATTTTGACTCTTTTCTAGTAATTTTGACTTTATTCTCAAAACATTTTGTCTTTATTCTCATAATTTTGACTTTATTCTCAAAATATTTTGACACTTTTCTAGTAATTTTGACTTTATTCTCAAAACATTTTGTCTTTATTCTCATAATTTTGACTTTATTCTCAAAATATTTTGACACTTTTCTAGTAATTTTGACTTTATTCTCAAAATATTTTGACTCTTTTCTAGTAATTTTGACTTTATTCTCAAAATATTTTGACTCTTTTCTAGTAATTTTGACTTTATTCTCAAAATATTTTGTCTTTATTCTCATAATTTTGACTTTATTCTCAAAATATTTTGACTCTTTTCTAGTAATTTTGACTTTATTCTCAAAACATTTTGTCTTTATTCTCATAATTTTGACTTTATTCTCAAAATATTTTGACACTTTTCTAGTAATTTTGACTTTATTCTCAAAATATTTTGACACTTTTCTAGTAATTTTGACTTTATTCTCAAAATATTTTGACTCTTTTCTAGTAATTTTGACTTTATTCTCGAAACATTTCTTCTTTACTCTCATCTTCCGACTTTATTTTCAAAACATTTTGACTGTATTCTCATGATTTTGACTTTATTCTTAAAATATTTTGACTTTATCTCATAATTTCGACTTTATTCTTGTAATTTCTACTTTATTGTCAAAACTTTTTGACTTTATTTTTTAAACATTTCGACTTTATTCTCGAAACATTTTGACTCTTTTCTAGTAATTTTGGCTTTATTCTTGTAATTGATAATATAGAAATAAAGAATCAACATCATTCTTCAAGTTTAGACTTTATTCTCAAAACTTTTTGACTTTATTCTCAAAACATTTTGTCTTTATTCTCATAATTTTGACTTTATTCTCAAAACTTTTTGACTCTTTTCTAGTAATTTTGACTTTACTCTTGTAATTGATAATATAGAAATAAAGAATCAACATCATTCTTCAAGTTTAGACTTTATTCTCAAAACTTTTTGACTTTATTCTCATAATTTTGACTTTATTCTCAAAATATTTTGACTCTTTTCTAGTAATTTTGACTTTATTCTCAAAACATTTTGTCTTTATTCTCATAATTTTGACTTTATTCTCAAAATATTTTGACACTTTTCTAGTAATTTTGACTTTATTCTCAAAATATTTCTTCTTTACTCTCATCTTCCGACTTTATTTTCAAAACATTTTGACTGTATTCTCATGATTTTGACTTTATTCTTAAAATATTTTGACTTTATCTCATAATTTCGACTTTATTCTTGTAATTTCTACTTTATTGTAAAAACTTTTTGACTTTATTTTTTAAACATTTCGACTTTATTCTCGAAACATTTTGACTCTTTTCTAGTAATTTTGGCTTTATTCTTGTAATTGATAATATAGAAATAAAGAATCAACATCATTCTTCTAGTTTCTACTTTATTCTCAAAACATTTTGACTTTATTCTCAAAATATTTTGACTCTTTTCTAGTAATTTGGGCTTTATTCTTGTAATTGATAATATAGAAATAAAAAATCAACATCATTCTTCTAGATTCGACTTTATTCTCAAAACATTTTGTCTTTATTCTCATAATTTTGACTTTATTCTCAAAACATTTTGACTCTTTTCTAGTAATTTTGACTTTATTTTTGAAATATTTTGACTTTATTCTTGTAATTTCAACTTTATTCTCAAATCTTTTTGACTTTAATCTCAAAACATTATGACTCTTTTCTATTAATTTTGACTTAATTCTTGAAATATTTTGACTTTATTCTCATAATTTCGACATTATTCTTGTAATTTTGACTTTATTCTCAAAACATTTTGACTCTTTTCTATTAATTTTGACTTAATTCTTGAAATATTTTGACTTTATTCTCATAATTTCGACATTATTCTTGTAATTTTGACTTTATTCTCAAAACATTTTGACTCTTTTCTAGTAATTTTGACTTTATTTTTGAAATATTTTGACTTTATTCTCATAATTTCGACATTATTCTTGTAATTTTGACTTTATTCTCAAAACATTTTGACTCTTTTCTAGTAATTTTGACTTTATTTTTGAAATATTTTGACTTTATTCTTGTAATTTCAACTTTATTCTCAAATCTTTTTGACTTTAATCTCAAAACATTATGACTCTTTTCTATTAATTTTGACTTAATTCTTGAAATATTTTGACTTTATTCTCATAATTTCGACATTATTCTTGTAATTTTGACTTTAATCTCAAAACATTATGACTCTTTTCTATTAATTTTGACTTAATTCTTGAAATATTTTGACTTTATTCTCATAATTTCGACATTATTCTTGTAATTTTGACTTTAATCTCAAAACATTATGACTCTTTTCTATTAATTTTGACTTAATTCTTGAAATATTTTGACTTTATTCTCATAATTTCGACATTATTCTTGTAATTTTGACTTTAATCTCAAAACATTATGACTCTTTTCTATTAATTTTGACTTAATTCTTGAAATATTTTGACTTTATTCTCATAATTTCGACATTATTCTTGTAATTTTGACTTTAATCTCAAAACATTATGACTCTTTTCTATTAATTTTGACTTAATTCTTGAAATATTTTGACTTTATTCTCATAATTTCGACATTATTCTTGTAATTTTGACTTTATTCTCAAAACATTATGACTCTTTTCTATTAATTTTGACTTAATTCTTGAAATATTTTGACTTTATTCTCATAATTTCGACATTATTCTTGTAATTTTGACTTTATTCTCAAAACATTTTGACTCTTTTCTATTAATTTTGACTTAATTCTTGAAATATTTTGACTTTATTCTCATAATTTCGACATTATTCTTGTAATTTTGACTTTATTCTCAAAACATTTTGACTCTTTTCTATTAATTTTGACTTAATTCTTGAAATATTTTGACTTTATTCTCATAATTTCGACATTATTCTTGTAATTTTGACTTTATTCTCAAAACATTTTGACTCTTTTCTATTAATTTTGACTTAATTCTTGAAATATTTTGACTTTATTCTCATAATTTCGACATTATTCTTGTAATTTTGACTTTAATCTCAAAACATTATGACTCTTTTCTATTAATTTTGACTTAATTCTTGAAATATTTTGACTTTATTCTCATAATTTCGACATTATTCTTGTAATTTTGACTTTAATCTCAAAACATTATGACTCTTTTCTATTAATTTTGACTTAATTCTTGAAATATTTTGACTTTATTCTCATAATTTCGACATTATTCTTGTAATTTTGACTTTAATCTCAAAACATTATGACTCTTTTCTATTAATTTTGACTTAATTCTTGAAATATTTTGACTTTATTCTCATAATTTCGACATTATTCTTGTAATTTTGACTTTAATCTCAAAACATTATGACTCTTTTCTATTAATTTTGACTTAATTCTTGAAATATTTTGACTTTATTCTCATAATTTCGACATTATTCTTGTAATTTTGACTTTATTCTCAAAACATTTTGACTCTTTTCTATTAATTTTGACTTAATTCTTGAAATATTTTGACTTTATTCTCATAATTTCGACATTATTCTTGTAATTTTGACTTTAATCTCAAAACATTATGACTCTTTTCTATTAATTTTGACTTAATTCTTGAAATATTTTGACTTTATTCTCATAATTTCGACATTATTCTTGTAATTTTGACTTTAATCTCAAAACATTATGACTCTTTTCTATTAATTTTGACTTAATTCTTGAAATATTTTGACTTTATTCTCATAATTTCGACATTATTCTTGTAATTTTGACTTTAATCTCAAAACATTATGACTCTTTTCTATTAATTTTGACTTAATTCTTGAAATATTTTGACTTTATTCTCATAATTTCGACATTATTCTTGTAATTTTGACTTTATTCTCAAAACATTTTGACTCTTTTCTATTAATTTTGACTTAATTCTTGAAATATTTTGACTTTATTCTCATAATTTCGACATTATTCTTGTAATTTTGACTTTAATCTCAAAACATTATGACTCTTTTCTATTAATTTTGACTTAATTCTTGAAATATTTTGACTTTATTCTCATAATTTCGACATTATTCTTGTAATTTTGACTTTAATCTCAAAACATTATGACTCTTTTCTATTAATTTTGACTTAATTCTTGAAATATTTTGACTTTATTCTCATAATTTCGACATTATTCTTGTAATTTTGACTTTAATCTCAAAACATTATGACTCTTTTCTATTAATTTTGACTTAATTCTTGAAATATTTTGACTTTATTCTCATAATTTCGACATTATTCTTGTAATTTTGACTTTATTCTCAAAACATTTTGACTCTTTTCTATTAATTTTGACTTAATTCTTGAAATATTTTGACTTTATTCTCATAATTTCGACATTATTCTTGTAATTTTGACTTTAATCTCAAAACATTATGACTCTTTTCTATTAATTTTGACTTAATTCTTGAAATATTTTGACTTTATTCTCATAATTTCGACATTATTCTTGTAATTTTGACTTTAATCTCAAAACATTATGACTCTTTTCTATTAATTTTGACTTAATTCTTGAAATATTTTGACTTTATTCTCATAATTTCGACATTATTCTTGTAATTTTGACTTTAATCTCAAAACATTATGACTCTTTTCTATTAATTTTGACTTAATTCTTGAAATATTTTGACTTTATTCTCATAATTTCGACATTATTCTTGTAATTTTGACTTTATTCTCAAAACATTTTGACTCTTTTCTATTAATTTTGACTTAATTCTTGAAATATTTTGACTTTATTCTCATAATTTCGACATTATTCTTGTAATTTTGACTTTAATCTCAAAACATTATGACTCTTTTCTATTAATTTTGACTTAATTCTTGAAATATTTTGACTTTATTCTCATAATTTCGACATTATTCTTGTAATTTTGACTTTAATCTCAAAACATTATGACTCTTTGCTATTAATTTTGACTTAATTCTTGAAATATTTTGACTTTATTCTCATAATTTCGACATTATTCTTGTAATTTCGACTTTATTCTCAAAACTTTTAGACTTTTATTTTCTTAATTTCAACTTTATTCTCAAAATATTTTTACTTCATTCTTATAATTTTGACGTTGTGCTCATAATTTTGACTTTATTCTCAAAATATTATGCCTTTGATCTGATAATCTTAGTTTTTTAATGTGCCACTAAAATGCCCTCGTACTATGATATGATATATTTGTATTAAAATATTTTTAATCAAGTTTTTATTAATTATTATGTATAATTTTAATTGTATCAATTATAATGTATTATTATATGTTTAAATGTTTATGTTTATATATGTGACCCTGGACCACAAAACCAGTCATAAGGTTAAATTTTACAAAACTGAGATGTATACATCAAATGAAAGCTCAATAAATAAACTTTCTATTGGTGTATGGTTTGTTAGTATAGGACAATATTTGGCCGAGATACAACTATTTGAAAATCTGCAATCTGAGGATGCAAAAAAATCAAAATACTGAGAAAATCACCTTTAAAGTTGTCCAAATTAAGTTCTTAACAATGCATATTACTAATCAAAAATTACATTTTGACATATTTATAGTAGGAATTTTACAAAAAATCTTCATGCAACATGATCTTTACTTAATTTCCTAATGATTTTTGGCATTAAAGAAAAATCAATAAATTTGACCCATACAATGTATTTTTTAATCTAAAGTAACAAAGCTTCCATTAATGAACTTTCTTTTTCTAGTTAATTTTGTAGAAATGTACACCTTTGGTGTGAAATGTTGTAATTATTTGCCCATCATGTTTTTTTTTATTTTTATGTTTTTACCTGAAAGTCAGGAAACCGGTGTATATGAAAGGAAAGAAGACCATGCAGACCAGCACTTTCCAATGTGGATTATCCACAGACAGCTCTCCACACCAGATCTGAGTCAGCAGAGCCTGAGAAAGTACAGAAAACACCAAAAATAACAGTGTTCACAGGTAAGGATTTATTATTTTGAGTGTATGGTTTGCATTAATTGCTTAACCTTTAACAGGCTCCAAATAAGATATAAGCAATCTTTTAGACAACAAAACAACTTTTTAATAATATACAAATGAAATTTCATGAATAAATATATTGTAAAAAAATCAATAAAAACATATTTTTGTAATTATTTTCATTTATAAAATAATAATAAAATACACTGTCATTCAAAAGTTTGGCATCAGTAAGACTTATTAATAATAAAGTAATAATAATAATAATAATAAAATCATAATAATTTCGATTTTAACATATATTAAAATAGAAAAATGTTATTTTACATCATATTAATATTTCACAATATTGCATTTTTCTGTATTTTTGATCAAATAAACGCAGCCTTGAAACAACTTTAAAAACATCAAAAATCTTCCTAATCCTAAACTTTTGAATGGCACTGTATGATCAGATGATAATAATATCTTTATGTAATATACATAATGAATATTTGCTCCCTAATATTATTTTATATTTATTGCGTCAAAAAAACTAAAAATACAAATAGTTCTGCATATTAGTAATAATCATCATTGAATAATTATTATGAATAAATAGTATGAATTAAATAATAATAATACTAGTAATAATAATATCTATATAACATTAAAGATGATTTGTGTAAAGACGCATTGCTGTAATTAATAATTAAAATTAAAATACTGCATATTGGTTACTGAACACTTAGACTAAATAATTTGTATGATATCAGTAATAATAATGTATACTACCAGTCAAAAGTTTTTGAAAAGACGGTTTTTTAAAGTCTTCAAGCCTGCATTTATTTGATCCAAATTACAGCAAAAAATTGAAATAATTTTACTATTTAAAATAACTGTTTTTTATTTGAATATATGTTAAAATGTAATTTCTTTCTGTGATCGAAACTAAATTTTAGCATCATTACTTCAGTTTTCAGTGTCACATGATCCTTCAGAAATCATTCTATATGCAGATTTGCTGCTCAAAAAACATTTACTATTATTATTAGCAATACTTTAAAGCAGTTGAGAACATTTTTGGAGAACAGTATTCTTTGATGAACTGAAAGATCCAAAGATCAGCATTTATCTGAAATAAAAAGCTTTTGTAACATTATACACTACATCATTCAAAAAATATTTTTAAAATAAATTAATACTTTTATTTTGCAAGAATGCTTTATACTGATGATAAAGACATGTATAATGTAACAAAAGATTTCAGTTTCAGATAAATGCTGTTCTTCTAAACTTTCGATTCATCAAAGAAACCTGAAAAAAATTCTAAACTGCTGTTTTTTAACATAATAATAATAATAAACGTTTTTTGAGCAGCAAATCAAAATATTAGAATGATTTTTGAAGGATCATGGGACTGGACTAATAATGCTAAAAAATCAGCTTTGAAATCACAGGAATAAATTACATTTTAAAATACATTCTAATAGAAAGCAGTTATTTTAAATAGTAAAAATATTTCAAAATTATACTGCTTTTGCTGTACCTTGGATCAAAGAAATGCAGGCTTGGGGAGCAGAAGAGACTTCTTTCAAAAACAAAAAATCTTACTGTTTCAAAACTTTCGACTGGTAGTGTATACGATTTTGTTACAAGGTGATATATTTTCAGTGTCAAAAATTCAATGAAATGCTGCATATTTATTAAACAGCTTGTTAAATTTCAGTTTTTTTTTAATTTATCTCCAAACCCTGTCATATAACCCCTAAACACTTGGAATATACGGCACATGTCGCATGGGAACATTCTGTGATACGTTTTTCTGCGAGACAGAAAAGCCATTTATATTTGTGACCCTGGACCACAAAACCAGCCATAAGGTTAAATTTTTACAAAACTGAGATATATACATCATATGAAAGCTCAATAAATAAGCTTTCTATTGATGTATGGTTTGTTAGGATAGGACAATATTTAGCTGAGATACATCTATTTGAAAATCTGAAATCTGAGGGTGCAAAAAATCAAAATACTGAGAAAATCACATTTAAAGTTGTCCAAATTAAGTTCTTAGCAATGCATATTACTAATCAAAAATTACATTTGGATAGGTTTACAGTAGGAATTTTACAAAAAATCTTCATGGAACATGATCTTTACTTAATTTCCTAATGATTTTTGACATAAAAGAAAAATCAATAATTTTGACCCATGCAATGTATTTTTGGCTATTGCTACAAATATACCCCAGCGACTTAAGACTGGTTTTGTGGTCCAGGGTCACATTTTTCCAAAACAAACAACAGGTTGGTTCACCTGGACTCCTGAGTGAGCGATGAAGCTCTTAGCGTCAGCCTCGAGCGCGAGCCACAGACAGGTGGTTTTGCCCCACGATGGCGAGACACGGATCAGCAGTTTCTGCACCCGCTGCGCGTCCCAGCTGTGGCACTCGCTGAACACACCTGGGACAGGAAGTCAACAGCACAGAGTTAAAGGTCACAGCTCTGCTCAGAGGTCATGAGGAGATGTGTGCCGGCTCGTACCGATGGCTTGTTTCTCATAGTGGTTGGCCAGTTCTCTCATTTCCTTCGCCTCCTCGCTATCGTCCTCTCCAGTCTCCTGCGCCAGTTTCCTCAAGATCTTACAGGCTGCCAGAGCGGCTGCGATACAGTCTCTACACTGCAAACACAATGACATGACTGTCATTAAAACAGTTTTTTCATGCACCTGTCAAGTTTGAGATTTTGGGCTTTTCGGTGTTTCATGAAGTGTTTTTTTAAACTAGTGGAAAGAAAACACCAAAATAACACTTTTAAGTGTTTCTTTTATAGCACTTTATCTATTTGTGTCAATAGATTTCAATTACAATACATATTTTTAAACGCTGTTTTCTCAAAATGAGTTTTTTCTCCTACACTGAGCCACAAAACTCCAATTTAGTAGCACTTACACACACCAAACTTTACATTTTTATTCCTGTATATTTCCTGAAGGTTTTACAGAGTGATTTGTTCATATAGAACTTGCTTGATTTTATACAACATTTTGTTCCCCCAAAAATGGTAAAAGAAAATACATTGTTTCCTGTCTGTTCTAAATTTGTTCTGAATTATAGAGTGACAAAATCCCCTCTGTAAAAACATTTGACTCTAATATGTCCAAAAAATTAAACAAGAATTTTGAAACTGACTTGATCCAGTGTTTAGATTTTTGTACTAGAAATGTATGCAAATTAGTGGATATTTCAATAAATAAAACCATATTTGCATATTTAAACCTAAGATTTTAGAAAACTTGTAATACAAAAACTGTTTGCAATTATTAATGTAATCAATCAACTGGGTAAGTAAGGCGATAACTATTAGTCAATTTTTGTACCCTATTCACCTGCAGTGTCTCGCCTTAAAGGGAACACAGTTTTTTCATGCACCTGTCAAGTTTGAGATTTTGTGCTTTTTGCTTTTTCATAAAGTGTTTTTTCAGACTAGTGGAAAGAAAACATCCAAAAGACACTGTTAAGTGTTTCTTTTATAGCACTTTATCTATTTGTTTCAATAGATTTCAATTACAATCCATATTTTTAAAGGCTGTTTTCTCAAAATGAGTTTTTTCTCCTACACTGAGCCATAAATCTCCACTTCAGTAGCACTTACACACACCAAACTTTATATTCCTATCTGTATTCTGAAGGTTTTTACAGATGGATTTGTTCATATATAATTTGCTTGATTTTATACCCTAAAAATGTTTTATACCCTAAAATACATTGTTTCCTTTGTTCTAAGTTTTTTCTGAATTATGGAGTGACAATATGAGATACCCAAAATCCCCTCTGTAAAAACATTTGACACTAATATATCAAAAAAATTTTTTAAAAAGAATTTAAAAGAATTCTGAAACTGACTTCATCCAGTGTTTAGATTTCTGTTCTAGAAATGTATGCAAATTAGCGCATATTTCATTAAATAATTGTAAAGTAATAGAGGGTCTTTGGAGTTCAAATCTTTTGATTCAGATCAGGTCTCGCGAATCATTTGATTTCGATCGGAAATTCGCATATCGAGAATCGCATATCGATTCAGATTGGGACTTCAGTGCGGGTTCGCAAATCATTTCTCAAATTGAACGATTCAGACTCCATGCTCCGAAGTCCTGATCTGAAATGATGGTTTACGAATCATTATTCAGATGAATAGATTTGAATCTTTTGATTCAGATCGGGTCTTTGGAGCTTAAATCCTTTTATTCAGATTCGAACGTCGGATCGTGTTTATGAATACTTTGATTCAGATTGGGTCTTTGGAATGCAAATCATTTGATTTAGACTGGAATTTCGGAGTGGGTTCATGAATCTTTTGATTCATATCAGAACTTCAGAGCATGTTTTGATTCTTTGGAGTGCGAATCTTTTGATTCAGATCAGGTCTTTGAAGCGTGAATTATTTGATTCAGATCGGAATTTCAGAGAGGTTTGTGAATCTTTTGATTTAGATCGGGTATTTGGAGTGCAAATCATTTGACTCAGATTGGAACTTCAGACCGGGTTCACGGTTCTTTTGATTCAGATCGGGCCTTTGAAGCATGAATCATTTGATTCAGATCGGAACTTCGGAGCAAGTTCGTGAATCTTTTGATTTAGATTGGGTCTTTGGAGTGCAAATCATTTGACTCAGATTGGAACTTCAGACCGGGTTCACGGTTCGTTTGATTCAGATCGGGCCTTTGAAGCATGAATCATTTGATTCACATCGGAACTTCGGAGCAGGTTCGCAAATCATTTGATTCAGATCAGAATTTCGCAGCAAGTTCGTGAATCTTTTGATTTAGATTGGGTCTTTGGAATGCAAATCATTTGACTCAGATTGGGACTTCAGACCGGGTTCACGGTTCTTTTGATTCAGATCGGGCCTTTGAAGCATGAATCATTTGATTCAGATCGGAACTTCGGATCGTGTTTATGAATATTTTGATTCAGATTGGGTCTTTGGAATGCAAATCATTTGATTCAGACTGGAATTTCGGAGTGGGTTCATGAATCTTTTGATTCATATCAGAACTTCAGAGCATGTTTTGATTCTTTGGAGTGCGAATCTTTTGATTCAGATCAGGTCTTTGAAGCGTGAATTATTTGATTCAGATCGGAATTTCAGAGAGGTTTGTGAATCTTTTGATTTAGATCGGGTATTTGGAGTGCAAATCATTTGACTCAGATTGGAACTTCAGACCGGGTTCACGGTTCTTTTGATTCAGATCGGGCCTTTGAAGCACGAATCATTTGATTCAGATCGGAACTTCGGAGCAAGTTCGTGAATCTTTTGATTTAGATTGGGTCTTTGGAGTGCAAATCATTTGACTCAGATTGGAACTTCAGACCGGGTTCACGGTTCTTTTGATTCAGATCGGGCCTTTGAAGCACGAATCATTTGATTCAGATCGGAACTTCGGAGCAAGTTCGTGAATCTTTTGATTTAGATTGGGTCTTTGGAGTGCAAATCATTTGACTCAGATTGGAACTTCAGACCGGGTTCACGGTTCGTTTGATTCAGATCGGGCCTTTGAAGCATGAATCATTTGATTCACATCGGAACTTCGGAGCAGGTTCGCAAATCATTTGATTCAGATCAGAATTTCGGAGCAAGTTCGTGAATCTTTTGATTTAGATTGGGTCTTTGGAATGCAAATCATTTGAGTCAGATTGGAACTTCAGACCGGGCTGACGGTTCTTTTGATTCAGATCAGGTCTTTGAAGCGTGAATCATTTGATTCAGATCGGAATTTCGGAGAGGTTTGTGAATCTTTTAATTTAGATCGGGTATTTGAAGTGCAAATCATTTGACTCAGATTGGAACTTCAGATCGGGTTCACGGTTCTTTTGATTCAGATCAGATCTTTGAAGCGTGAATCATTTGATTCACTTTGGAACTTCAGAGCAAGTTCATGAATCTTTTGATTTAGATCGGGTCTTTGGAGCATGAATCATTTGATTCAGAGCAGAATTTCGGAGAGGTTTGTGAATCTTTTGAATTAGATTGGGTCTTTGGAGCATAAATGATTTGATTCAGATCATAACTTCGGAGCAGGTTCGCAAATCTTTTTATTTAGATCGGGTATTTGGAGTGCAAATCATTTGACTCAGATTGGAACTTCAGACCGGGTTCACGGTTCGTTTGATTCAGATCGGGTCTTTGAAGCATGAATCATTTGATTCAGATCAGAATTTCGGAGAGGTTTGTGAATCTTTTGATTTAGATTGGGTCTTTGGAGTGCAAATCATTTGACTCAGATTGGAACTTCAGACCGGGTTCACGGTTCGTTTGATTCAGATCGGGTCTTTGAAGCGTGAATCATTTGATTCACATCGGAACTTCGGAGCAGGTTCGCAAATCTTTTTATTTAGATTGGGTCTTTGGAGTGTAAATCATTTGATTCAGATCGGGGCAAATCTTTTGATTCAGATTTAATTTTTTTTTTATTTTTTATTAAAGAGACACAACAACACTGATCAATCTAAATCAAGATTTCCAGAGAGCGAGAGAATAATTTTACTTAGTTACGTCTTACAAATATTTAGAAATGAGAAATTATAGACTATATAGAAGGTATTTCATTCAAGTATCTTCAGTATAAATATCACTTTCTAAAGATTTTTTTTTTTTTTTTCATTTTTGCCTTTATTATGATAGGACAGGTCAGTAATGACAGGAAGTGAAGTGGGAGAGAGATGGGGGCGGGATCGGCAAAAGTCCTCGAGTCTGGATTCGAACACGGAACGCTCAGGGCACAAAGACGCTATATGTTGGCGCGCTGCCCACAAGGCTATCAGCACCAACTAGTTTCTATCAATATAATGATAAACCGAAGAGTTGATGACTAATGCTGTACCTGCTCCCAGCCGATCTCTGCCAGTTCTGTGTTATTCTGTACGATGGCCCAAAGGAAGAGATCCCGACCCGGATCCCAAACCGTGTCTGGGGTCAACTCTTCACCTGAACATGGCAGATCTATATGGCCTTTGGACGGCACCTGAGACACGACCAAAAAACAATGAAGAAAACACACTGACTTGACACAGACAGAAAATGACTTATAATTTATCAATATCAATAAAATTTTATTGTTGTATACCAGTGTTATTGGTAACTAAAACTATTAAAATATTTTAAAAGTGTTTGTTTATTAAAAATAAAGCCGAAATATGAATATGAAAAATATGAAAAATATAAATATTAGAAAAAAAAATTCAAGGATATTTTTTGTAAATCGAAATGTTGTCTTAGCAACAAACTGAAAATAAGTTCAAGTTGAAGTACTAAAATTAAAATAAACTGAAATAAATAAAGCTAAATATTCATATTTAAAAAACAAAAACGTATATAAAATGACAAAAATGTAAATAACAAAATTATTCAAAACTACAATTAAAACGAAAACTGAAAAAATATATATATAAAAAGTTATATAATTATATAAAAATGCATACATGTAAATTAACAACCCACTTTTTTTTTTTTACAATTATTAGATAATAGATTAGATAAAATAATAAAATAACATAATTAAAATAATATAATAAAATAACATAATTGAAATTAAATTAACATCATAGATTTTGTTTTAATATTTTTTTTCACTGATGGAAATAAGTTTTAATTCTCAGCAGTGTTATTATTGTTAACAAAAAATGAATACAAATCATTTTAATTAACTGAAATAAAGCTGAAATAACATTTAAACATTCAACATTCAAATTTGAAATGTTGCCTTTGCAACTAAATGAAATAAAGTTAAGCTGAAGTACAAAAATAAAGCTAAATAGAAATATTTAAAAAACAAAAACTAATAAAAATGGGAAAAAACATGCATAAACTTGGTAACCTGCATTTTAAATTTGAAATGGTATCTTAGCAACAAACTAAACAAATAAGTTCAAGTTGAAGTACTAAAATTAAACTAAAACTCAAATAAATAAAGAAAAATATTAATATTTAAAAAAAAAAAAAAATTAAATTTGAACAGTTGCCTTTGCAACTAAATGAAATAAAATTAAGCTGAAGTACAAAAATTGCTAAAACTAAAACAAAACAAAAAAGTTAAATAGAAATATTAAAAAAACAAAAACTAATAAAAATGAAAATAAAACATGCATAAACTTGCTAACACATGCAATAATAAAACAACAAAAATTAAAATCATAATAAAATAAAATTAATAATAATAATGTTTTTAATATTTTATTACATTTTGTATAAAGAAAAGAAGCTTACTTTAGTGTCATCAGGATTTATTTCATTGTGGTATTGCAACTAACTGAAATAAAATTAAACTGAAGTACAAAAAATGCTAAAACTAAAACAATTTTTTTTTTAAATAGAAATAATAAAATAAAAATTCAATAAAACATACATAAAATTGCTAACACATCCATTAATAAAACAACTAAAATTAAAATGGAAAAAAATATATAAAATAAATAATAATGTTTTTAATATTTTATCAACTATATTCATAATATTAATAATGATTAACCATAAACACTGCATTATTTAAATGTATTAGCATTTATGTCTTTGTTGCTGAGGTGTTTTTAAGGTGCTGTTCTTAAAACTGAAATAAAGCAAAATATTAATATTTAAAAAACAAAAATGTATATATAAATGACAAAAATGTAAATAACAAAATTACTAAAAACTAAACTAAAATAATATAATTTAAAAACAATACATAAAATAAATTAATAACCCACTTTCTTATAATTATAACCCCGTTTCACAGACAAGGCTTAAGCCTAGTCTAAGACTAAAATGTAAGTCTGAGCTGTTTCAACTGAAAGAAACTTGCGCTGACTAATCTTAAATTATATCAGTGCCTTTGTTTTGTCTCAAGATGCATGACAGTAATGTGTTTTTCTAAGCATGTTTATAAATATTACTTAAATGTCCTAATTGAACTATGGGCTAATCCTGGCTTAGTCTAAGCCCTGTCTGCGAAACCAGGCCTATAAGTTTAATATAGTACAATAACATAATTAAAATTACATTTACATCAGAATGTTTTTGCACTGATGGAAGTAAGTTTAATTCTCAGCAGTGTTGTTATTGTTAACAAAAATATTACAAATTGTTTTCATTAATTCAAATAAAGCTGAAATGACATGTAAACATTATCCCCCGGTTTCACAGACAAGGCTTGAGCCTAGTCCTAGACTAAAATGTAAGTCTGAGCTGTTTCAACTGAAACAAAATTGCACTGATTGATCTTAAAATATATCAGTGCCTTCGTTTTGTCTCAAGATGCACGACAGTAATGTTTTTTTCTAAGCATGCTTATAAAAATTACTTAAATGTCCTAATTGAACTATGGCCTAATCCTGGCTTAGTCTAAACCCTGTCTGCGAAAACCGGGCCTAAATGACAAACTTAAAATGTTTGTCTTGAAATTTTAAATTTAAAATGTTGCCTTTGCACCTACAAATAAAATTAAGGCGAAGTGCAACAATTGCTATAAAGACAACAGAAACTAATAAAAATGGAAATAATGCATAAACTTGCTAACATGCATTAATAAAACAACTAAAATTAAAAATAAATAAATAAATAATAATAATAATGATTTTAATATTTTATCAACTATATTAATAATGACTGACAATAAATACTGAATTTTTAAAATTGATTAGAATTTATGTTTTTGTTGCTGAGGTGTTTTTGAGGTGCTGTTCTTAAACTTGCCGCTAAACGGACATCATCTTTGGTCATCTTGTAGCGCGAGGGCACATATAGCGGTTGTGTAAAACTCCCCAGCAGGTGGCGCACTTCATCAGCAACGTGACTCAAGGAAATCTTTTTGCTTCCAGGCGGTGGCTCTTGACCCTTGCGGATTTTTCCACCCTGGACTCGTTTAGCGAGTTTGCGCAGGAAGAAGCAGGCGGGCAGGTGAGCGTAAAGTTCACAGAGAGTGTCTTCGTGCTCCAGAAACTTCCTTACACACACTCCATTCTCAAGCAGAAGCCGCACAAACTCAGGTTTGTCACCCACCAACGCAGAAAACATGGCCGGATGCAGATCACATGACTAGGATGAGAAAGATGTGGAAAAAATATTACAACCAACTCAAACAAAAAACTTACTGTAGGGTTTTATTATTCACTTCTAAGCAGGGTTTTTGTAAAATTGTATTTTTGTTTAGTTTAAGTCCTGTAACACTAAATCTAAGGAAAATTAATAGTTGCCAAGGCAATTTTTACCATTTTAATTTAGTTTAAGTTTAAGCATGATCTAAAACTAAATGAACTAAAACTTGAAAATAAATGAATAAATAAAAACTATATAAACATATTTTAAAAAATAAATTAAAAACTGTATATTTTTTAAAAAACAAAACAAAAAATAAGAATTGTTTAAAAAACACCACAAAATTTAATTGTTCACTAAACTAAAACTAAAACCATAAAGAAACATTTTCATTCAAAGAAACAAAATAAAAGACAAAAATATTAAATTATTTTAAATCAGCTAGTTGCCAAGGCAATATTTCTCATTTTAATTTAATCAAAGTAATAACTAAAACTGAATAAACTAAAACCTAAAAATTAATAAATAAATAATAAAAACTATAAAGACATATTTAAAAAAAAATCATTAAACATTTATAAAACAGCAGTGTCATCACTGTTAACTAAAATGATTAAAACTGGTAACTGAAAGAGAGGTGAAATAAAAGAATATTTAACTATTAGATAGAAAACTTGGCAGCACACTGAAATAAAATTACTGGAAAAATGACTGTGAAAGATGAAGCACTAAAAAAATATCTAAAAATATATTTTAAGAAACATTTATAAAAATCAAAAACTTAAACTAAAATACAA
>NC_133368.1:47816360-47995178 GCF_049309525.1 Garra rufa | reverse complement strand
CACTCTTATATTTATTCATTAACGCTAACATATAAAGAGATATAGAATTATTATAATGTAAAAAATGCCTTAAACAGTTTTATCTAATTAAATAGCCTCTTTTATATTTATTTATATAAATATATTTAAGATTTATTTTTGTAATAAAATTAAACAGATTTTTTTAAATTATAAATATAAAAATACGTAATTCATTAATTGGTAAGAAGTGTACATTAAAACATCAAATCTAATTAGATTGCCTCTTTTATATTTACTTATATAAATAAATTTTATTTTTAAGAAATAGAATTATTATTAATATAAAAAATTACATCATTCATTAAAAGTATACAATAAGTATATATAAAAGTATAATTTATTAATATAATAGAATTAATAGAAAAGTTAGTTATAAATATAAAAATACATAATTCATCAATTACTACAAGATTTATATTAAAACATTCAATCTAAATAGATTGCCTCTTTTATATTTATTCATATAAATTTATTTAAGTCTTTTTTATTATTTAAATATATAAAGAAAATGAATAATTATAAATATATAAAATTACATCATTCATTACTAAAAAAAGTATAAAATAAAAAGTTTAATCTAAATAAATTCACTTTTATTTTTATTCATTAATTATATTTAATTTATTTTATAATAAAATTATAAAAAGGAAATAAATTATTGTAAATATAACAATTAAATAATTAATTAAAAAAGTTTCATTAAATTGCCTTGTGTGTTTTGTGTAATGCAATTTTTATTATAGAATTTTATTTAATTTAAAGGAACCGTATGTAGGATTGTGGCCAAAACTGGTACTGCAATCACTTTCAAAATACTGTAGAACGGTGTATCCACTCCCGCTCCCCCCCTGACTCGAGGTTGCCAGCTAAGCTGCAGGAGTAGGCTGCTAGTGCTACAAGGAGCTTCAACGGCAAGTGACGAGTCCTACACAGTAATTTGTTTTTCTTCTGTTAATTATGTTTATGCTTCACAAGAGATGTTTTGCGAAGTAATTATGTATCGCAAAAATTTACAGATGGCGATTAGCCAAATATTTCGCAAAGATGTACTGTAATACCACATTTCAGTCGGAACATAGATTGTTTTCATACCCTCCTAGTGGTGCGATATAAAGCTTTTTATGAACGCATTTAGTACTGCCGACCGTGGAAAATCCACTGTGTACGGAAGCAAAGTTAGCCAAACATAGATGAATCTTACCTGTCCAGGAGAAAATCAGCAACGTTGGCGTCTATCTTCAAATTCTTCTCCGTTTTCAGCCGTCTCCATCTTTCAAAGGCATCTCCTATACCAATCCTTGTTTTATTTCGGACTTTGTCACGACGTATTTCGGATTCATAACGAGGTCTTTTACGTTTCGTAACGTTATACATGTTTTATCCGACACGTTCGTGCAGCTGTAACGCAGCTGTAACAGAGCTGGCAACCCGTCTCACGAAACTCTACTGACTTCGTGATTGGTAGATAGCTGGAGGGTGGAGCCTCAGACCAAAACACAAAATGACAACAATAACATCAGTTGAGGGCTGCAACTCTCACTTTTAAATGACAATATCCTGGCCGGACCACTGTTGTCAGTGATATAAGTATTTGAAATGAACATGATTTCTTAATGTCTAGTGACATGTCAGGGCCATTTTATGATTAACTGACATACATTTCTTACATACGGTTCCTTTAACTTCTATTAGAATAACTTTGCAACATGCAAGTACCAAACTTTTGAAATCAGCACTAATGTTCCATCCATTGTTTTGTTAGAGTGTTTTTTTTTTTTTTTTTTTTTCACCGTCTTACTCCATGTTTGAGTTGAAACTCTTCATATACAAAAAAAAAAAATCATATTGAAAAACACTGTTTTTAAATGCATATCTGTCTTTTTCCTTTAGGTGTGTCATAAACCCCAGCAGAATTCATCTGTAAAGCCGTCTGTTTCCCATCGGGTGAGGAGGGCGTCTGCCCATGCACACGCACGGCACCATGGGAAGCTCCCCAGAGGTGCTGTCTTGGACGTCCTGCCCCAGCATGCTGGTGGGAAAGCTGAAGGAAGAGCTGAAGCTCACGGTCGTCGGTGACTCCATAAAGAAAACCAACAGTAACCTTTCTCCTCAAGCGCTGCTTCCGCCGGCGCCTCCTCCTCCGCAGATCATCGCAGACCTTGCTCCGCCAACCACCCTTCCCATGCCGCTGCAACAGCTTCAGCTCCCCTGCAGGGACGACGAGCCGGGCGGCACTAGCCCTCCGTGCACAGCCCTTAGCGAGGACTCGACACGGGAGCAGGGACACTTCGAAAACAGCGTGCTACAGCTGCAGGAGCACGAAGAGGTCGAGACGCCAGGGTCCTGCGGTCAGGGAGGCTGCGGAAGCGGTGGAGAGGAGAAAAACGAGGAAGGCGGGTGCCCAATGGACCACAGCGGAGATGACACACACCACCATCCACATGACGACATCAAACTGCACTTTCATAGAGCCGGGACAGGCAGTGGTGGGTTTCTGGAGGGGCTCTTCGGATGTTTGAGACCCGTGTGGAATATTATCGGGAAAACATACTCGACTGAGTATAAACTTCAACAGCAAGGTTAGTGATGAGTATTAAGTGCTGCTTACAAATTGTGTGATAATTGGGTTACACGTTACTTTAAGTTGTCTTTGTTACAGTGTAATTATTAGAGATCGACAGATATTCAGTTTTACCGATATTTTCACAATATTTAAACATTTTTCTGTCGTCAGATATGGGTTTTGTAATATCAAATCCACCGATATGTTGTTATCATTGTGTTAAAAACAAATTAAAAACCATGCAAATAATCTGTATTAGTATCAAATATAAAACAAAGTTCCCTATACATTTAAGTAATTTAAGTAATAGTTATTATGCATGTAATCATGCACAATTTACAATTTAAAATATATGTGACAAGGGCACCGTAAAATGAAGTGTTACCAAAAATTTTTGTTTTTCCTGATAATTGGAAATTTTACCATAATTTAGTATCAGTTTTGTAATATCAAATTTACAAATATTATCATTGTGGCAAAAACAGAAGTAAAACAATACATGAATATCGGTTCTGCCTATCTGTCATCCAGCACATGATTATGCAAATCTATATTGGTATAATTTTTTATTTTTTTAAAGATCTCTAGTAAATATACATTTATGTAATTCAAGTAGTAGTAACATTTAAATAATAGTAATTCTGCATGCAATTATGTATAGTTTACTTGAATTATAAAGTGTTACCGGAAACTGTAGTTTTCCCGATATTTAAGCATTTTGGATATCGGTTTTTAAATATCAAATCTACTGATATATCTTTATCATTGTGTCAAAAACAGAAGTAAAACAATGAATAAATATCGGTACTTCATATCAGTTATCAGGGACATAAACATGCAAATAATCTGTATCGGTTATATTTTTTTTAACGTAAGCAATTTAAGCAATTTAAGTAATTTAAGTAATAGCAACATTTAATTAATAGTGATTATGCAACATTTACTTTTTTCTTTTTTTCCCTCTTTTTTTTAAAGCATTTTCCATAGATATCGATTCCAATCAGATATCGGTTTTGTAATATCAAATCTAAGTCAAGTCAAGTCACCTTTATTTATATAGCGCTTTTAACAATACAGATTGTGTCAAAAGCAACTGCACAGTATTTAAACAGCACAATAGTGTGTAAGTAACGCATTATTGTAAATAATCAATTTTCAGTTAAAGGCAGTTCATCAATGAATTCAGTGATATCATCGTCAGTTCAGTTCAAATAGTATACGATATCGCTGGAAAGTGTCCCCAACTAAGCAAGCCAGAGGCGACAGCGGCAAGGAACCAAAACTCCACAGGTGACAGAAATGGAGAAAAAAACCTTGGGAGAAACCAGGCTCAGTCGGGGGACCAGTTCTCCTCTGGCCAGACCAAACCAGCAGTTTGTAACAATGTCTGATTGTAGAGAACTCATCAGGTTCCCGTGGTGTGGCACCGATGGCCGTCTAGGTTGGCGAGGTCTTCATTGATGATCCGTCTCTGGAGCTCATCTGGTTGACATCCACGGCTATTGAAGTCATCTCCAGGTGGTGATCCATGATCTAAGCTGGGTACGGACTGGATCCGGGGGACTGCAGTGACCATCTGATCCGGATACAGGCTGGATCTGGTGGCTACGGTGACCTCGGAATAAGAATGAAACAGACTAATATTAGCGTAGATGCCATTCTTTTTACGATGCAACGAGTGCATCAGATGTTATGGGAGGTGTTTTCGGTTCCGGTTGACCTAATTAATGCAGCCTAACAATCCCTTAACGGATTTGAGTTATAGGAATGTGTTAATGTTTTATGTGTAAGCCAGGTTAAAGAGATGTGTCTTTAATCTAGATTTAAACTGACAGATTGTTTCCGCCTCCCCAACAGTGTTAGGTAGATTGTTCCAGAGTTTAGGCGCTAGATAAGAAAATGATCTGCCACCCGCAGTTGATTTTGATATTCTAGGTATTATCAAATTGCCAGAATTTTGAGAACGCAGCGGACGTGAGGGACTATAATACGATAGGAGCTCGTTCAAGTACTGAGGAGCTAAACCATTGAGGGCTTTATAAGTAATTAGCAAGATTTTAAAATCTATACGATATTTTATAGGGAGCCAATGCAGTGCTGACAGAACTGGGCTAATATGGTCACACTTTCTGGTTCTAGTAAGAACTCTAGCTGCTGCATTTTGGACCAGCTGGAGTTTGTTTATTAAGCGTGCAGAACAACCACCCAATAAAGCATTACAATAATCTATCCTTGAGGTCATGAACGCATGAATTAATGTTTCAGCATTTGACATTGATAGCATAGGTCGTAATTTCGATATATTTTTAAGATGGAAAAATGCGGTTTTGCAAATGCTAGAAATGTGGCTTTCAAAGGAGAGATTGCTATCGAATAGGACGCCTAGGTTCCTGACTGATGACGCCGAATTTACAGAGCAGCCATCTAGTATTAGACTGTGTTTTAGGTTATTACTTGTGGAGGTTTTAGGTCCAATAATTAACACCTCTGTTTTTTCAGAATTTAACAGTAAGAAGTTATTCGCCATCCGCCATTTACCTTTTAGACGCGGTTCATGTTTGTAACAGTAATCTTGGGGGGTGGACTCGTTTAAAATAATGTAATCGTCTGGTTTTAGCCAGGTTTCTGTCAAACAGAGCACATCTAGCTTATGATCAGTGATCATATCATTTACAAAAAGTGCTTTCGTAGAAAGGGACCTGGTATTCAATAAGCCAAGTTTTATCAATTGTTTCTCTGTATTATATATATTTTTTACTTTTGTACTTGCAAGTTCACACACCTCTTTAACATTATTTTTAGTGGTCTCCGACTGGCGAAGTCGAACATCATTAGCGCCGACGTGAATAACAATCTTACTGAATTTACGTTTAGCATTAGCCAGCACTTTTAAATTGGCCAAGATGTCAGGCGCTCTGGCTCCCGGTAAACACTGGACTATGGTGGCTGGAGTCTCTATTTTCACGTTCCGTACAATAGAATCGCCAATTACTAGAGCACTTTCATCAGGTTTCTCAGTGGGTGCTTCACTGAGTGGGGAGAACCTGTTTGATGTTCTGATCGGAACGGAAGAGCGGTGTTTTGACCCGCGACTATGCCGTCTCACAGTCACCCAGTTGCCCTGCTTCACGGGCGTTGTTACCGGAACCGAACAATGTACAGGGCTTTCTGAGCTAGTCGCATCCAAAACCGTATCTAAGTCCCTCACATTCTTACTATCCTCCATTAAAGTTTGGATGCGTGACTCTAGTTCTGAAATCTTCTCTGTCAGCCTGACTATATTCCTGCATTTATCACATGTATAAGGCTCACTGCTGACAGAGATAGATAAGCTATACATGTGGCAAGCAGTGCAGACAACAATTGTAGGAGAAGAAGCCATTACTCACTGTGATTGTGGAATGATTCCAACTTACCACTGTTGTTGAATGAATTCCTGAAGAACAGATCAGGGGGAGAAAAAACGGAACGGAACAGGCTAAAGGAGTACTAAGAGAAAAAAAACGTGAATGGAATGCAGATGGCAAGCTAATCGGCTAACGCAAAAAATAGTAAACAAAAAGCGTGAATGGAGTGCAAGTGGCAAATTAACCAGCTAATGGAATGCTAACACGCTGCACTCGTGATTATAGAATAAGGCGAGATTATAGAAATAGTCAGATTAGTTTGATGGATTAAGATCAGAAATTAAGTTAAACTATATCTATCAATTTAAAAATGGCAGAATTAACAATAAGATAGAGAATCCAACAGAAAAACGAAGCTGCAGGGAGCTACAATCACAGACCACTCTGTAGCAAACAGCGAAACAGCGACACCCACAGGACAGGATATCTACCGATATAGTGTGCGAAAAACAGAAGTAAAACAGTAAAACGGTTATTAGGAAATTTATTAATTTAATTAGTTTAAGTAATAGTAATAATGCATATAATTTATTGTTTTTTTTTTTATTGTAGTAAAAACATGTAACAAGGACACTGTAAAATAAAGTGTTACCAAAAATGTTAGTTTTTCCCAATATTTTACCATTATCCGATATCTGTTTTGTAATATGAACATATTACATTTTTTGTTATCAATTTACTTTTTATTTAATTAAATTAAAGAAATAAAATATTTTAAAGTTAAAACAATCAAAATAAAACACTTGAAATAAAATAAATAAATAAATTTTGATTGCACATTTTGTTGGCGGTGTGTTCTGATTGGTCAGTAGACATGTGGGAGGTGCCGTTTGAGGAGATCTCTGAGCTGCAATGGCTGGGCAGCGGAGCTCAGGGCGCCGTGTTCCTCGGAAAGTTCCTCTCCGAAGAGGTCGCCATCAAGAAAGTCAGAGAGCAGAAGGAGACTGATATCAAACACCTGCGCAAGCTGAAGCACCCCAACATCATCAGCTTCAAGTACGTCACCACAGATGATCAGATAGTGAGTATTTGAGTGCAGTGAACACAACTAAAGTGTAAACACTATTGTGTTTTAGGGGTGTTTGCACGCAGGCCCCGTGTTACTGCATCATCATGGAGTATTGTGCTCAAGGGCAGCTGTACGAGGTTCTCAGGGCCGGTCGTAAAATCTCCCCACGGCTGCTGGTGGACTGGGCCTCAGGGATCGCTAGCGGCATGAACTACCTGCACCTCCACAAGATCATCCACAGAGACCTCAAGTCACCAAAGTAAGACCTGTGGGATTTCAGGATTATTTGCAGTAATAGTATTTATTAATATTTTGAATTGGCTTTTTTTTCAAATGTTATATATAGGCATGTATTTTATAGGCATGAACCGTTTACAATTACAGTAGTCCAAAATGCAGCTGCAAGACTCCTCACTGGCACACGTAAATTGGAGCACATCACTCCCGTCCTACTCTCTCTGCACTGGCTGCCAGTTCATCTTAGAATAGATTTTACTTTTAGTTTTTAAGGCTTTAAATGGTCTGGCACCTTTTTACTTATCTGAACTTGTGTTAACATAGCTGCAAGATGTTTAAGGTCATCAAATCAGAAACTGTTAAAGGTTCCCAGATCTAGGCTAAAATGAAAGGGAGACTGGGCTTTTGCCGTAGTTGGTATAGCCTCCCCTTTTCTATCAGGATGATTACTACAGAATCTCATTTTAAAACAAAACTTAAAACCCACCTTTTAGAAAAAGCTTATAATATGTGACCCTGGAGCACAAAACCAGTCTTAAGTCGCTGGGGTATATTTGTAGCAATAGCCAAAAATACATTGCATGGGTCAAAATTATTGATTTTTCTTTTATGCCAAAAATCATTAGGAAATTAAGTAAAGATCATGTTCCATGAAGATTTTTTTGTAAAATTCCTACTGTAAATATATCAAAATGTAATTTTTGATTAGTAATATGCATTGTTAAGAACTTAATTTGGACAACTTTAAAGGTGATTTTCTCAGTCTTTTTGATTTTTTTGCACCCTCAGATTCCAGATTTTCAAATAGATGTATCTCGGCCAAATATTGTCCTATCCTAACAAACCATACATCAATAGAAAGCTTATTTATTGAGCTTTCATTTGATGTATAAATCTCATTTTTGTAAAATTTAACCTTATGACTGGTTTTGTGGTCCAGGGTCACATATATGAGTCGTCTTGAGCTCGTCTTTGTTGCACTTCTTTCCTCTGTATATACTATTTCCTGTGCTATCTCAATCTTTTTATCTGTTATCTGTTTTTTTGTTTTATTTATCTGTTTTTTTTTTGTTTTATGTTTTTTGATTTTTTTATGCCATTCTTTTTTATTGCTGTTGTAAAGCACAATGATCAACGACCGTTGTTTTATTGTGCTATATAAATAAATCAAAGAAGAAGAAGAATGTTAAATAGTATGATTTTTAATGTTTTTTTTAAAGAAGTCTCTTCTGCTTTGATCCAAAATGCAGCACAAAAAATCCATAATACAGTAATATTGTGTAATATTTTTATTTTAAATATTTCAACATTTTACTCTTTTTGCTGCACTTTAGATCAAATAAATGCAGGCTTGGTGAGCAGAAGAGTCCTCGTTAAAAAAAAACATAAATCTTACTGTCCAAAAACTTTTGGCTGGTAGTGTATTTTTTTTTTTTTTTTAGCAATTTTGTCATGTCCTTTTGTAATTTTTATTTGTTTATTTATATTTAGCTTTACTTTTTTTTTTTCAGCATTAGTTTTTGTAATGGTTTACTGTTTTTACCAGGTTTGTTTTTTTAATATAATGTGATTTTCAGAGAATTACATTGAATCTAATAGGGTCAATTTGTCTTACAAAATACAACGATTGTACCCAGATTTTTCACCATATATATATATATAATTTTTTTTTTTTTTTTTTTTTTTTTTGTATTCTGTAACTTTATTATAACAAAAATGCATACTTTATCAGGTGCTCAAAATTACTTAAAAACACTCAAATCACTTACAGTACATATGGAAATACTGTAAATGGGCAATACTGAAGTGTTTGGCATTTCTGAATGTGTGTTTTCTTTTGCAGTGTGCTAGTCACTCAAAGCGACAACGTGAAGATCTCAGACTTTGGGACATCTAAGGAGCTCAGTGACAAGAGTACGAAAATGTCATTTGCGGGTACGGTGGCCTGGATGGCTCCCGAAGTGATCCGAAATGAGCCGGTGTCAGAGAAAGTAGACATCTGGTGAGTGTGAACTAATGCAGTGACATTGATGATAATAATATGCATGTTTCTTGAACAGCTAATCTGCATATTAGAATGACTTCTGAAGGATCATGTGACACTGAAGACTGGAGTAATGATGAAAAGTCAGCTTTGATCACAGGAATAAATTATTTCACAATATATATTCACATAGAAAACAGATATTTTAAATTCTAATAATATATCAAAATTTGTACAATATTTTTGATCAAATAAAAGCAGACCTTTTTTCGAAAAAGTTAAAAACTGTCACCAACTCCATGCTTCTGATCAGTAGTGTCAGGGCTCTACAGTGTGTTAAGTAATGTATTGTCTGACTATAACACTATTGTCTGATTTTGCTCTATTTCGTCGTCAAAAGTAGTCTGAAACAAGTCACAACTGAGCCGCTGCGCATCTCCATTCAAACATAGCGGTGTTACGTTTATGAATGAACGCACGTTTTTAAACGTTATTCTGAATGAACCATCCATTCGAACAAATCAAATGAATGATATAATTCAGTAATTAAATCAATGTCTTGCCGCCACCTGTTGGCAGATCTTTTCAGTTGTTTAAATCATTTAATATTTCTGTATTCAAAATTTGATATTCAAAACATTAATCTCGACATGAATTTATGAATGTGATTGCACTCATGCCACCTCTGAACCTCAGTAAACATATCAAAAGGTAAAAACTAAATTCCTCTGTAAATCACTCCAAGGAGTCAAATATCACCTTGTAATTGTAATATTTTTCATCAAATTTTTTTGATTATTGTTTAGAATGTGCTCCTAAAATTTTGACTGTGCTAAGTTAGGAGCACAAGTGCAAGAAAAGTAACAAGAAAAGCCCTGAGTGCATGTGCTGCAAGCTGTTAACCGATAGTTGTCTTGTGTTTTTAGGTCATTCGGGGTGGTGTTATGGGAGCTGCTGACTGGCGAGATCCCCTATAAAGATGTGGATTCATCAGCCATCATCTGGGGTGTGGGGAGTAACAGCCTCCATCTGCCTGTGCCATCCACCTGTCCCGACGGCTTCAAAATCCTCATGAAACAAACCTGGTGAGACTTAAAGTCATCTACAACCCGTGCTGGAAACCAGGGTTGGGGCCATTCATGAACTGAATTGAGAATGAATGGTAAATTCCAATTCACTTCCTGGAATGGAATTGGAATTGCAATTGCATGCAGCTGACAGGAAATGGAATTGGAATTCAATTGGAATGTCAGGAAACAGAATTGAAATCAAATAAATTCCACTAAATTCCACTTAAATTGCTAAATAAAATAATTTGACTTGATTTGCTTAATATTTTAATAGTGCATTAAATATTGTAAATCACATAAACAACAAACATATAAAAGAAATACAAAGTACTGTATGTTTGGTATGTTAAGCGTGATCATTTCACATGCCAAAATTCAGGAAATGATGATAATTCGATGCAATAAAAAGTGAATGAAATACATTAATGAACATGACTCATTTTTTGTGAGTTGAGACATATGTGACCCTGGACCACAAAACCAGTCATAAGGTTAAATTTTACAAAACTGAGATGTATACACCATATAAAAGCTCAATAAATAAGCTTTCTATTGATGTATGGTTTGTTAGGATAGGACAATATTTGGTCGAGATACATCTATTTGAAAATCTGGAATCTGAGGGTGCAAAAAAATCAAAATACTGAGAAAATCACCTTTAAAGTTGTCCAAATTAAGTTCTTAACAATGCATATTACTAATCAAAAATTACATTTTGAAATGTTTGCAGTAGGAATTTTACCAAAAATCTTCATGGAACATGATCTTTACTTAATTTCCTAATGATTTTTGGCCTAAAAGAAAAATCTATAATTTTGACCCATACAATGTATTTTTGGCTATTGCTACAAATATACCCCAGCGACCTAAGACTGGTTTTGTGGTCCAGGGTCACATATATTATGTGGTAATCATATATTGAATGTATAGTACATCCAGAAATTTATCACCACTGTCATTCAATTATTTTTATTTACTTGCATTTGATCAACTCTATTTAATACATGGTATTTGTAAAGCATCATAAATAAAGTTCAAATGTATGTCTCTAAATGCAATCACAAATAAATGCTCAGAAACGGCAATAAACGGAATTCAGTGGAATTTCCCTGAATTGAATTCCACTTCCTGTAATTCCAATTCAATTCCAACTCTGTTTCCTGTAATTTTTGTTGAATTCCAATTCCAATTCCATTTCCTTCTTTAAATTGGAATTGTTGAGTTCATTCCTGAATTGACCCCAACCCGTGCTGGAAACGGCGCTGTTTTGACCACAGAATGCAATGATTGGCCAGTCCGAATTCAGTATTTCTGAGAGTTATCTAAAACAAGGATTTATTTGGTTGCTTTTGTACCTGCAGGCAAGGTAAACCCAGAAACCGGCCTTCCTTCAGGCAGATCCTTCTCCACCTGGATATCGCCTCGGCTGATATTCTCGGGACGCCACAGGAAACCTACTTCAAATCTCAAGTGAGCAAATGTTGATGTTTAAATAGTACTGAGCTGCTGTTTAGATTGAGTTCATTCAGAAAGAGTCATTGTGTTGTCCAACGGCATCCATACAGCCTCCAGTATAATAAAATGCAAAAGTATCACGAACCAATTGTCTCTTAGTTCTCTAATAGTTCTGTAAATAAGAACTAAATCACTCAAATAAAATTGCAAATTGCATTCAACAAACATGCAGTCTGAAAACTATATGTGCAAGTGTGACTCATGAACAAATGACTCTTTTGAGTCAGTTCTTTAAGAATCTATCAAAATGAATCACAAATCAGCCTTAGTAACTGAGTTACTGGTTTTAAATATTAAGAGCTGTTAATAAAACCATTATTGAAAAAGAATTGTTCCATTTTAAATGCTGTTTATTCATGCATATTTTAATTATTCTTTAAAAAAATTGTTCTTTGTCATATGTGACCCTGGACCCAAAACCAGTCTTAAGTCGCTGGGGTATATTTGTAGCAATAGCCAAAAATACATTTTATGGGTTAAAATTATTGTTTTTTCTTTTATGTCAAAAATCATTTGGAAATTCAGTAAAGATCATGTTCCATGAAGATTTTTTGTAAAATTCCTACTGTAAACCTATCCAAATGTAATTTTTGATTAGTAATATACATCGTTAAGAACTTAATTTGGACAACTTTAAAGGTGATATATATATATATATATATAAAAAATTTATTTTTTTAATATTGTATTTAGCTTGAATTATTTTTGTTCTGTTTTAGCTAAATCAACATTTCTAATTTCTAAAATCTTATTTCTACTTTTCCCCTAATTTCTAATTAGTTTGTCATTTTTAAGTTTTCTTAAGTTTAAGTTTTTCATCTTATATTTATATTTCATTTAGTTTCAGCTTTACAAAAATAATTTTTAAAACACTTTTTCAATAATATTGTCTGTGGCAATTAGCTTAGATCCCTATATATATATTTTTTTTTACATTTTTATTTGTTTGTTTTAAACCATCTTTATTAGTTTTTCCATTTGTATATGTTCTGTTTCGCTTAGATTTATTTTTATTTCAGTTTTAGTTACAATTTTCTTTTAGCAAGTTTTTAAGTCAACATTACTTTTTTAAAATCTATTTTTCAATTCCCTTAAACATTTTTAATAGTTTCAGTGGTCACACTTCAGTTTTGGGAAAAATTCTCGCTAATAACTAACTATCAAGTACAACTTTTGCCTCAAACTCCTAATTTGCTGCTTATTAATAGTTAGTAAGTAGTTTAAGTTTAAGAATGTTAAAGGATGTGTCTGATGTGTCTGAGGGATCTAAAATATATGCATGGTAAAGAGCAACTAGCTAATAGTAAGAATTGGTCTCTAAACTAAAGCTTTACCATTTTAATTAACAATAACCATATTGTCTGTGGCAGTCGGAGTGGAGAGAGGAAGTAAAGAAACATTTTGAGAAGATCAAGAGTGAAGGCACCTGCATCCATCGACTGGACGAGGAGCTGATTCGACGCAGAAGAGACGAGCTCAGGTGAGACCAGACGAATCAAATACAGACAACAGGATGAAGAGAGCTTTAGCTGGAGGTGACAGTGTGTTATGTGCTGTGTGTTTCAGACACGCTCTGGATATCCGAGAGCATTACGAGAGGAAACTGGAGCGAGCCAATAACCTGTACATGGAGCTCAGCGCTATCATGCTGCAGCTGGAGGTGCGAGAGAAAGAGCTGCTCAAGTAAGTCTGCCATGCTTTGCTTTCTTGATTAAAAATTTTTTTCAACTTTAATTTGAACTACTGAAGCTTCTTTACGCAACAGAATAGAAATAATCAAGGGAATTGTGACCCTGGACCACAAAACCACAGCCATATTTGTAGCAATAGCCAAAAATACATTGTCTGGGTCAAAATTATCAATTTTTCTTTTATGCCAAAAATCATTAGGATATTAAGTAAAGATCATGTTCCATGAAGATATTTTGTAAATTTCCTACCATAAATATATCAAAACCTAAATTTTGATTAGTAATATGGATTGCTAAGAACTTCATTTGGACAACTTTCAAGGCATTTTCTTAATATTTAGATTTTTTTGCACTCTCAGAGGTTCATGAGGGAAATGAGTTAATGAAAAAGCTAAAAATGCATTAAATAAAATTAGCAAATTAAAATTAATTTAAATAATAAATCATTTAAATAATAAATATAAGTATTTAAAAGGAATAATGCATTTATAATTTTAAAATAAATGGTAGTAATTAATTAGTTATCAAAATAAATACAGTATTTAAAAAAATAATATCTGTAATAAACAATTATTTAAAAGTAGATTTTAAAAAGAAAAGCAAATATTTATTAAATGTTAATTAAATTAAATTAAATAAAAAAATAATCAAATAAATAATACATATTACAATAATTATAAAAAATGAAATAATAAAATTATATTTTAAAATGTAAAAATATAATTTATAAAAATTAAATTATTTTAATACATTTTATTTTAATTGATTAAAAACAAAACTAATTAATTAGAATAAAAGTAAATAGTTATTAAAAAGTAAATAATAATAAAGCAATGATATCAAAATCAGATAATTGACATTTCATTAAGTTAATAAATTACGTAATTAAAAATAAAAATCAATAATAAAAATAAATATAAAGATGATGATAGTAATAATGATAATAATAATAATAATGAAACTAAATTTAAAATAAAACATTTAAAATTAAACACAAAAAGTAAATATTATGAGAACCGTGAACATGCAAGTGTGTTAAATTATTAAAATATTTACTTAATCTCATTTAAAAAATGTAAACTTGGAATTTTGAAAAAAAAAAATTAATTGTTAGATAAAATGTCATGATTACTTTTTAATTTTAATAATAAAGTTTCCATATTAACCCAATCATTGTAGTCAAGTCTCTTCAAAACGATTAATACAAGAAACAAAAAACAATCATATTTAATCATTTTCAATTATATGCACTAATATGACAATATTAGTGCAATATATATATACACACACACACATGCCAATGTATAAAAAGTGCTATATTTGAGTGATGATTTAAATTAAATAATTTAGATTTGATTGCATTTGAATGCATTTTGAATTATTTTTACAGTTTAAACATCTACTCACATTCATACAAGTCATGAAATAAAAAACTAGTCACTAAAATCTCATAAGTATGGTTATTCATTTTGCATTACATCTAATTTTGCGTGAGTTTCTTCTGGTAATCTAATCATATAATGAGATTTTAAAATCACGTAAAGTACTTTTAGTTCATACTTTATACTGCAGAATTTGCTTTTCTGATGCCGATTATGCTGTGTGCGTCTCTCTTTCTTGAGTTTGTTCTTTCATTGGCATGAAATTACTCATGAAAGGCTGTAATGAGTCTGAACTCTGACCTCGTCTGTGCCTGAACGCAGACGTCTCGCTCAAACTCTTAATTAAATGTAATCTGCTTAAAGCTGGACTCGGCTCGTGCCGTTTCCCTGACCCACATTCTCACTCGATGAGATCACAATGATCATTCAGTCAAATCTCGCTTCTGCTTTTACTACCACAAACCTGAAACTGAGCGTTTCCCGTGTTTTATTGCAGGAGGGAGCAGGCCGTGGAGAAGAAGTATCCTGGCACGTACAAACGCCACCTGGTTCGGCCCATTGTGCGGCCCAACGCTGTTGAGAAGCTCATTAAGAAAAAGAGCAGCATGAATCATAAGCCTGGAACACAACAGCCAAAGAGGTGAGCGATCTGTGAAGGCACAGGCTGTGTGGGGGATTTTTAATCATAATAGATTTAATAGTTTAAGCCAGGGATTGTCAAATTGATTTTTTACGACCCCCAGGGGTTCATGAGGGAACTGCAAGGGTTTGTGAGTTAATGAAAAAGCAAAAAATTTATTAAATAATATTAGCAAATTAAAATTCATTTAAATAATAAATCATATATATATAAATAATAAATATATTATTTAAATATTTACAAAAATAAATAATAATACAATTACAATTTTAAAAGAAAACGGTAGTACTTAACTATTACTAAAAAATATTTAAAAAAATAAAGCAAATAATTTATCAAAATATTTACATATTTACACAATAATTATTAAAAATAGAAATAATACAATGATATTTTTAAAATAAAAAGCTAATAATGATTTTAAAAATGAGTTATTAAAATAAATGCATTAATTAATTTATTTAAATAGTAAATATCAGCAATACACCATTATTTTAAACAAAATCAAATAATTATTTTTTTAAATAAATAATTACAAATGAAATTTAAAAATAATGGATTAATTTAAATAATACATTATAAAATAATTAAATAGTAATTAAACTTGTACTAACGTTTTAAAAAATAATTTATTTAAAGTAACAAATATGAATAATAAACAGATTAAACAATAATAAAAAATAATTTTAAAATGAAAAGCACACTGTGAATAAAAAAAGTAAATAATTAGAAAATAATTTTAAAACGATGTGAGCAATAAAAATATTACTGAAAATAAACAGGAATAATGAATGAAAAAATTATCAAAATACATTAATAATTTATTAAAAATAATAAATATCAGTAATACAACTTTTTTTTAATAAAATAATTTTAAAAAATTAAAAATCTATAATTCATTATAAATTAAATTAATTAATTAAAAATAATGGATTATTATAAATATCACACACCAAAAATAATAATTAAATAGTAATAATTAAACTTGTACTAAAGTTTAAAAATGTATTTTAAAATAACAAATATGAATAATAAACAAATTAAACAATAATAAAAATCTTTTTTAAAATAAAAAGCAAAAGATGAAATTTAAAATGTAAATAATTAAAAAATAATTTTAAATCAATATAAACAATTAAATATATTACTGACAAAACGGTTAATAATGAACTAAAATAAAGTTAGTTATCAAAATAAATACATTAATAATTTATTAAAAATAATAAATATCAGTAATACATCATTAAAAATATAATTAAATTAATTAAATAAAGGATTATTATGACTATAACAAAAAAATAATTAATAATAACTAAACTTGTATTAAAGTTAAAAAAATAATAATTTATTAAAAATAGCAAATATGAATAATAAACAAATTATTAATAACAATTTAAAAAATAAAAAGCAAATAATGAATTAAAAATACATGAACAATAAAAAATATTACTGAGAAAATAAAGCCTTAAAAATGAAAAAAGTCTAAAGTGTTAAATTAACAATTATTGAAAAATAATAAATACAAATTATTAAAATTATTATTTCTGAAAAAATACTTTTAAAATAAAAACAATCACTAAAACACGCACAATTAATTTGCCTGCATTCCATGTGAACCATGAACATGCAAATGCATTTTTAAATTATTGAATTATTAGCTTAGAACTTTAGGTTTTGAACCTGAGGGCTTCTGTCAAATAAATTTGTGAAGCCTTGGTTTAAGCGATATGAGTCTGAAAGAGGTTTTACTGAACATCATTAAGAGCGTAATGTTCTACAAATGCAGTTTACCTTTTATTTTAGTATTTTTATTTTCTTTCAACAAGTACACAGTCCCTTGACATGACATTTGTGTGTCAACATGTGATTATTTCCCATTAATATGTAAGCACGGATGGATCATTTGTAATTAAAGTCAGTGATACTGTACTGAAAGAAACATAATCCGTGATGAATTGTTCATGAGGTCATTAACGCAGTGCATGTGATCTCCTGCAGACCGGATCTGCTGCGCTCCGATGGCATTCCCAGCGTCGAGCCTCTTCCGGCTCCGTCCCCGCTGTCGGGAAGCCCAAAAGTATCCACCCCGCCTGGGAAAACTCGCTACCGCAGTAAACCCCGCCACCGGAGGGCCAACAGCAAAGGGAGTCACAATGACTTCCCAGGAGCCCTTAAAACCAATTCAGCCCCATCTGAGGAGCAGCAGCCCCTACAGGAGCAAAGCTACCTTCACCATCATCACCCTCCGCCCGAGGGGCCGCTGTTACCAGTGCAGAATCGCGTAAGCGCTGTAGCCACCTGCGCCAACAACCTGCGATACTTCGGTCCGGCCGCCGCCCTCCGCAGCCCACAAACCGACCATCTTCAACGGAGGCTGTCTGGCTCCAGTCCCGATCTCATTTCCACTGCTGTGGACGCAGATTCGCGCCACCGCAGGTCCTCTATACCTCCGTCCGCGGGCTCCGGTCCGGGGCCGCTGTGTCCCTGTTGCCAGGCGCATCCGTTCCCCGGCTGCATGCACTGCCAGGAGACGCCAGCCGCTCCCAGTCACCCCGAACTCCCGCATTATTCACTGCTGAGCACATGTGAAGGGACACCACCAGCCGTTAAGAGGGCAATGGAGCCCACGGTTGAGGGCGAAGGAACGGGAGAGAAGCCGGAGCAGCGATCCCAGAGAGGAAGCTCTTCCAGTGGGCTGCTGCATTCACTCAGACCCCTGAGAACCGTGAGTCTGAATGACACTTGTTACATTCATTAAAAGTGACAGTAGAGACATTTAGAATGTTACAAAAGAGTAACATCTTTTGAACATTCTAAGATTTCTGAGAAATAAAATGTATCATGAATATTTAGCAGCACAACTGTTTTTTTAACATTGATAATAATCAGAAATGTTTCTTGAGGTGCAAATCAGCATATTAGAATGATTTCTGAAGGATCATGTGACACTGAAGACGTAACGATGCTGAAAATTCAGATTTGCATCGCAGGAATAAATTATATTTTAAAATAAAGTAATACAGAATAGAGTTTTTTTTTGTAATAATATTAAAATAAAAAGCCAAAATAAAACAGTGTGAATTTTTGTTATTGAATAAACAGAACAAAACACCTAAACTTTATATATATATATATATATATAAAAAAAAAATAATAACATTTAAAAATATATATAATATTTGACATTAATTAAAAATAAAATAATTTCTAAATAAAAAATAATCAAAATAAAACAACTGCTAAAAATATATTTAACAAAGTAAATATTACAAAAATAAAAACAAAATAATACACTTACAAACCAATATATAAGATGATGATAATAATAATAATAATAATAATAATAATAATAATAAGATTAATTAAAAATAAAAATTAATTTTTACTTTTAAACATTGTGCAAACTTGGTGAGCCAAAAAACTAAGTATTAGTTAAATTAATTAATAATTTATTCATTTAAAATAACAAATATTAAAAATAGACAATTATTTGAAAAATATAATTGAAAAAAAAAAATGCAATTAAACAAAAATAATAGAAAAATAATATTAATAATATTCATAATTATTGGAAAATACAATAATTTAAAAATAAAAATACAAATAAAGTAATAATAAAGTTGTAAGAAAAATATAAATAATACTAATAATTTATTTATTGTTAATTATAAATAATATCAGTAATAAACGTGTAAAAAATAAATGTAATTAAAACAAAAAGTGTAGAGAATTTTTTTTTAATATTAATAATTATTGATAAAAAATACAATCATAAATCAAAATAAAAATAAAGTTGTAATAAAATAAATAATAAAGTTGTAATATCAATAATACTAATAATTATTATAAAAAAACAAAAAGCAAATAATTTATAAAAAATTCAGTAAGTAGATAATAAAAAACAATATAAATAAAAAAAATACTGAGAAAATAAATAATAAACAATTTTCTTATTAAAAATGTATAAAATGAATTAAAGTGTTAAATAAATTAATAATTAATTAAAAATTATTTAGATAAAATACAATAATTTTAAAATTAAAATAAAGTTGTAATAAATATCAATAACACAAATACCTATTTATTATTAATTTATTCAAAATAATAAATATCAGTAATAAACTATTTAAAAAATAATCATTTTTAAAATGAAAAGCAAACAATTAAAATTAAATGAATTAAATCAAAAGTAATTAATTCAAATAAATAACTCGTAATAAAAATAAAAATAAAAATAATGATGTGTTCTAAACAGCATTTGTTTGAAACGGAAAGCATTTTGTAAGTCTTTACTGTCATTTTTTTTATCAAAATAATGCATCCTTGCTGAATAAAAGTAATAATTTATTTTTTTTAAAGCAGTAGTTTTAGTATTTATCCAGTAGAATCAGACAAATATGAAGGGGATATGAAACTATCTGCATATGATCCAGGTGTTTTATCTGTGTGTGTGATGTTAACATAAACATGTATGTGTCCATCAGGCGGGAGACGAGTCGTCTGAGGAAGAGGAAGGAGAGGTTGACAGTGAGGTGGAGTTTCCACGCAGACAGCGGTGAGTCTGTTATAATGATTAAGAATCATGAATATCTCTCATGATTCCCCAAAACCCTCAACTTAATCAAATGATTTCTAAACCTGTGTTTCTGTAGACATTAGCCACAGAATAAGTCGTTTTTAAATGTCTGTTTCCAGGCCTCATCGCTGTATGAGCAGCTTCCAGTCGTACTCCACCTTCAGCTCGGAGAACCTGTCTGTGTCTGACGGCGAGGAGGGAAACACCAGCGATCACTCTCACAGCGGCCCGCTGGAGCAGCTCAGCGCCAGTCAGGAGGAGCATCTGGACGAGCTGCTGTCCCACACGCCTGAGATCCCCATCGACATCTCCACGCAGTCCGACGGCTTGTCCGATAAAGAGTGCGCCGTCCGCCGGGTCAAGACCCAGATCTCTCTGGGCAAACTGTGTGCTGATGAGCACAGCTATGAGGTGAACACTACAGGCTTTCTCTCTTCTGTTTCGTCCAAACTCATTAACATGAACCAAGGAACTGCAGAGCATTCATGAGAAGGCTAATAATAAATTCAGAAAATTTTAAATAAATACATAATTTTACAAGTAAAAAAACGATTAAATAAAAATATATATGCATCATTTTAAAATCTTAAAAATAAAATACTTAAAAGAGTTTATTTTAAATAAATTCAAATTAAATTAAATAGATAATTTAAAAATAAAAGCAACCAGGTGATTCCTAAAAATAAATAAATAACAAAACTGAAGTGATTTTAAGTAATTTAAAAGAAATCAATCGGAACACTTAATAAAATGATTATGCATTTTATTTGAAATTAAATCAAATAAATACATAATTTTAAAATAAAACCATCAAAATGAAACACTTAAAAGACAATATATTGTATTTGAATTAAATTAAAATTAAAATAAAAAGCCAAAATAAAACAGTGTGAATTTTTGTTATTGAATAAACAGAACAAAACACCTAAACTTTATATATAAAAAAATAATAATAACATTTAAAAATATATATAATATTTGACATTAATTAAAAATAAAAGTATTTCTAAATAAAAAATAAACAAAATAAAACAACTGCTAAAAATATATTTAACAAAATAAATATTACAAAAATAAAAACAAAATAAAACACTTACAAAACAATATATAACATGATGATAATAATAATAATAAGATTAATTAAAAATAAAAAAACACTTAATTCTAAAATAAAACAATCAAAATGAAACACTAAAAAGACTAATATATTGTATTTTAATTAAATAAAAAATTAAATAAATCAATTTAGAAATAAAAACGATCAAAATGAAACAATGTAAAAATTGTGAAAAAAAATTTAATTAACAAAATAAAACTTATTAAACATGATTTATTAGAAATAAATAAAACAACATTTAAAAATAATATAAATGTAATAAAATTGAAATAAACACGTAATTTAAAAATAATACAGAAATAAAAACTAATCAATACACTTACAAAAACACTAATATTTCAGATTTAATTAAAATAAAATCAATTATTTTAAAATAAAAAACAATTAACACACTTAATCAATTAAAATAATAATTAAATTATTAATTAATGATAATAATTTAATTAAGGTCAATTAAAAATAAAATAATTTCTAAAAAATATAATCCAAATAAAACAACTGCTAAAAATATATTTAACAAAATAAATATTACAAAAATAAAAACAAAATAAAACACTTACAAAACAATATATAAGATGATAATAATAATAATAATAAGATTAATCAAAAATAAAAAAACACTTAATTCTAAAATAAAACAATCAAAATGAAACACTAAAAAGACTATATATTGTATTTTAATTAAATAAAAAATTAAATAAATCAATTTAGAAATAAAAACGATCAAAATGAAACAATGTAAAAATTGTGAAAAAAAATTAAATTAACAAAATAAAACTTATTAAACATGATTTATTAGAAATAAATAAAACAACATTTAAAAATAATATAAATGTAATAAAATTGAAATAAACACGTAATTTAAAAATAATACAGAAATAAAAACTAATCAATACACTTACAAAAACACTAATATTTCAGATTTAATTAAAATAAAATCAATTATTTTAAAATAAAAACAACACACTTATTCAATTAAAATAATAATTAAATTATTAATGAATGATAATAATTTAATTAAGGTCAATTAAAAATAAAATAATTTCTAAAAAATATAATTCAAAATAACACAAATTTCAAACAAAATTCAGTAAAAAAAAAAACACAGTTCAGAACTGAATCAACCGATTCAATGAAAAAACTCAGAATCATAATACATCCAGAGGACATTAATAGCGTTTAATGGGAATTATTTGTGAATAATTTTGCAGTCTTTGAATTAAATGAAAGGTAAGCGTCCTGTTTGTTCATTTCTCACTCAGAATCCGCTGCATTTCGGAGACTCCGACTGTGACACGTCGGACGCGGAATGTTCCGACGCCACCATCAGGAACAAACAACCCTGCGCACCTTCATCCTGGTGAGCCCGAGCCTTCGGAGGAAACACGGCAATAAACCACGCCCGCTGTAAACAGCCATGACCCGTCTGATCAACCCTCCTTCCCATAATCCTCCTCTCTCTCTGAGCATCTCAGGCAGATTCCTCTGAAGTGATAATGTAGCTAGAGTAACATGCATAATTTATTTTATTACGAGCAGGGGGATACCCAAAAACAACAAAAATCAGGAACTCCAATAATAATAATAACAACATAAATTCAGAGTATTAGCGCTCAAGTGTTCAAGGCAACTCGAAACCAGTAGGGTAGCTAGTTAGAAACGATTGAAGTCTGCAAGAATGTGTGTATATATGTCCGTGGGTACGTGAGCGAAAGTGTTAAGGAGCCATTCCACCACGGGACGCCACAGATGAACATGTCTCTGGCCACCTGCTACTTCCTGAGTTTACAGAAACGGCGCCCCTTCAGGGTAACTTTAGTTTGAGCACCAGCAGGAACGATGTCCTTCCTTGTTTCTTTCGCCCTTTTTTGACTTCCAAGACGTGTGGAAATATCCCAGCATGCCTGCTTGGTCATCATTCGATCAGCCAATCAGACTGCTGCTGCTGCTGCTGCTCGCCTCTACGGACCAATAGGAAGTCAAAGAACAACTGCTCTAGCGAAAACAACGTCTTTAACGATCAAATCAGTGTTTGACATGAAACCCAGAGCAGCTTTTTTCTCATCTCAGGACTGTGTTTGAAGAGACGCTGCGGACGGCCGGAGGAGAGCGGGATGCTCGACATCAACCCGAAAGAGTTTGCTTTCTTCCGTCATCTTTGTTGACGTAAAAAGCGACTGCTGGTCAAAAGATTGGAGTAATTACAATTTTTTTTTTTTTTATGTTTGCTTACCAAGGCTGTTTCTTTGTTTTAAAAATACAGTAAAATCAGTAAAATTGTGAAATACTACTGCAATTTCAAACTCATTTTATGTTACTATACAGTGCCCTCCACTAATATTGGCACCCTTGGTAAATATGAGCAAAGGTGGATGTAAAAAATATTTTTATTCAAAAAATTTACAAAATTCTAACCTGTCATTAAAGTAAACCAATAGAACCTGGGAGAGAAATCTCATTATGAAATAAATGTTTTTCTCTAGTTCACGTTGGCCGCTATTATTGGCACCCAATTATTGCAACAACCTTTTCCCAAGATAACAGTTCTGTGTTTTCTCCAACAATGTCTAATAAGTTTGGAGAACACCTGACAAGAGATCAGAGACCATTCCTTCAAACAGAATCTCTCTGGATTCTCCAGAATCTCTTTATTTCCAGCTTCATGTTGGTGCTTCTTCTCTTCAGTTTCTATACAGGGTTCAGGTCAGGGAACTGGGATGGCCATGATAGAAGCTCCATTCTGTGCTCAGTGGCACATTTTTATGTAGTTTTTGATGTTAGTTTTGGATCATTGTCCTGCTGGAAGGTTTAGATTTTTTTTCTGCTGGTATTTGATAGAATCCATGAAGCCATGTATCTAAACAAGATGTCCAGGACCTCCGGCAGAAAAATAGGTCCACGATATTAAAGTCCCAGCAGTATGAGGGTACTTTTTTTTTTTTTTTTTTTTATCCCTGTCTGCAGCAAAACCATCTGGAGGGTTAGCTGCCAAAAAGCTAATTTTTAGTTTCATCTGACCATAGAAGCCAGTCTTGTTTGAAGTTCCAATCATGTCTGACAGTTGAATATGCTGGAGTTTGTTTTTGGGTGAGCCAGGAGGATTCTTCTTGAAACCCTCTGGAACAACATTGTGATGTTGTTTGATCATTTTATGATTTAACAATGCTCTGCAATTCTCCAACTGTGATCCTTGGAGAGTCTTTGGCCACTCAAACTCTCCTCCTTATAGGAGAGATATGGACAAACATCCTCTTCTAGGCATCTTTAGTTGATTGGAACTTCTTAATTATTGCCCTGATGGTGGGAATGGAGGATTTTCAATGCTTTAACAGTTTTCTTAAAGCCACTTTCTATTTTGTGAAGCTGCACATCAGAACTACATTCTTTGGTTTTACTCCTTGCGATGAATGATTAAGGGAATTTGGCTTTTGTGTTCCTCATATTAATAATCCTGTGGAACAGAAAGTCATAGCCGGAACAATTTTATACTCCTAGCCACATTGGTGTGCTAAAAAAATAATATTAATGGGAATATACTTAAGAGATATTTTACTTAGGCAGATTTCTAGGGTTGACAATAATTTTGGCCTAATGTGAACTAGAGAAAAACATTTATTTCATAATGAGATGAAGTTTCCATCCTTGTATGTCAATGAAAGGTTAGAATTTTTTGAATGAAAGATCTAAAGGATAAACAATGCAATATTTACCAAGGGTGCCAATTTTAGTGGTTAAATTTTAATTTATTCTTTAAATGCAAAGCTGAATTTTCCCTTAATCCTTTGGAAGTTATTCTAATATGCTGATTTGCTCCTTAGTTATTATTGGTGCTCTATTATTATTATTATTATTATTATTATTATATCAGTATGGTTTAATGTTTTTGTGGAAATTCTGAAACATTTATTTAAAACAACAGCATCTTTCAGGAACATGTCTTTACTGAACAATTTAATGCATCTTTAATGAATGAAAGTGTTAACAGGGTTCATACTTAAAGTGCTTGAAGTACTTGAATTTGACTTTTTGAAATTATTATTAAAAGCGATATTCTTTAAGAGGTACTTAAAAAGTGCTTAAATTAACACAATTCAAAATTCATGCAATTCAAAAATGTGACCCTGTACCACAAAACCAGTCATAAGGTTAAATTTGACAAAACTGAGATTTATACATCATATGAAAGCTAAAATAAAATAAATAAGCTTTCTATTGATGTATGGTTTGTTAGGATCGGACAATATTTGGCTGAGATACATCTATTTGAAATCAGAAATCTGAGGATGCAAAAAAATCAAAATACTGAGAAAATCACCTTTAAAGTTGTCCAAATTAGGTTCTTAACAATGCATATTACAAATCAAAAATTACATTTTGATATGTTTACAGTTGGAATTTTACAAAAAATCTTCATGGAACATGATCTTTACTTAATTTCCTAATGATTTTTGGCATAAAAGAAAAATCTAAAATTTTGACCCATGCAATGTATTTTTGGCTATTGCTACAAATATACCCCAGCGACTTAAGACTGGTTTTGTGCTCCAGGGTCACATATGTCATACTTTTTTGCTTATTTCAATTAATGTTATAAAACTAGTGAGCTAAGCCATTAGTAGCACACTGCAAAAAATGCTTTCCTTACTTAGATTTTTTGTCTTGTTTTCAGCCAAAATATCTAAAAATTCTTAGATTTTCTAGACGAGTTCAGAAAAAAACAAGTCAAAGTTGAGTTTTTGCTTAGAACGAGTTAATAATCTGCCAATGGGGTAAGAAACTTGTTTTTAACACCGATTATAATCAGAAATATTTCTTGAGTGGCAAATCAGCATATTAGAATGATTTCGGGTGCGTCATGTGACACTAATGATGCTGCAAATTCATCTTTGATCACTTAAATTATGTTTTTATAATACGTTGACATTAAAAACGGTTAAATAATATTTAAAAAAAATTAGTGTACTTAAATTCAATTAAAATAGCCTTGGTGAGCTTTTTTTTTAAGGATTTTCCAGTCTTTTGAGCAGTTGTGATGATGTTCTGGAGATGCAGTGTCCCTTTAGAGTTTGAAGGGATCGTTTACCCAAAAAAAAAACACACTGTAGAATTGATGTTTTTCCAAACCTGTTGACTTCCGCTCTTCCATGACCAAAAAAAAATCACCATAAAAGTATGATAAAATGACTTCTGTGTTCCATGCAACAAAGTCACACAGGTTTCGAATAGTTTTTTGGTGAAACGATCCCATCTGTAACGTGTCCGGTGTGGTTCTGCCGGCGTTTGCGTGTTGGTAGCGTGCCGTTCGCGGAGACCGCAGAAGCACAGACCTTTAAACAAGCCTGGTTTGTTTAAGGGCCGAGGGTGAATCAGCAATAACGTCGGTTTTGCGCTCAGGCTATTGAGAATCATTCGCTCAGGATGACTGTCTAGCGGGCTGGACAGACGCGAGGAGTCGGAAAAGGCGAGTCGGAACTAAAGTGCTTTGTAAAAGACCTCTATTTTTGCAGATTTGAGTTCATTATTTTTACACGTCAAAGAGTTTTTTTGAGTAAAAAAGAGAAAATAAAAAGGAATCCCGTGCTTTTTGCTGGTTTTAATGCTCAGGTTCAATGCTTTATAGTGCAAAAAGAGTCTCCGCTACGAAAAAAAAAAAATGCTTTGTCTGTCTTATCCTAGTCGTTTGGAAAATTTCACACCGCATTTCAATCCCAAACCGGATTCAAATTGCAGTGTGAACGTAGTCTGTGTGTAAATTCTCTTTTGCAAATGTGATTTTTGGTTTTGCAAATTTGTCGTTTCCTCACGAAAGGGACACTGCATCGTCCGGCATGTCTATATTTAATTGTTGCATTCATATTTACCCTGTGTTTAGATATTTAGATGTTCTAGTACTAGTTAAAATGCCTCGTTCATCATCAGTAAATGCAGCCGGATGTGTTTCTGAACCGGATACGGCATGTGAAATAAACTGTGAATGGTATTATTATTATTATTTTCCCCACATCTTACTAAAAGAAGCCTTGCGAGATCACTCTACAACTATAGCATGAGTGGTTTTGAACAAAAATGAACAAAGCGAAGGCCAGTGGAAACAAACTTTAGCTCATGAAACCAAAATTGACCTTTTTTGGTTTTCATTTTTAACCCTTTTTTCTTCATGATGGTAGGCCACGCCCTTTTCAATCCAAAAATATGAACGATTGCAAAAGCAAAATGGCTTTTCATGTTGATTTCATGTCTTTAAGAGGCTAAATCAGCCATTATTACTGTACAGCTTCCATCATTTCTGTTCAGGATGATGGTAACGTGCTACAAACGCAAGATTTGCTTTGACGACTCGTAACGAAGGCAAACCAAAAACACGCAGCAACCTCATGTTCTCCGTTTACGTGTTTCGCTAAAGATCAGGCTTGGTTTTTTAGTGAGCGATGTATGAAGTCTTTCCGGCTACAGCGCCAACCACCAATCCTGTAAATTATGATTTTAATTTAATTTAATTTAAAAATGTCTTTCTTTTTTTTTTGTAGCTGGTCTACATGGTCATTAATTTATTTTGAAGCACTAGATGTTAATTTCTGCGTTTCTTTATCTCATAATTGTCTCGTGTGTGTTAGAACTGTCTTCTGAAGTATTACGGATGGCATCTTAAAGAAATATACAGTAACAATCTCAGAAATGGTCATTCGGTCATTACTTTTTATGGGAGCCCATTTTCTGCCATGGAACGAAATCATAGAAATAATTGCAACTTATCTCAAAATTTCTGAGAAAAAGTTGCAAGATATTATCTCAGAATTGCGAAATATAAACTCGATTATAAGGAAAAAGTCTCAATTGTGAGATTTAAACTCAGAATTCAGACTTTTTTTCTTGCATTTCTTAGTCATAATTAATTCTGTGAAATGTATGTCTTGCAATTCAGTTTTTTTTTTCCCGGCCATAATATAAAAAATAAGTGAATTGTGACTTTTGTTTCCTCTAAAGTATATCTTCCAGTTGTGGATTTATACATCACAGCTATTAATTTTTGTTTACAATTCTAATGTTATTTCTCACAATTTTTGGTTAATATTTGGAAATTCTGAATTATTTCTCAATTTTTATTTTATAATGCACAAGTGACTTTTGCAATTCTTAGTTTATATCTCAGAGTATATATCTTCTGAGTATATATTTTACAAGAAAAAATGCAAAGAAATTGTTTGAAATAAAATCAGAATTGTAAAAAAAAGTCATCAACATCAAGTTATGGAAAAAGTCTGAACTGCAAGATATGAACTCAAATTAAGACTATTTTTTTCTTGCAGTTCTTAGTTTATATCTGTTTTTATTATAAGATTATATCTTGCAGTTTTGCATTTATATTTTTCACCAATCTGGTTTTATTTCTCACAGTTTTTAGTTGATATCTCACAATTCTTAGTTTATATCTGGCAATTCTGACTTTTTTTCAATTCTGAGAATAAAAGCAAGATATAAACTCACAATTTAGACTTTTTTTTTTTCTTGCAGTTCTTAGTTTATATCTGGCTATTTTACCTTTTTTTTCTCTAAATTCTGTCTTACAGTTTTGTTTTTGTTTTTTTGCCATGAAATAAAAAAAGGTAATTCTGACTTTTATATCTTAAAGTTTTGAATTAATATTTTTCTACATTTCAGTTTTTATTTCTCAATGTTTTTAGTTTATATCTCACAATTCTTAGTTTATAGTGCACAATTGAGTTTATATTTTACAATTCTTAATTTATATCTCACAATTGTGAGTTTATATCTCGCAGTTCTGACTTTTTTTCTCAATTCTAAGAAAAAAAATGCAAGATATAACTCATAAAAGTCCTTTCTCATAACTGAGTTTATGACTTTTTTTCTTGCAGTTCTTAGTTTATATCTGGCTATTTTGACTTTTTTTCTCTCTAAATTCTGTTTGTCTTACAGTTTAGTTTTTGTTTAGTTTTTTCGTCATTAAATAAAAAAAGGTAATTTTGACTTATATCTTGCACTTTTGAATTTATATTTTTTTTTTTTACCATTTTGGTTTTATTTCTCACAGATTTTAGTTTATATCTCACAATTCTTAGTTTATAGTGCACAATTGAGTTTATATTTTACAATTCTTAATTTATATCTTACAATTCTGAGTTTATATCTCACAATTGTGACTTTTTTTCTCAATTTTCAATTTATATGTCATTATTCTGAGTTTACATCTTATAATCAGAGAAAAAAAAACTGAATTAAAGGATAAAAAAGTTTGAATTTTTCGCATGGCAGAAACGGCTTCCATATTTTCATCACCTATATTTTTGTGGAAAACAAGGGGGAAAATATCTGAATTTATTTATAACATCTGGAAACTTTTCAGATGTCATTCTCATAATCCGTTGTTTCTGGCATCACATTTAATCATTGTAATAAAATGACTCAAACCCGTTCTGGTTGTAAAGATAATTCCAGTGTCACAGAGTTGGCTAAAAGTATGAGCCGTATGTTTTCTCCTGCCATCATCTTTGTCCTTTATTCACGTTAACCGTTTTTAATCGCTTTGTCAACTACTACATATACAGGTATTGAAAAATCAACTATTTTTGTGCAGAATGTCCTCAACTCTGGGCTCATTTTCCTCCTCCAGTTTGTTTCTTACTCATGTCTCTTTTCCCGTCCTTATCTTTAATGGTGTTAATGAAAAAAATCAACCAATCCTGACGATTTCCTGTAATAGCCTGTGTACAGTGCGACAGGAGTGACCTGTAAAATCAAGGCATGGAATAAACACTGATGTACTGTACCAAACTCTCCCGCCTCTACTCTTTCTGTTCATTTACTTTAACAAAGAGCTTTGTTGTGCATTTCAAATATGGTGCAAGCTGCTGTTCCACAACCAAAAAACATTTAAGGGGAGACAATGCAGGCAAAAATGCAGTTTTTTCATGCACCTGTCAAGTTTGAGATTTTGGGCTTTTTGGTGTTTCATAAAGTGGTTTTTCAGACTAGTGAAAAGAAAACACCTAAAAGACACTGTTAAGTGTTTCTTTTATAGCACTTTATCTATTTGTGTCAATAGATTTCAATTACAATCCATATTTTTAAAGGCCGTTTTCTCAAAATGAGTTTTTTTTCCTCATACACTGAGCCATAAATCTCCACTTTAGTAACACTTACACACACCAAACTTTACTTTTTTATTCCTGTCTATATTCTGAAGGTTTTTACAGAGGGATTTGTGCATATAGAATTGGCTTGATTTCATACAGCATTTTACCCCCTTTAAATTTTTTTTTTAATATAGTGTTTCCTGTCTGTTTCAATTTTTTTCTGAATTATGGAGTGACAAGATGAGATCCCCTCTATAAAAGAATTTGACTCAATGTCAAAAAATTAAACAAGAATTTTAAAACTGACTTGATCCAGTGTTTAGATTTCTGTACTAGAAATGTATGCAAATTAGTGCATGTTTAATTAAATAATGGCTCATTTGCATATTTAAACCTAACATTCTAGAAAACTTGTAATACAAAAAAAGTTTGCAATTCTCAATGTAATCAATCAACTGAGTAAGTAAGATGATAACAATTTTTTATTTTTTTACCCCTCACCTTAAAAAGCAGTAAAGTATTCAGTAGATGTTTACTAAGTTCCTTTTATTATCTGTTGAAACACACATCTGTTAAAATATCAGTAAGCGTAATATATATAAAATCATAATTTATTGGGTTCTTTTAATTAGGAGGTGGCTGTCCTAAACCCTAACTCCTAAATTGCAACTTATGAAAATTATACTGAAATAATTTTTGCATTTTTTTTTTTAAATATCTTTTTGAATTTTAAAAAACGTCAAATTCCCCCAAAAAACTATGTACAAAAAATGGTCAATTCTGAAAAAAAAAAAAGGAAAATATAAACTCAGAATTGCGAGATATAAACTCAAATATCAGACTTTTTCCTGCAGTTCTTAGTTTATGTCTGGCTTTTTTTTTTTTTTTTTTTTTTTTTTTACATTTTTTTCCTCTAAATTCCGTTTATGTCTTACAGTTTTTTGTTTTTTTTTTACCATCAAATAAAAAAGAGATAATTGTGACTTTTTTTTAAAATCAGAATTATAAGTTCATATCTTCACACAGAAAATAAAACAACTACAAAATACAACAAATCTCATAAATTACACTTGTATTATTGTTAAAATTGTAACTGTTATTGATTTACCTCTGGATATAGAAAAATAGAAAAATATGTATTTGCAGACTGAAATTTTGACCTTTTTTATCAATTCTTTTTTGCAAATTATAAATGTATCTATTGCAGTTTTGAATTTATATTTTTCAAAAATTCTGGTCTTATTTCTCAGTTTTTAGTTTATATCTCACAATTCTTAGTTTGTAATGCACAATTGAGTTTATATCTCGCAATTCTGACTTTTTTTCTCAATTCTGAGGAAAAAAAGGAAAGTATAAACTCAGAATTGTGAGATATAAACATGAGGAAAATGTCTGAATTGCAAGATATAAACTCAAATATCATTTTTTTTTCTTATGGCTTTTTTGACTTTTTTTCCTCTAAATTCTGTGTTTATGTCTTACAGTTTTGTTTTTTGTTTTACCTCTGGATTTTTAACTTTATAACTTTTTAATAAAATAGAAAAATATATAATTACAAGAAAGATGTAAGATAGGTCAATGTAACCCTTCATTAAATGATACATTACTGTGTTTAGTTAGTGACAAATACTCCAAAACATTCTGAAAATATAATATGAGAATTAACTGCACAAGTACTAGAAATGTGCCACTTTGGTTATTTTACAGTTTGCTTAAATAAAAGTTTGTGGAAATTACCCATTTATAGCCATAAAAACAGTATTTCATATCTATTAAGTTGTACCAGGTATGAAGTATGAAGCAGAAGTGCCAGATAACATATCTGAAAATAGAGTTCAAAGTCCACAAGTTTTATTGCATTTGCAATTTCTGCAGAGGGTGAGGTCTTGAGAGCATTGCAACCATTGATACATAAAAAAATGTAGGTTGCATTTTCTTAATTTGCCTAATTGCATGAACTAAAGTTCTGAAAAAGCTGTTCTTCTAGTAATGCTAATAAAAAGTGAACTAGTCTTTAATAATGTTCTCAAAATGTTAGCTATTTATACGTCATTTATGGACATTTTTTTCTGAAACATTTTAGTTGCATGTTTATCTTATGTATTTAAATGTTAACTGCAACTTTTTCAGAATGTTCAAAAAGCATTCACAATGTTCATGTTTACAAAATAAAATTCATTTAACGTATTTAAATGTTACTACTTGTTTCAGAATGTTCAGAAAATATTCAAATGTAACATTCAAATTTGGAAAAAGATCAAATGGAATGTTCCTTTCTGAAATGTTTCATTTAACATATTTAAATGTTGCTACTTATCTACTAGTTTTAGAACGTTCAGAAAGATTCAAAAGTAATGTTTACATAATGTTTGTAAAATGAAAAAAAAAATAGAACGTTGGCATTAACCAAGATATTAACACTATTTTAAACTTAAGAAACTGATGTTTTCAATATTCAGAAAACTTTTCAGAATATTTTTTCATAGCCTAAAATAAAAGGACCGCTAGCAAAACATTCTTATAAGATATAATGTATAAAAAAATCTTTCTAAATATAGGCTAATAAAAATGTAAAATACTTGTCAAAACTTTGTTTTTTTGCTCACCAAGCCTGCATTTATTTGATCCAAGGTACAGCAAAAACTGTAAACTTGTGAAATATTTCTACTGTTTAAAATAACTGCTTTTTATTTGAATATATTTTAAAATGTAATTTATTCCTGTGATCAACGCTGAATTTTGAGCATCATTACTCCAGTCTTCAGTGTCACATGATCCTTCAGAAATCATTCAAATAGAACATAATAAGAAATTATATAATATAATATATTATTTTATCTAATGTCATTAAATGAAAAAAAAGAAAAAAATTACACATTTCCATTTTCTTGATATAACATGTCCAGAACATATTTCAAAACCAGAACAAAATAAGAAAGTATAAATAATAGAATAAAATATTATTTTTAAATATGTGTATATTTTTGTTTATTTATTATGTCTGATTTGCTGTTTAAGAAACATTTCTTTTTATTATTATTAATGTTAATATTTTCTACATTATTATTGTTTTCAATGTAAGAAAACTAAATGTCTTTTGCGGGGGCAAATCAGAATATTAGAATGATTTCTGAAGGATCATGTGACTGCAGTAATGATGCTAAAAATTCAGCTTGAAATCACAGAAATAAATTACATTTTAAAATATATTCAAATAGAAAGCAGTTATTATAAATAATAAAAATATTACAAAATTTTACTGTTTTTGTTGCACTTTGAATCAACTAAATGCAGGCTTGGTAAGCACTTTTTTAAAGCATAAAAAATCTTTCGTCTGGTAGTGTAGGCCTATATGTATGGCATATTTATGACAATAGGACATATTATTGTTAACTGGGTTGTGGCTTTCTAGCCCTCCCTGTTGCTCCAAGCTAAGGAAATTACAGTGCAGTTAAGACATGCACGCGTGCACGCACTATATTGTGTATACAGTGGGCGTGCACGTCAGCGCGCTCACGTCAAAACTCACAGCGTCCTTCCGTCTCCGCAGAAGGTCAATCAGCGCAACAGACGCGGGGTAAACGATCCCCTTCGAACGGATAATTTACAGTGACACGGTAACCGTATACTGTTATTTCTCAGAAGCGGATCGTTGTCGTTGTTTAGCGGAAAACACGCGAGCAGAATGAGTTCAGCGGGGCTGGAGACGCTGCGGATGACGGGCGCGGGCAAAGCCATCGCCGCGCTCACGAGCGGAGGAGACGCGCAAGGTGAAGCTGCAGCTGATGCAGGGCCTCTGACCACTCTATACTAATGACATGCATGCAAACAATCCTAAGATGCTAGCTAGACACTGGAACGCTGTTTTCAGACGTGTTTGTTTCATTTGATGTTGACAAAATCAAGAGGTTTATGTGATGAGGAGCAGGCTATTATTGGCATGAACTACACTGACCTTCACTGTCTCCTGGTCAGCTATAGACTGGCTTTCAGATGATTTTGGTTTTATCATGTATTGAATGTTTCACTTTGAACCTCCACAGGCTATCATTTGTCTGAAATGTAAGAATTTACTAGAAAAGTAGATCTATATGAATATATGCATATGTCTATGCAGTATATGTCAGTAGGTGAACTGTGGTCAGGAATATTTGCAGACCATATTTCAAAATCAGAAATAAGAAATTATATAAATAATCTTATCTAATATAATATTATATTATTTTATATATATATATATTTACTTATTGTAATATTATTACTCATATATATATATATATATATATATATATATATATATATATATATATATATATATATATATATATATATATGTATGTATATATATATATGTATGTATGTATGTGTGTGTATATATATATATATACAGTGCTTAATTTGAGCCGGATCCTACCGGATCCTGTTCCGGAAAATGTCCGATTTTGGATTTTTGCGTTCCGGTATTTGTTTTTAAAGATCCGGCATTAACAAGTACATTAGATCGTGACAGTGCGTGCGTGCAAACAAGACAGAGCAAGCGCAGGTTTATGTAGATGAATTTGGAGGATGCGTGTTGGTCTTCAACATGTTTTAGCTTCATGTTTTTAAGTACAAAATCGCTCTCATTGATTGGTGCTTACTGCTTAACCCACTCTCTCCAAACGTGCACTACTCGCAAAACATATTTAGTGAGCAGCGGAATGTTTAGAGAGAGAGAGTGTGTGTAATATTAGAAATAATAGGATACCAAATCAAATGAAACATTATAATGTATAAACATTATAAACACTATAAACATAGTTAGTTAGCCAGACTCCAAAACAAATCATTTAAGGTATTCAGAACAAAAAAAGAATAAAATAAAATATATAAACAAAGCGAAACTAAAAATACCAGGCGTTGGGCTCACGTAGCCTACCTCTGGTATTCGGCACAAATCCAAGTGTTTCCATATTCGCAATGTATTTCAATGATAAACTATTATTAATAATGCAGACTAGGCTTTGTACTTTACGTTCGTATATCGATAGAAAAAAAAAAACACTTCAGCAGAAATGCGCTTGGCATAACAGCAGAGTGGACCGATTATACTAGGCTATAGACATTTTAAATTGACCAGAGTAATATATTAAATGTTTAATTGACTGTATTTTATTTTGATAATGTACAGTCTGCAATGTCAAGTTTGAATTGCTAAAATATGTGGTGTGCACGAGGCGCTGGCGCAATCGAATAGCTAAAACATAAAATACTCTATTTATGGTCATACAGAAAGTGTTGGACATAATTCCGTTAAGTGTTTTATTATAGCACGGTTACAGGATGCGCGCTCTCTCATGTCGGTTCTCGGTTTCATTTTCGTGAACTTGTTTGCGCAGCGCCGTACCTACATTGGTTTTAAATGTGTTAATAATTTAAGTCAGATATATATATTTTTTAAATGTATACCTCTCTCATATGTAGACTATGATTGTATTTTATTTTTAATGTAACTTTTCCATCATCCTGCGGACTTATTTTTGACCCAGGGTTTGTGCCCTAGGCTGCAGTCCATGCAGAAACTTAAACTATGCGCTTATAGTCGTGGCATAATTGAATGTTCCGGTAAAACTGAAGTTGTATTGTCAGAATCGGTCACAGCGCCTTTTTAACTGCTGTTTTGGATCCGGCAATTATTCATTTACAAATTAAGCACTGTATATATATATATATATATATACTGTATATATATATATATATATATATATATATATATATATATATATATATATACTGTATATATATAAACTTAAACCATACAAAGTCAAATAAATGAACAAATAAATTAAGTTAAAATAATTTTTAAAACTTAGTTGATATAATATGTCCAGATCATATTTCAAAATCATAACAAAATAAGAAATTATATTAATAATATAATGATATTATTTTTAATGATCTTTATATCTTTTTATATTTACTTATTATTATTATTTTATATATATATATATATATATATATATATATATATATATATATATATAATTTATATATATAAAATAATTAACTAAAACCATACAAATTTATAATAAATGTTTTATATATTTTTATATTGAAATTTAAATTTAAAATCAGAAATAAGAAATGATATAAATTAAATAATATAATTATTTTAAAATATTTAATATATTTTTATATTTACTTATTATTAGTAATATTATTTTTATTTATACAAACACACACACACACACATATATATTAACTAAAAGCATAAAAAAATAAATGAATAAATAAATAAATCATTAATTGAAATAAAATAGAATATAAAAAAAACTTTCCTTGTCATATTTTATCAAAATAAGAAATTATATAAATAATAATATTATATAATGATAGTATTATTTAAATTTTTTATATATATATATTTATATTTACTTATATTCTTATTGTTATTATATTATATTATATTATTAACTAAAACCATAAAATTCATTAAAATAAATAAATTAATAAATAAATCCTTAACTGAAAAAAAGAAAGAAATTCATTTTCATTTACTTGATTTAACTAAATCTAAAATAAACTATAAAAACTATATATAAACCTACTTTTGAAAAACGGATAAAAATACGCAAAATTACTAAATCATTCAAATAAAAAATAATTCAAAATATTAATTAAAAACTATAATAGTATCTTCATTAATCAAAATAGCACTGATGTCAGATTTTTTTTTTAAATGTAATTGGGGATAAAATATTACCTGGCCATTTTCTTTACAGGTTTGGTAAGAACCACATCAGATTATAAATTGACACTTTATTAAAAGACATAAACTGAATATGCAACATTCATTATTATGTGAGCGTTCTGGGAAGTTTTATATCATCTATTCTCTATAAAAAAATAGTTTATTTACTTATAATAAAATGCAATCTCTCTATAGGAATGAATGCAGCGATCCGCGCTGTGACTCGAATGGGCATCTATGTGGGCGCCAAGGTGTATCTGGTTTATGAGGTACTCTCGTCTCTCAGCATCCATGTTTTCCAGTGATCTTTGCTAATGTATGAATGATGAACACACCTTAAAACACTAAATATGTATGAGTATTAATGTGTGTATTTGATTTGATTGCAGGGGTATCAAGGACTGGTAGATGGAGGAGACAACATTAAACTGGCCAACTGGCAAAGTGTCACCAATATAATTCAGCTGGTAAGAAATTCAATCATATCTCAACAGAGCTGCAGTTTACTGCAAGGAATGTTTACATGTTTGCAAAATAAAACAAAACATTCTCTTTCATTGGATGTTCTTTTAACGTATTTTATTGATACTACTTTTTTCAGAACGTTTAGAAAATATTCAAATGTAACGTTCACATAATGTTTACAAAAATGGAATGTTCCTTTCTGAAACATTTTAGTTAGACATTCATTTAACGTATTTAAATGTTACTACTTGTTTTAGAATGTTCAGAAAACATTCGAATGTAACATTCACACAATGTTTACAAAAATGGAATGTTCCTTATATTTAACATATTTAAATGTTGCTACATACCTACTAGTTTCAGAACGTTCCGAAACATTCAAAAGTAACATTTACATGATGTTTGTAAGATGAAAAAATGGAACGTTGGCATTAATCGAGATGTTAAAACTTTTTAAACTTTAAAAAACTGGACATTTTGAACATTCCAAAAACTTCTGGAATAACTTTTCATAGCCTAAAGGACTAAAAGCAAAATATTCTTACAATGTTTAATGTATAAAAACCTATTTCTAAACGTAGGCTAACAAAATATTCAGTACCAGTCAAAAGATTTGAAATGTTTTTTAAAGAAGGCTCTTCTGCTCACCAAGCCTGCATTTATTGAATTCAAAGCGAAAACAGTCCAATTTTGAAATATTTTTTACAATTTAAAATAACTGCTTAAAATGAGAAAATCCAGTCTTCAGTGTCACATGATCCTTCAGAAATGATTTTAATATGCTGGTTTGCTGTTTAAGAAACATTTTCTTTATTAATATGATCAGTATTTTCAACATAATTTTCAACAGTTTAGATTTATTCTATCTATTATAAGCTCTTCTTTTATGGACACATTGGTTACAACTCGCAACTCACTAAAAATGATAAAAATTCAACTTTGAAATCACAGGAATAAATTACTTTTTAAAATATATTCATGTAGAAAGCAGTTATTTTAAATAGTAAAAATATTTCCAATTTTTTGCTGTACTTTGGATCAAATAAATGCAGGCTTGGTGAGCAGAAGAGACTTCTTTAAAACACATAAAAAATCTTACTGTTCAAAAACCTATGACTGATGTATATATACTGTATATATATGAAAACACAACAAAATACTAACAAAAATTTAATTTATTTTTATATTTTCAATTTTTATTCATTTTTCTTTTTCTTTATCTTTTTTTTAGCATTTATTTTTATTTAATTTTTAGTAATTTTAGTAACTTTTCTAGTATTTATGTTTTATAATTTAAAAATGTTTTTTTTTTCAGCTCTATTCCAATTAATTTTTTTTTTTTTTTAATTTTTAGTTTTATTTAATGTTAACAACACTGCTGTAGTTAAAGTTATCTTTCACTAAAAGGTTTTTATTCAGCCAAATGTCACTAAGCTCTGTTTGCGTTGAGGGTTTCTGATGTTGACATGCAGCTCTTCATGCTCTTTCTCTTCTGTCTGTCCTGTGTTCTTCAGTTAAACTGGTTAAACTGGTAAGCTGTCCTGCTGCATGTGCTCTAATGCTGGTAAAACAAAGACTGTCGAATAACAGAGATGTTAACATCTATAGATGCTGCAGATGGTATCCTACATGCTATTTCCCATGCAGTTTGATGGTATCAAGTGTGGCCTACTGTATGTACTTGTCCTGTATGCAGTTTGTAACATTTTTATGAGTTTAGTCTGAACTGAGTATCAAATTATTACCTTATTGTCCAGCAGTTGAAGTAATCAGCCAATTTTCATCCGTTTTTAACATGTAATCTGGTTTGGAAGTGTTTAAAGAGACTTTTAAAGGGACAGTTCACCTAAAAATGAACATTTGTCATCATTTATTCACCCTCATGTCATTATGCAGTCATTGTTTCAGTGAAATTGTGAAATGATAAACCTCCCATTCTCTCCACTCCTGTTTGCAATCACATTTGTTGATGCATTTCATCAAGTTTGATGTCACAACGGCTCTGAGCGTCACTTGTGTTGAAACTGAATGTGATGCATCAATGCAATATTTTTGAATCTGTCTGGACAAGATAGTCAACTATGATTATATAGTGCACGGGTCACAGGGTTTGCTGATAGAGTACTTTAATGATGGCTTTATGCTGTTTTATGTCCGTGTTTCTTCATTCCTTTAGAAGAAATAGCAACATGCATGGTTTGTAATGACATGCGAGAGAACAATGGGTGAATAGTTTTAACTACTGTGTTAAATAATAAAAAAAAAATGTATTTGTATGTCTGCGCTGACTGCTGTGTGTCTCTGCTTGACTCTGATGCATGTGTGCGACTGTTGTGGCGCAGCGCTGACATGCATTTGTGAATAGTTTGTCCATGTTGAAGCATTGCAATAAAGTCATCTGATCACAAATGCAGCATGTGCAGATGTAACATCAGAGGTGTGTGTGTGTTGCTCATACAGGGAGGGACGGTGATCGGCAGCGCTCGCTGTAAGGCTTTCACCACGCGAGAGGGTCGTTTGGCTGCTGCCTTTAACCTGGTCAAGCGTGGCATCTCTAACCTGTGTGTGTGCGGAGGAGACGGCAGCCTCACCGGGGCCAATATCTTCCGCTCTGAGTGGAGTGGACTTCTAGATGAGCTGGTGAAGAAAGGTACTCAATCACACTGTTAGGGCCCTATTAAAAATCTGTTTGATTTCATTTCAAATTCTGCTTTATTTTTTCCCAAATTCGGTGTTTTCTGTTTTTATTTGTTCCATTTAATTGCATGTAAGTAATCCAAAAGTTTAAGAATATATATACAGGGTTCAACGCTAAGGAGTGGTTCCGATTTTTACTTGCCCTGCCAAAATTGTCACTGGCCGAACCAAAAGAATAAAAAGTTAATAGTTATTTCTTTGCCACATTTTAAATAATGTGTCAAAAGCCAGATATTTCCTTAAATACAATTGACAATTTAAAAAAATTATAAATGTGATGTAACTAAATTTATGCACAACAGTGTGTCCAGGTTGATGGTCCCAGATCAGCGATTAACTATACATAAATGGAGGACTCCTATTAAAGGAATGTTGTTGCAAAGAAGAAAATTAAACAATATTAGTAAACAGAGTGTTATTAAGCAGATTTTATGTTAAAAGTTTTGTTTTTACGGTGGTCGTCCATTAATTTTTTTTTACATTTTCATATATGTTTAATTAGGCTCAGAGGTGCCATGAGTGCAATCAAATTCATAAATTCATGTTATAAAATTTTGAATACAGAGATCTGCCAGCAGATGGCAGCAAGAGACTGATTTAATTACTGAATCATATTCATTTGATTCGTTCGAACGGATGGTTCATTCGGGAATAAAGCAAGTGACTCTTTATGAATGGGAAATTGAATCATTTCACTAGATTCGTTTAAAAATGCACATTCATTCATAAACGAAACACCGCTGTGTTTGAATGGAGATGAGCAGCGGCTCAGGTAGGACTTGTTTCAGACTACTTTTGATGATGAAACAGAGCAAAATCAGGCAATAGTGTTATAGTCAGACAATGTAAGTCACTTAATAATAACTTCTTGTTTATTTAACTGTTGTATTAAATCAGTACCTCATTTACAAACTCAAAAATTATTAAAAGTTGTCACTCATCTTAGTTTGCGATATCACAAAGCTCTATTATAATCAACGGCGCTCTGTATTACTCACTGCAAAATCTACACTCTCTCTACACTTTGTTCATGAAAGGATTCGTGAGAAATGTCTGTGATGCATTACTCAACCTTGCAAAAACACGTAGAAACCTTTGAAGCTCCACTGAGCGCAAACACAAATATGCTGATGGGGTCAGTCGCACATGGTGCTCCTAAATATTTTTTTTCACAGTCGCACGTAGTAATTTTTAGTAGCAAATGCGAGTTAGAAACAGACGTTTTCTTTTTAATTTGATGTTGCTGCATGTTGCCGTCTCTTCGCTGTACTGGTTGTTACCAGGTTACGGAAAAAAACAGGGCTTACAACATCCAATCAGATAAGAGGAACCGAAAAGCAATATGGTGTTCATGACATCACAGAGAAGAAGGCTTAAAAACACAAGCTCGATTCTAAGACAGTATTTGCACGAATTTGACAAACAGTCGCAGGCAAATTAAACTTTAGTGACAAAGGCAGAACTGGCCCCGGGCCATCGGGCAGTCCTTATTGTCGAGCCCTGATATATATATATATATATATATATATATATATACAGTACAGACCAAAAGTTTGGACACACCTTCTTGTTCAAATGAATGAGGAGGTGTGTTTTGGTCTGTACTGTATATTTTTTGTTCATTAAAGTTTTTACTCTACATTTGTGCAGTTTTCAGTGGGTTAGTGATATTTTTTTAATATATATAAATTAATAAATATTTTTTAAATGGATTTTTATACAAAAACTGCTTTATACTGCTTTTTTTATGTAAAATTCACTTTATAAAAGACCCACATTTCTAACTGTAATTCATGGGGATAACATGGATAATTTCACATGGTTTAGTGTAAGATTTTTGCCCATATTTTGGAAAATCCAGTTTTAAAAGTAAAAAAAAAAAAAAATACAAATAACTTTTACCAGTAGGTGGCTGCAGAGCTCCACTATTTGCTATTTGACCACCTGAAAGATATTTTTTTGCACAAGTTTTTTCAGTTGAATTCATATCTACAGTACAGACCAAAAGTTTGGACACACCTGAATGAGAAGGTATGTCCTAACTATTGGTCTGTACTGTATATATATATATATATATATATATATATATATATATATATATAATTCAATAAACATTAACTGAAATATTTAAAAATATTATTACTTTTTATTTTATTATTAATAATTATTTTATTTCTAATTTTCATTTAGTTTAACATTGCTAAAAACTATATATGCATATTTTTTATTTATTTATTTTCTTAATCACTGGGGAGAAAACAGTTTTATTTTTTATTTTCTTCAATTATTTTATTATTATTATTTTTTTCAAAATGCTCTCTTTTTTGTCATTTTTCATTGTTTTTAGGGGGTATTAATTAAGCACATTTAACCTTCATTTCCTCATTATCATTACTGATTTGGTCATACATACATACATATTATTTATTTATTTATTTTTTTAAACCACAGTTTTTTTCTGCCCACATTTTATTTTTGCCCAAATTTCATGTTTTCCATTTTTGTTGTTCCATTATAAGACAATTGTAAAAATCAAAAAGGATGTCTAAGCAACTGAATTAATAAACCATTAGCACTTTAATAATTTATTAAAAGTTTAATAATAATAGTGTTTTTTTATGGTTAAATACAGATTTAATATCAAAATAGTGGCAATCAAATGAATACATACAACCTTAACAATTGAATTAATCTTTTAAAATGTAATAACACGTATGGCAAACAAAGTATTATATTGTACACGATTTATGTGGTAAAAAAAATTTACTTTGCTTTTCACTTCATAGTTTGCCATCAGAATTTTAAACGTGCATCACTAAGCTGAATTGCAAAAATAATAAACTTAATAATAGAATTTACTGCCAAGAAATATATTTGAAAGTCTGACTCAAGCTCATGAATAATGATGAAAAAGCTTCTTCAGGATAAGAATCTCATAAATCTTTATGAAGGCCGTGTCAAAGTCCGTTTAGGGTAAGTCTGAAACTGAGCAACAGTGTTCAGGAAACCATTTTGAAACTGTAGTGTCCCAAGAGACAAACTGCTCATAATTTAAAGAAGTTCAACTTGCAAGTTGCTAGCAAAAAGTATCTTACTTCATTGAAGTTGCTGAATTGAAGGGGACATATGATTTTAAATATGTAAGAAATCTTACAGATTTTTGTTTATTTTACAGTTATTCATGTATTTATTTTTATTTTATTTTATTTAAAAAAATATTTATTTGTTTGTTTGGATTTTCCCCATTTATTTTATTTTATATTTAAATTTGTATAAATTTTAGATTTAATTTAACTTGATGTACTAAAATAAATGAATCCTTAACTTCAATAAAATTAATAAATATATATTAGCAAAAATAACAAAAGCTACAAAAAACAACAACTACACTAAAACTTTAAATGTTTTAAAAAACTTTTCAACTTCATTGCTTGAATAAAAATGTTAATTGAAATAAAATAAAAATAAAACTTCCATAAACAATATTTTTTACAATTTAATTTAGTTTAACCTGATGTACTAAAATACATAAATCTTTAAATTTGTCTAAGACAAATGTACAAAAACTACTAAGTGACAAAAACACAAAAATGTTAACTAAACTTTAACTTCAATTTATTTTTGGATTATTTTAATTGAGTTTAACTTAAATCATAAACTGAAATAAAATGTATAAAAACTATATAGACAAATTTACTAAAACTACTAAAAATGACAGTTACAATTTTAACTAAACTTTAACTTAATTAAAATAATTAAATTAATTGAAATAAAATATGTTAACTGAAATCAAATAAAATATAAAAATACTTTTACATTTTTGTATTATTTTAATTTAATTGAACTTTAAAAATAAATCTGAAAAAATAAAAAAATCTGAAATAAAACTATATTAATATGTATACTTTATTGAAGTTGTTAAATTGAAGAGGCCATATGGTTTTAAATGTGTAAGAAATCTTTCTGTTTTTTGTTTATTTTACAGTTATTCATGTATTTGTTTATTTTTTTTAAATAATTAATTTAAAATTAAAATTTGGATTTTCCCCATTTATTTTGAATATTTTTTTTTTATATTTGAAAAAACATTAGAAATATTAAATATTAGAATATAAAAATTTTAGCCCAATTTTACAGTTTAGTAATTAATACAATGCAAAATTAATACAAATGGATAAAATAACACTAAATGCTACTATGATTAAATTTTGTGTTGAAGATATTTAACCAATATTTCACCACAAAGTGGAGGTTTGTGGATTGTTTTGATCAAAATGAGCTGCTTATGTATACTGACCCATTTTCATCTTGTTCTTGACAGGTCGAATCACAGCAGAAACGGCCAAGCAGCACAGTCACCTGAACATTGTGGGTCTGGTGGGCTCCATCGATAATGATTTCTGTGGGACGGACATGACCATCGGCGCTGATTCGGCCCTCAACCGCATTATTGAGATCATTGATGCTATCACCACCACCGCCACCAGGTCTCAAATACACGAATTAAACTAACTAACTTTACCTTCATTACGTGAAGTAAAATACATGATAACTGAAATATAAATGAAATATAAAAAACTTTCCTTTTATTATTTTAGTTTTGTTTATATTATATTATGTTATATTATATTATAATTACTATTATTTTACTTTAGTTTAACTTAAAAATAGATCAAAAAATTAAATAAATATTAATACAAACTATAAAAACATTTAGAAAGCTACTAAATTTGACAAAACAACAGTATTACTAAAACTTTAAAATTAAAATGGAAAAATATAAAAATAAATGTTAACTGAAATAAAAAATTATAAAAAAAAAATGTATGTCTATGTAGACAAATTTACAAAAAGTGCTAAAAATAACAAAAACACAACACAATTACTAATACATAACTTTAACTTCGATTGTTGAAATAAAAGTAATGTTAACTGAAATGAATTAAAATATATATTTTTAAAAGTATTCTTAATTAATTTAACCTAAAAGTTAAATAATGTTAATAAAAAGTATATAGACGTTTAAAAAAGCAAACTACTAAATATGACAAAAACAACTGAATTACTAAAACATCAATTAAAAATGAAATGGATAATAAAATAAATGTTAACTAAAATAAAACAAATATAAAAACCTTTTTATGTTGTATTATTTTAATTTAGTTTAACTTAAAATAAATAAAAAACTTAAATATTAATTAAAAATTTAATAAACATTTAAAAACAAAACTATGACAAAACATACAGCAATATCAGTAACACTTTAAACTAAAAAGGAAAATGGATATAAATAAATATAAAAAAAATTAACTTAAAAACTAATAAAAGCTATCTAGATAAATTTATAAAAAATGCTAAAAATAAGAAAAACACAACACTATTACTAATACATAACTTTAACTTCGATTGTTGAAATAAAAGACATGTTAACTGAAATGAAATAAAATAATATATTTAAAAGTATTTTTAATTAATTTAACCTAACCTTTAATTAGTTTAAAAAAGCAAACTACTAAATATGACAAAAACAACTGAATTACTAAAACATCAATTAAAAATGAAATGGATAATAAAATAAATGTTAACTAAAATAAAACAAATATAAAAACCTTTTTATGTTGTATTATTTTAATTTAGTTTTACTTAAAAATAAATAAAAAACTTAAATATGAATAAAAAATTTAATAAACATTTAAAAACAAAACTATGACAAAACATACAACAATATCAGTAACACTTTAAACTAAAAAGGAAAATGGAAAAATAAAAAAAAATTAACTTAAAAACTAATAAAAGCTATCTAGATAAATGTATAAAAAATGCTAAAAATAACAAAAACAAAATAACTAAAACATAACTAAACTTCAAGAAATGTTAACTAAAATAAAATAAAATATACATTTTTTTTATTAATTTCAGATAATATTAATACTAGGGCTGGGACACGATTAATCGCGATTAATCGCATCCAAAATAAAAGTTTATGTTAACATACTAAATGTGTGTTTACTGTGTATATTTATTATGTATATATAAATACACACACATACATGTAAAGCCTTTAAAAAATACTTATATGTGTGGATAGTTATATTTGTATTTAATTTAGATTATATATAGAATTATAAATATTTTATTTATTTTAATTAAATTTTTATTTTCAGTTTTCTTTAATATACATGTTTGTGTGTGTATTTATACATACATTATATATACACACAGTACACACACATACAGTATGCAATCATAAACTTTTATTTTGGATGCGATTAATCGCGATTAATCGTTTCCCAGCCCTAATTAATACAAAATATATTAACTTATTTAAAAACAAATAAACTACTAAATATGACAAAAACAACAGAATTACTACAACTTTAATTACAATTAAAATGGATAATAAAAAAAAGTTTTTTTAGTTTATACTAAAATGACTAAAACTTTATCAAAAATAAAAACGGAAAGTGTAAAAATAAAAGTACTTCAAAATATTTATAAAACTATAATATTATCTCAGTGTTTTTAAAGCAACACTGGCTATAAAGCACATGTAGATAAGCAAATATGAAACAATGAATGGTGAATTCATATATAGGTTTATCAGGCAGTGATTTCCTGTTGTTCATCAGGGGAGTTCTCCCCATTTGTTGAGGAATGCTGGGAATGTCCTGAACTCTTGTCTCAGCTCGTCTCTTGACTTTTCTCCCACAGAGGGAATGAGTTGCACTCACTGTGTTTAGCATTATGTAATCAGATAGTTGCGCATAGGCAAATATACATTGTTAAGTCAATTTACAGTATGTTTGGCTCACATTCTCTGCTCAATTGTTTTTCAGTCATCAGCGCACGTTTGTGCTGGAGGTCATGGGTCGCCACTGCGGGTGAGTTTCCGTCATGAGAAGATTACATAAAACATTAACATAAAACTGATAAACATGCTGACATCTGAGATTATTTGAGAGACAGTGCCCTAGCAACCACCCAGAGCATCTTGGCAACTACAGTGGCTTGCAAAAGTATTTTTCTTTTCACATTTTGTTATGTTAAACTGCTTTAAATTACTTTTTCCCACATCAATCTACATCTCATCCACCATAATGACAAAGCACAAAACAGGTTTGTAACAACTTTGCAAATTTATTAGAAATAAAAAACTGAAAAGATCCCGTTGCATAAGTATTCATACCCTTTTCTGGGAAACTGGAAATTTATCTCAGGAGCATTGATATTGCTTCTAGATGTTACTACACTTCAAATTCATTTGAATGAGTCTGATTTAGAAAGGCACACACCTCTCAGAAAAGGTCTAACAGCTGGAAATGCATATCAGAGCAAAAACCAAGATAACTGCCTGTAGAGCTCAGTGACAGACTTGCGTTAAGGCAATGATCTAGGGAAGAGTTCAGAAAAAAAATCTGCTGCATTGAAGGTTGACAGAAGCATTCTCCATAATGGAAGACGACTGGAACAACTAGGACTCTAGAAAATGTCTGCCAGCCCCCATCCAAGCTGACAGAGATGGAGAGGTGAAAAGGTGAGGCAAAGAATGGCAGATAATTGCCAAATGCAGATGTGCAAAGCTTGTCACATCAGACCCAAAAAGACTTGAGGCTGTAAAGGTGCTTCAACTATGTACTGAGTTAAGGGTATGAATACTTATGCAATGTACTTATTTCAGTGTTTTATTTTTTAATAAATTTGTAAAATTTGCACGTCTGGTTTTTGCTTTGTCATTATTATGGTGTATGGAGTGTAAACTGATGTGGGGAAAAACTAATTTAAAGCAGTTTAACATAACGCTGCAACAAAACAAATTGTAAAAAAAAAATGATGGGTATGAATACTTTTGCAAGGCACTGTTCCTAAACACCCTTACTAGGTTAAACTAGCTTTAAAGTTGTTTTAATTTTTATTTTTATGTGCTTTTGTTTTATTAGTTTTTGTTTTATGTAGTTTTAATTTATTTTTAATTCCATTTTAGTAATTTAGTACTGTCGCTTTTTTATTTCAGTTAATTTTGAATTTATTTCAGCTTTATTTGAAAATGATTTTTAGAGGTGGTGCAGTCTTCAGCAGTGTTTTTAAACTCTCATGTTCTTTTTTTATCCTTTAAGTAAAATTAACTTTATTTTTATGTTTATGTATTTTATATTATATGAGTTTTTATGTGCTTTTGTCATTTGTATTAGTTTTCGATATTTCTCCACTGTTAGATGTTAGTTAGTAATGTTAGTAATGATGCTATGGCATGACATATAGCAAATCTACCCTAGTGAGAAGTAATATAAACTAAGTATAGTTCAAAATCTATTTAAATATTTACTGATATATCCCTCGAGACTTATTAATATAAAAATAATAATTCAACTTTATTTGGAATACTTTATGTGCACGATGCACATATCCTTATATTAAGCCTAAAATATGTCTGTATAAGAAATGTATGATCTTTGAATAATAAAGGTCTTTAAATGCAAGATATTAAAAATGTACCTGACTTGCAATAGTTCCACTTTAGCACAATCAAATATACTTCAGTTCATCTTTAGTTGGACTTCAATTTATCACACTTTACACCAGTTTAGTATAGGCTACTAAAAGTACTAAAGTTTAATAAGAACATACAATTTATTTGTAGTATGCTTAGCATAAATGTATTTCAAATACAGGTAGCCTATGTAAGCCAAGATTTCAAAAAGGCTTTAAAAGTAGGCTACTGTGAATAAATAGGGTAACATTTTATGTCACACTATTGCATGATATGAGCTTCAAGTTATGATTCAAAAATCCTTACAATTCTTTATCAACCACTCAGAATGCTTTAGCAACATCTTTGCATCCATTCATCACATAGCAATTTTATCTTATGCCAGCATTGTTAATATGTGACCCTGGAGCACAAAACCAGTCTTAAGTCGCTGGGGTATATTTGTAGCAATAGCCAAAAATACATTGTATGGGTCAAAATTATAGATTTTTCTTTTATGCCAAAAATCATTAGCAAATTGAGTAAAGATCATGTTCCGTGAAGATTTTTTGCAAAATTCCTACTGTAAACCTATCAAAATGTAATTTTTGATTAGTAATATGCATTGTTAAGAACTTAATTTGGACAACTTTAAAGGTGATTTTCTCAGTATTTTGATTTTTTTGCACCCTCAGATTCCAGATTTTCAAATAGATGTGTCTCAGCCAAATATTGTCCTATCCTAACAAACCATACATCAATAGAAAGCTTATTTATTGAGCTTTCATATGATGCATACATCTCAGTTTTGTAAAATTTAACCTTATGACTGGTTTTGTGGTCCAGGGTCACATATTTTCTCACACAGAAACTGCAGCAGTTTCAGAATTGATCAAATAAAGCTGTGACTGTAGTGTGTGTTCTGCTGCAGGTATCTGGCGCTGGTTTCAGCTCTGGCGTCTGGAGCCGATTGGCTCTTTATCCCAGAAGCCCCTCCTGAGGACGGCTGGGAAGAGCGCATGTGTACCCGACTGGGAGAGGTGAGACATTGGGGAACAAGGGACATTAGCTGATTCGTCAGTGACATAGGTTATCATGCAATAGTTGGCTACTAGAGCAGTTCTTTTGGTACTAGTTAGGGGTGGGGGGTATTCTGTATGTATAAAATAAGTCGTCAGATTTTAACTGAAAGAATTATTTCCACTTTCTTTACACACCTGTGCATTTAACAAACTAACAAAGATCAGTGTGAATTGAACATATGTCTTTTTTTGTTAGTAATTCATTTAAAAGACATTTTTATTTGGTTGAAAGCATGTTTGAATTTAAGTTTAAAATACACCAGTGATCGTCCGAATCGAAAGTTTTTGGGGGGTTGGAATGGGGAAATTGAATCTGAGGTGGCACCAGAGGTGTAGCAAGTCCCGGACCCATATGCAAAAAATGTGCTCCTGACAAATGTGACCCTGGACCACAAAACCAGTCATAAGGTTAAATTTGACAAAACTGAGATATATACATCATATGAAACCTCAATAACTAAGCTTTCTATTGATGTATGGTTTGTTAGGATAGGACAATATTTGGCCGAGATACATCTATTTGAAAATCTGGAATCTGAGGGTGCAAAAAAAATCAAAATACTGAGAAAAACATCTTTAAAGTTGTCCAAATTAAGTTCTTAGCAATGCATATTACTAATCAAAAATTACATTTTGATAGGTTTACAGTAGGAATTTTACAAAAAATCTTCATGGAACATGATCTTTACTTAATTTCCTAAAGATTTTTGACATAAAAGAAAAATCAATAATTTTGACCCATACAATGTATTTTTGGCTATTGCTACAAATATACCCCAGCGACTTAAGACTGGTTTTGTGGTCCAGGGTCACAAAATATCTCTGGGGGGGCAACTGTTGCGATGATGGCAAAGATAACCGCTTTAATGGGTAAAATTATGGTGAAATTCAGATAGCCAACTTTACAGCATTACATTGCATTGTTTGATTTGGTTTCCCTGTTCCTAGATGGCAACATCAGGCATGAATTGTACAAACTGTACAGTATTTTGAATAGCTATATTAAATGTATCGCAATGGTCTCAAATACACTGAAACACTTCCACCATGGCCATCAAGAGACACATTGTCATCAACTAGTTTGCCCTCTGAGTAAAAAAAAAAAAAAAGCAATACTGCTTTACAATTAAAGACTTTTTATTTCTCATATTAAAACTGTAATTAATCAAATCTTTCCAGAACATATTCAGTATAAATTTGGCTGCCAATATGCAATCAATACAACTATTTAAAATTCAAAGATTTTTAGAGATGACAAGTCTTTAGCAGCACTTTTAAACTCTCATGTTATTTATTTATTTGTTGGTTGGTTGTCAAATTCATTAGTGTGTTGCACATGAACTGCTTTGTATATTAAAGTCTCAAAAAAAGAATAACAATAAAAGCAAATAAAATGATTAATAATTTTAAATAAATATTAATGATTTATGTGCTTTTGTCATTTGCATTAGTTTTTGTTTTTTATGTATATTTCTTTTGAGATTTAAATTATTTTGTAAATTGTATCTTACACTTTTTATTTCCCTTAATTTTTGAAGTAAATTTTTGTTACAGTTTGCTTTTATTAAATATTTATATTTTGTCAAAATATTCAAATCAAAAATATTATTTAGGCAAGGCAAAGTTTATTTATATAGCACATTTCATACACAACGGTAATTTATAGTGCTTTACATATAAAAGGAATATTTTAATCATAAAAAATAATCACAACAATAAAAACAAAGTATTTAAAAATGTTAAAATTATTTAAAAATTGATTTAAAATGAATTAAAACAGTTAAGAGTAAAATGATTATGCATGAAATACAGTGCAAATTAATATGCATGAGTTAAGTTGCGCCAACAAAAGTCATGTTTAAAGATCAGATCAGGCAAAAATAACACCAAAGATAACAACAGCCCAGTTTCATTAATGATTAATTGTAGTAATTGAATGCTGGATGTGTTTTCAGAGCCGCAGTAAAGGATGCAGACTGAACATCATCATCATCGCTGAAGGAGCCATCAATAAAAGTGGTGAACCCATCACCTCCAACTACATCAAAGATGTGAGTTTACATCATTTACACCCGCTTTAGTGTTTTCATATGATTTACAATCAGTTCACACTTATTAGATGTTAGCCATTAGTGTTCTAGAAATGATCGTTTGTTGCATGATAAATAAAATTAAAGTATAATATTGTTCTCTGTAGAGCTGCTTTACAGCTGAAACTGAAGTCACTTTATACTTGATGAATTTTGAGACACTGTTATTTTTGTTTATTTTTTAAGCTACTTTGTATGGCAGCTTATCAAATAAAAATGTAAAAAATGTAATTGTGACTTTTTCCTCTGAATTCTGAGTTTGCATCTTGCATTTTTAACTTTTTTCTTTGAATTTCGAGTTTACATCTTGTGATTTTACTTTTTTTTCCTCAGAATTGTGAGGTTATATTTTGCAATTGTATTTTCTCAGTTTATATCTCGCAATTTTACTTTTTTTTTTTTCTCGGAATTCTGAGTTTAAATCTTGCAGTTTTACTTCTTTCCCAGAAATTCAAGTTTACATCTCACAATAATTTTTCTCAAAATTCTAAATTTTGCGTCTCGCTATTTCACCTATTTATCCTAATTTTACGTTTTTTTTATGTGTATAAATAAGCATGTGTTTTGTAATTGCAGCTGGTGGTGGCGCGGCTGGGATATGACACACGGGTCACTGTTCTGGGTCACGTTCAGCGGGGCGGGACACCGTCAGCCTTTGACAGAGTTCTGGTAAATAAAGCATTTTAATAAAATCCCCAGAATCATTTTCACTCATGATGTTACTCTCCGTATTTATGATGTTGAAGAAAGTTTTTGGGTATTTATATCCTCTGTCTTTTGTCCTGTAGAGCAGTAAAATGGGTGTTGAGGCTGTAGTGGCCCTGCTGGAGGCGGGGCCAGACACTCCTGCCTGTGTGATCGGCCTATCAGGAAACCAGGCTGTGCGTCTCCCACTAATAGAGGCAGTGGAGATGGTGAGACTTCAGCAGCAGAGTTTTTAAACTCATTTTGCCTTTTATAGTGAAAAACTGAAGGAGAACAGTTTATATCTGTTGTTTGCGTAGCACTGAAACTCTATTGTAATTGTTGGAATGGTCACGGCTTAGAGATCTCCACGTAAAACTGATCATGTTGACCAAACCGTAAGGCTTAGAGACTTCAAACTTGTAGGGATGGTAGTACTCACACCACCAACACAATCACCAATGCTTGCCCCAATCGGCCTGACGGGGGCGCTACAGCGATCAAAAGTACTTAATTGCTCATAACTCCTAAACCATCAGTCGCAGGCTCACGTGTCTTATTTTACTGGAATTCAAAAACGTAATGCTCAAGCCACAAAACGCATGCCTCAGATTCAGTATTTTGGGGTATTTTGGATTTTTTGCAAAACCTACTTTTGCGAAGTAGTCCTTGGTTTTTCTGCCAATTGGAACCAAACCGGTGCAGAAAGATTCTCTGGAGAGTAAATATCAATAATTATAAAAAAAAAAACACTGTCGCAAAGGGACGCCAAAACGTTGGAAAAGGGGCAGGGCCACTTTTAGTAAAATGGCTATAACTCCTGAACTGATTGAGATATATATGCCAAACTCAGAACACGTATGTAAGAGCTCAATCTGAGGTCACAACCGTTTGTCCTATCAAAGTGTCCTATCAAAGTCTTGGACCAAAGTGCCACAAGTGTCTATAAGGACATTTTTGTATCTCAAAAAACATGGCAACCATTGGCCGATTAATTTTGAATACCTGTTAGACGTGGTTAACGGAGGCCATTTGGAACAAAACTTGGTGGGCCTGTTTCACACATAGCCCTAAAGGTCTATGAGAAATTTTAAAGAAATCAGTACACTGAGAGGGCGATATTGCATTTTTCAAGGGTGTAAACGATTGTGCATTGCACGTTTTTTCACATTATATGACAGAAGTCTTCATTCTAGACAACTTTGCCTCTAGAAACGCTGCTGTCAATCAAACCATTTGTTAAATGATTGAGAAAATGAAAAAAAAAAACTACTTTTGCGAAATAGTCCTAGGTTTTTTGCTCCATCTGGGAAAAAAAAACACTGCAGTACAATTCTCAGGATCTTCTATGGCAATAACTATCAATAAAAGTTGAAATTTACCCTTTGGGAAGCTGTAAGGAAGTCATTTAGAAAAGGGGTCTGTACAAATTGACCCAAAATCCTATAAAGCCAAAAGGAAAACTCAAAACTTCACAAAACCTGGTGAACACATGTGACAGGTGATTCTAAACAAGCATGCAAAGTTTTAAGGACATCGGACCACAGCTAGTGCTATATCAATCATAAACCTTACAAAGCATAATAATTCTGTGGTAAATTACCTGTTTTTGCAAAAAAGGTTTGCTACATAATGCCTTAAAGGCAGTAATTGCTGCTTGCAGCTATATTTATATTTTATTTTTCTGCATGTTTACTGTAAAATGTAACAAAAGTTGGTTGAGAATCTTCAAAAACTGTATTAAAAGGCTTTTTTTTCACATTGGAAAGAGAATAATTCTGCTTTCTTTCCTAAAGACAAAAGAGGTTCAGAGGGCCATGAATGAAAAGCGTTTTGAAGAGGCCATCCAGTTACGTGGCAGGTGAGATTCACGTGAACATTATCAGTGTTTATTAGCAGATAAACCTGCAGAGGTCAACCTGCACTTAGATGAGTAATAATGAATCAAATGATGTTCTTTGCAGGAGTTTTGAGAACAACTGGAGCATTTATAAATTGCTGGCCTACCAGAAACCTGCTGCAGAGCCGGTAACACATCAACAATACAGCATCACAACCATTATAGAAACAAACGTTATCAAATGAAAACTTTATACACAACTATAAATGTTTACATTCAAGTTATTTGATACCACTTTGATACCACTTGTATTAAAGCGTTTTTATTACAGCTATCATGATATACGGATCATAAAATGCTTAAAAATCTTATACACCATAATATGGTACTGTGAACTCTTTAGCTGTTTTGACACAATTTAGTTTAGTTTATCATGTTGGTTTGAGAATGAGAGCCACATATGTGACCCTGGACCACAAAACCAGTTTTAAGTAGCACGGGGATATTCGTAGCAATAGCCAAAAATACCTTGTATGGGTCAAAATGATCAATTTTCTTTTATGCCAAAAATCATTAGGATATTAACACAGTTTTTTTCCTGCACCTGTCAAGTTTGAGATTTTGGGCTTTTTTGTTTTTCATAACGTGTTTTTTCAAAATGAGTTTTTTCTCCTACACTGAGCCATAAATCTCCACTTCAGTAGCACTTAGATACCAAACTTTACTTTAATTTTTATTCCTGTCTATATCCTATATCCTGAGGGTTTTTACAAAGGGATCTGTTCATATATAATTTCCTTAATTATATACATTTTATTCCCCCCAATATTGCGAAAATATAAAGTTTTCTAAGTATTTTCTGAGTTATAGAGTGACAAAAATGAGATAACCAAAATCCCTCTGTAAAAACATTTGACACTTATATGTCAAAAGATTAAACAGGAATTTTGAAACTGACTTGATCCAGTGTTTAGATTTTTGTACTAGAAATGTATGCAAATTAGCGCATATTTCATTAAATAAGTCATCATTTGCATATTCAAAGCTAACATTTTAGAAAGCGTGTAATACAAAAAAATGTTTGCAATTATCAATGTAATCAATCAACTGGGTAAATAAGCAATTTTCAGTGTTTTGCCTTAAAGATCATGCTCCATGACAATATTTTGCAAATTTCTTACCGTAAATATATCAAAACTTAATTTTTGATTAGTGACATGCAAGAACTTCATTTGGACAACTTTAAAGGTGATTTTCCCAATATTTTTGCATCCTCAGATTTCAGAATTTTAAATAGTTGTCTCTCTGCCAAATATTGTCCTATCGTAACAAATACATCAGTGGAAAGCTTATTTGTGTATCATTTTTCAAAATCTAAACAACCCTTATAACTGGTTTTGTGGTCCAGGGTCACATATATGAATTTCTGAATGTAAAGGTAAAATACAGCATATATATTCATTATACTTGTCTCATCAACATATTTTTTTGGGTAATTCTATTTCAAACACACATATACTTTAGTGACTTCCATTAGAAAAGAGTGATTGTTGAAAATCTGGTAACATGGCACCTAGTGAATGGCTGGTTAGCTGTTAATCCACTGTATCTTACTGGGTTTGTCTGTGTTTTCTCCAGAGTCATAACTCCATTGCTATCCTGAATGTTGGAGCTCCAGCTGCTGGCATGAACGCTGCGGTGCGGTCGGCTGTGAGGGTCGGTCTGGCCACAGGACACCGGGTTTACATCGTTAACGATGGCTTCGAGGGCCTGGCTAATGGAGCGGTAATAAACAATTATTTTAAATAATTTTTTAACGTCATTTTGTATCAGTTTATTACAGTTGAGAGACTGACCTGTGACTGAAATAGTGTTATTTTAGTGTCATTAAGATACAATTAGATATATTTTTTTTATGTCTTTATTTTTGCATTTTCATTTTAGTTTAAGCTTTTGTCATTTTGTTTTGAGTTTTTGTCATTTTTAGTAGGTTTTTTTATGTTTACAGTATGTCTATATGTGACCCTGGAGCCACAAACCAGTCTTAAGTAGCACAGGTATATTTGTAGCAATAGGCAAAAATACATTGTATGGGTGAAAATTATAAAAAAAAAATTATGCAAAAAATGGATATTAGGACAGTAAGTAAAGATCATGTTTCATAAAGATATTTTGTGAATTTTCTACCTTAAACTCTCAAACTTAATTTTGATTAGTAACATGCAAATTTAAAAAGCGATTTTCTCAATATTTTGATTTAGATGAATTTACCCTGATGACTGGTTTTGTGTTCCAGGCTCACATATAGTTTTTTTTTAATTTAATTTCAGTTTTACTTATTTTTGTACATTAGTACATTTAAACTAAGTCATTATAAGTTTATATTTTATTATATTTAATGAATTTTATATATATATATATATATATATATATATATATATATATATATATACACACACACACACACACACACACACACATATAGTATATATATATAGACTGCAATAATGCATATATGTACAGTATAATACAGTTTACTGATGGCAAATAAAAATTCCTTTATACAAAAAGTACAGGAAATATGTATAAACATACATACAAATATAAGTAGGGCCTATGAAATCCATTTTATTTTTTATCCAAATTCTTGGATAAATTCTCTTTATCCAAAAAATTTTTTCTGGATTCCATTTTAAATGAAAATTTCGTCATCAACAATCATGTCTAATTAATTGAAATAATGAAACTTTACAAATTTTAATACTAGCTCATTACTATCATTTTTTATTACATTTTCGGGTCCTATGAAATCAGTTTTAATTTTCATAAATTTTGTGTTTTCTGTTTCAGTTTTTTTCTGGATTTATGATTTAATACATCAAAATTGTGGTAATCAAATTAGGGCATAAAACATTCAACATTTAATTAATTATTTAAAATGTAATGAAATAAAAATGTAGCAGTGCCTTTTATTTTTTTGTCAAAGTTTAGCATATCTGTTAACATTAAAATCTTTAAGGGGAGACACTGCAGGGAAAAACTTTTTTCATGCACCTGTCAAGTTTGAGACTCTGGAAGTGTTTTTTTCATACTAGTGGAAAGAAAACACCCAAAAGACACTGTTAAGTGTTTCTTTTATAGCACTGTATCTATTTGTGTCAATAGATTTCAATTACAATACATATTTTTAAAGGCTGTTTTCTGAAAATGAGTTTTTCTCCTACACTGAGCCACAAATCTCCATTTCAGTAGCACTTACACACACCAAACTTTACATTTTTATTCCTATCTGTATTCTGAAGGTTTTTACAGATGGATTTGTTCATATATAATTTGCTTGATTTTATACATTGTATTCCCCCCAAAAATGATAAATATAAATGCTTTATTGTCTTTTCTAAGTATTTTCTGAATTATGGAGTGAAAATATGAGATACCCAAAATCCCCTCTGTAAAAACTTTTGACTCTCATATGTCAAAAAAATTAAACAAGAATTTTGAAACTGACTTCGTCCAGTTTTTTTTATTTTTTTTTACTAGAAATGTATGCAAATTAGAAAATATTTCATTAAATAATGCTTTATTTGCATATTTAAATCTAACATTGGAAAAAAACTTATAATACAAAAAATTGCAAGTATCAATGAACAAAGTGTGGTGATAACTATTAGTTCATTTTTTAACCCTAATCACCATCAGTGTCTCGCCTTAAAAGCTTTACTGTTAAAATTAAAACATGACAAAAGAAGAATTCTGATTTTAAACTGAAAATATTATTATAGCAATATTTTTGTCACAATCCACTTCAAGTTCAACCAGACTTTTATTTTGAAGGGTTCTGCATTGCAGAGCTTCAAGTAAGAATACAAATGTTAGAATGTTTTTCCATAAAGAACAATAATCGTAACACTTATATTAATATTAATGAGTTAACAGCATGAAATGGCCCTGATGTTACAGGTGAATGAAGTGTCGTGGAATCAGGTGGCCGGTTGGACGGGTCAGGGCGGATCTCTGCTGGGAACTAAACGGTTAGTCGCTTTAATAGTCGATGCATTTTCACATGATCTTACATCTTTCATTTTTGAAACTGAAATTTTATACCCTTAATGTTGTCTAGAACCCTTCCAAGCACCTGCATGGAGAAACTAGTGGAAAATCTCAACAAGTTCGGCATCCAGTCACTGCTTGTCGTTGGTGGTTTTGAGGTATACCAAAAAAATCACTGTGTTATTATGCAATGCAGTGCAATTTGATGCATTTAAAAAAGCACTTCACCCACAAATAATGGTTCTGTCATCCTTTCCAACCTGTGTTATCTTCCAGGAAACACTAAATGAGATGTTAGACAATATCCAAGCTAGGGCTGGGAGATAAATCGATAACGATAATTATCGCACAATATTAATTTCCTTGAAAAACGATAACAAGAGTTCCATAAATGTTGTTTACCATAGATTTACTGTAGTAGCACTAACTGCACAGTGGTATTGTGTCAGAAATGTGGGTATATTTGTGTCGAATGTTATTATATTATTAATTCAGAGATGTATTAAATGTATTGAAGGAGGAGTAATAGAATTTAATTATTTGTTATTATCTTGATTTATGGATACTATAGAAGGGCAATGGTTAATGAAATTAAAAATAACCAAATAACTCAAACTGTCAGAATAATAACAAAAAAAAATCATCATATAAAAGTGAGGTTGCTACTATTTTAACTGATTTTGATAATAAACAAAAATCTACATCTGCCTCAAGCTACAATCAAATGTGTTCTTCTAAAAGAAAATAAATGATATTATTATTAATGTTATCAGGTAGCACAAACCTGTTTCTTGATTTGAAACAATGTTACTCATAAAACATGCAGAACTAAGAAATATTTTTTTTTTCTGTTAAGATATTTATTTTGTTGACTGGAAAAAGTGAAGATTTCATGAAGTGTTTGTCATGTTCTGACCATAAAGAATATTTTAAAGCCACTCATTATAATTTCTGACTGTATTTTCCGTCACATCCAGGCATATGAGGGCATCCTGGAGTTGGTTGAAGCGAGAGGTCGTTATGATGAATTATGCATTCCCATGTGCATGATCCCTGCCACCATCAGCAACAATGTGCCAGGAACAGACTTCAGTTTGGGCAGCGATACTGCGGTCAATGCAGCGATGTCCGTGAGTACAGGACAATATGCGTTTTCAATACCCAAGAAATGCATGCCATGCAAATTTTCCCCATGCAATGCAATTTTTAAAATGCATACCATATATGCATGCAACAGAAGTTGCTTTGTAAATTGCATCTGATAAATTTGAAATGCAAATGTACTTTTATGTCTTCTTAGTGTTCTAGGTTTTGAAGCAGAGCTTGCATCTGAAGTCACTTCCCAAATCTTAGCATGTATTCTAAATTAAGCTGCAGTTTGTGTTATTGACTTACTGAGACCCACTGTTATTGATCTGAGACCTTTGGGTTTTTTGAAGAGCTGTGATAAGATCAAGCAGTCGGCCACAGGGACCAAGAGAAGGGTCTTTGTGGTGGAAACTATGGGGGGATACTGTGGTTATCTGGCAACCACCACGGGCATCGCGGTCGGCGCGGATGCCGCTTATATTTTTGAAGACTCTTTCAACATCCATGACCTCAAGGTGAGTTAAAACTCTTGATGCTCCTCACATCTGGTCATCCTAGAAGAATAAATGCTGTTTTTTAGCATATGAAGAATGTTTTGCTGTTCGTATGACACTTTTTTTTTAGACTAACGTGGAGCATCTGACAGAGAAAATGAAGAAGGACATTCAGAGAGGTCTGGTGTTGAGGTAAATCTGTCTGAAACACATTTTTTAATTCCTAAATTATTGCATCATTATCCATATTATAAAATTTTAAATGTATGCTTAAAGAAGTAGTTCACTTCCAGAACACACATGTACAGATAATCTACTTACTCCCTTGTCATCCAAGATGTTCATGTCTTTCTTTCTTTAGTCGTAAAGAAATTATGTTTTTTTGAGGAAAACATTTTAGGATTTCTCTGCATATCGCGGAGGAAGAAGGGTCTTATCTAGCGAAACAATCAGTTATTTACTAAAAAATGTTCTGGAAGTGAATTACTCCTTTAAGGATTTACACTACAAGTCAACATAGGAATAGAAATGGAATAATTATGATTTTCCTTTAAAGAAGTCTCTTCTGCTCACCATGACTGCATTTATTTGACCAAAATTACAGTAAAAAATTTGAAATATTATTTAAATTTAAAAAAAATTCTATGTAAATTTATGTTAAAGGATAACTGTTGCCAAAATGCAACCTGGGCTGTTTTTTTTACTGTAAACGAGACAAACTTATATCTAAAAGCATAATTACGACAAACAAGCCATTTTTTGAGATTGACCATGTTTTCATTTTGTGGTCAGTGGCCGTTGAATGGGAGTACTAGGGGCATAAATTTGAGCGCATCAAAATCGATATTTTTACAACACTAAGAAGGCTCGACACACCATGACACTTTGCTTGAAGTATCGCCTGGGTCTCTACACATGAACTCCAGCATTGAGAACATTGTTTGTGTACACAGAGTTTACTAAAAAGAAAGTTTTTGAACAACTCACTTACACTGTTTGAGTTTCCGCTCGCAGCCGTCTTGCCAGTCCAGAAGTGTCGATCTCCGAATGCGAATGAATGGACTCCATAGGACGAAATATTAGGCTTATATGAGCCTCTTTTTACAACTAGAAGGTTAATATTGTTTTTCACTTGCGACAAAACAACGAATTAGCCGTGCATTTATATGTAAATATGCTTCAGGAGCTATCCATCCTTGCATTCAGAGATCGACACTTCTTGACTGGCGAGACGGCCGCGAGCGGAAACTCAAACAGTGAAAGTGAGTTGTTCAAAAACTTTCTTTTTAGTAAACTCTGTGTACACAAACAATGTTCTCAATGCTGGAGTTCATGTGTATAGACCCAGGAGATACTTCGAGCAAAGTTTCATGGTGTGTCGAGTCTTCTTAGTGTTGTAAAAATATCGATTTTGATGCGCTCAAAGTTATGCCCCTAGTATTCTCATTCACCGGCCACTGACCACAAAACTAAATCACGGTCAATCTCAAAAACGGCTCGTTTGTCGTAATTATGCTTTTAGATATAAGTTTGTCTCGTTTACAGTAAAAAAAAAACAGCCCAGGTTGCATTTTGGCAATAGTTATCCTTTAAAGCGATGGTTCGGAGTAGATTTGACTACATTGCTATGCACTCCGAAGCCCATCTAAATACCACATCCGAAGTTTTGCTTACCTTAGTAGAGCATTGACGGAGATAGCCGAGCTTGTGGAATGGCTTGCTACAGCCGTACATGGTACATGTGATGTATCTTGTAAATTGCATCACTAAACGTGCAAGTAATCTTACCAAACTTCTACAGTAGTGTAAATAGGGTATGTACTCACAAAACGCTGCATTGGAAAATTTGTAAGTCCACCATGAGTGTATTAAAAACAACTGTTACCCGATCCCTACTAGTCTCAAAAATCCAAAATGGCGACACGTCGACGTCACTTCCCTGGTTTGGGAAAAGCACGTAAAAGTCCACCTACTACTACTACTACTAGCTAGTTCTTCATCAGTGTATTCCGGCTCGAAGAGATATGGGGTTCCTTGGAAACTGCGCCAGTCTTCATCGCGTTCAAAGATAACCTCATACTCTGCCATGTCCTACTTCAATGTCCCCTTGCTTCTTTCTTCTTGACTAGCTTACCGGTACTCTCTTCCGGCAATATATGTCGTGATGTGGGCGGTGTCTCGTGACATCACCTGGTTTAGAATGTCCTATTTTTTTTTCCTGAACGATTAACAACTTGGTTTCACATAATTTTTTTTGTGAAATTGTTTTATCAACAAAGTATCATTGCATTCGTCGTTAGATGCATCGCTTTCTGACAGGGAGTTGACATGCACACAGACGTAGTAGGTGGACTTTTATGTGCTTTTCCCAAACCAGGGAAGTGACGTCGACGTGTCGCTATTTATGATTTTTGAGACTAGTAGGGATCAGGTGACAGTTGTTTTTAATACACTCATGGTGGACTTACAAATTTTCCAGTGCAGCGTTTTGTGAGTACATCCCCTATTTACACTACTGTAGAAGTTTGGTAAGATTACTTGCACGTTTAGTGGTGCAATTTACGAGATACATCACATGTACCATGTACGGCTATAGCAAGCCATTCGACAAGCTCGGCTATCTCCGTCAATGTTCTACTATATCTTTGATGGCCTGGGGCTGTGGACATTTTCAGCAAATGTTCATTTTTGGATGAACGGTTTCTTAATTTTGTGGCTTTATGTTTGAGATTCAGCAGATTAAATGTAAATCTGCTGTCTTTACAGGAATGAGAAATGTCATGAACACTACACCACTGATTTCATCCATAAGCTCTACTCTGCTGAGGGAAAAGGCGTCTTCGACTGCAGGGTGAATGTCCTGGGACACCTGCAGCAGGTACAGACTCATGTTTCATCTCTGAATTCTTCATTTCAACAGTGACTAGGCTAAAAAAATCTATTTCCGATTTTTTAAAAATATATACTGCTCAAAAAAATAAAGGGAACACTTTGTTGTACATTGTGTTGTTTAAGTATTCCCTTTATTTTTTTTAGCAGCATATATTATTTCTTGCAAAAAAAACTTAAAGGAGTAGTTCACTTCCAGAACAAAAATATACAGGTAATATACTCACCCCCTTGTTATCAAAGATTAATGTCTTTCTTTCTTCAGTCGTAAAGAAATAGTTTTTTTGTTCAGGATTTCTCTGCATATAGTGGACTTCAATGGTGCCCTCAAGTTTGAACTTCCAAAATGCAGTTTAAACGCAGCTTGAAATGGCTCTAAACGATCCCAGCCGAGGAAGAAGGCTATCATCTAGTGAAACCATCAGTTATTTTCAAAAAACATTGACAATTGATAAACTTTTTAACCTCAAATTCTCGTCTCTGCGTATGCGTAGTCTGTGTAATCTGGGTCAAGACAGTTAGGGAATGTCAAAAAACTACCATCTCATTTTCATCTTCAACATCAAAATCGTCCTACAATGCTGTTTTACTTTTTTTGTAAAGGGCATTTGATCTTCTTTGTATGTTCACTTTGTGAACACTTGGTCGGTACTTCTGCAGCGAAGATTTTGAAGTTGGGGAAGAAAATGAGATGGGAGTTTTTGGACATACCCTAACTGTCTTGACCTGGATCACACAGACCACGCATGTGCATCGCAGAGACCAGACAAGATGAGCATTGAGGTTAAAAAGTATATACATTGTCAGTTTTTCCTTGGCTGGGGTCATTTAGAGCCCTTTGAAGCTGCATTTAAACTGCATTCCGGAAGTTCAAACTTTGGGGCACCATACAGATCCATTACATAGAGAGAAATCCTCAAATGTTTACAACAAAAAACATAACTTCTTTTCGAATGTAAAAATAAAGACATGACCATCAATGTGGTGAGGTCATTATCAGTACATTTTTGTTCGGAAAGTGAACTAATCCTTAAAGTGCAATCAAATTTGAGTTGGATTTCTAAACATGCATTTACTATAAAAGTGTAAAATTGCTTAAAGTACAATTATGGTGCATTATTAAAAGATTTAGGAGAGAACATTGGGATTTCACTCTTAAAGAAATACAAATGCATGTTTTTCTGCCATCAATAGGGTGGAGTACCAACACCCTTTGACAGAAACTACGGTACTAAACTGGGCGTTCGAGCTGTGCAGTGGCTGACAGAGAAGATGACTGGTAATTTTAGACAAGGTGAGAGGATGTTTGCATGCTTAAAACTCTATAAAACATATGCCTGTTATCCAAATTAAATTCCCTGTATTTGAGTAGCAGCAGTTGAGACAGTGCTGTATAGTCTGAACTGTGTGTTTGTGTCTCCAGGTCGTGTGTTTGCCAACACCCCGGACACGGCCTGTGTGGTCGGCCTGTATAAGAAGGTTCTGACCTTCAGTCCTGTCACTGAGCTGAAGGAGCTGACGGACTTTAAGTGAGTGATTCTGATAATTACACACAGTACACAAGATTCTTTATTTGTCACATACATATATATATATTATATATATATATATATATATATATATATATATATATATATATGTGTGTGTGACCCTGGACCACAAAACCAGTCACAAGGCTAAATTTTACAAAACTGAGATGTATACATCATATGAAAGCTCAATAAATAAGCTTTCTGTTGATGTATGGTTTGTTAGGATAGGACAATATTTAGCCGAGACACATCTATTTGAAAATCTGAGGGTGCAAAAAAATCAAAATACTGAGAAAATCACCTTTAAAGTTGTCCAAATTAAGTTCTTAATGCATATTACTAATCAAAAATTACATTTTGATATATTTATAGTAGGAATTTTACAGAAAATCTTCATGGAACATGATCTTTACCTAATTTCCTAATGATTTTTGACATAAAAGAAAAATCTATAATTTTGACCCATACAATGTATTTTTGGCTATTGCTACAAATATACCCCAGCGACTTAAGACTGGTTTTGTGGTCCAGGGTCACATATGTGATATAATGTAGTTAAATGTTTCCATTGGTTCCTCATTCAACAGTGCAACAACTAACAGAACATGCACTGGCATGATAAGAAATATAATAAAAATATCAAGGAATATGATTTGAAAAGAATGTAGTGGAGAAAAAAGTTATGAAGTAGTGTTATGCAAAATATACACAACTATTCAATGTTAACAGTAGCTGTACCATGTGCAAATTAGATTTTTTACTCTGTATACTACATATTAGCTCTCATACTACATATTACTACCACAATCATTTAATATGAGCAATAATTATATTATAATGGTCGATTTTAGAAAAGATATTTAGATACTTAAAGACACATACTTTTTAGATACGTTTGCCTCATAAAAAATGAAGTGTTATTTTAGTATAATGTAGTTATTTTTTTCTTTCAAAATTAAATTTTACATTTTATTTTTAGATTTTCTGCTTTTATATTAATTTAATTAATTTTAGTAATTGTGTTGTATTTTGTAATTTTTATAGTTACATTTTTTTCTGCTTTTATTTTAAGTTTTAGTAATTTTGTTGTTTTTTTGTAATTTTTATAGTTTATATATATATATATATATATATATTCTTCTTTTATTTAAATTTATTTAAAGTTGTGTCATTTTTATATAGTTAAAATAGTATATAGATTGATTCTAAACAAAGATATGCTCATCTTAATATATTAACTAAATAATAAAAGGTAATTGTGACTTTTTTTATGTCACATTTCTGTGTTTATATCTCACAGGAATAAAGTCTGAACTATGAGTTCTAACATCAAAGTGCAGGAAAAAAGTCAGAATTGTGAGATAAAAACTTGCAATTACCTCAAATTTTTATTCCTTGGTTGAAACAGGCTTCCATAAGACTGACATTTGAAATCCTAAAAAATAATTGTTATAATGAACCAAGTATGAGGTTTATAAGTCTATATAGCATTTTTTTTTACTTTAAGATTTATTAATTTTAAGCAAAGATATACTCAGAATTAAAGAATGCATTATTGTTGTATCACTTACATACTATTATAGTTTTTATTAATAATTTTACTTCATTTTTAGTTAAGGTTTTAGTAAAAAAAAAATCTTTTTTTTCATATATCTATAGCATTTTTATTTCAAGTAAAACATAAATATGTTTTTAGTTTTAGTTAACTACAATAATTCTGGAAATTAATTACTTTTGAAAAATGCTGCACATTCTCATGAGATGAAGGGAAAGCTGTCTTATTCAGTTTGGATAAGTGTCTTGCAATTCAATCAAGTTACTGCTACCACAAATTATAACACTTTCTATAGTGCTTTTCCAGTTCTCAAAGTGTTTTCCAAACAATAATAACAGGCTCCATCATAACATACTGTACTTATGCATAATGACAAGATAAGCTAGTATCAGTAAAGCATTCCTCTCACCCTGCAGACACCGGATGCCCAAAACGCAGTGGTGGCTGAATCTCCGTCTCATGCTGAAGATGTTGGCCAAGTATCAGACGCCCTTCAACGAGTATGTGACCGGAGAGATCGAACACGTGACCCGGCGCTCTCTCAGCATAGACACGGGGCTTTAAATTCACACACCGCCAGTGCCGTCCTTCAGCAAACACACCGTTAAAACGGGTAAACGCCTGATCCTTTAGTGAGTAAAGGAGGCTGAGACTTCAGATTTGTGCCTAAACCTGTATTAGAGGCCTGTATTTGCACCATGTTTACACTGGACTCCTGCAGTGTCGAAACTAGATCACTCCCGTTATAATCAACACTGTACAACTGTTTTCTGATAAGCTGACATAATTGTGTTTACAAATATTATATTCGTGAATTAATCATTACTGATTTTACTTATGTATTTGGGCCATTTCGTCAAATCCAGCTAATGATGTATTGGTCTTAAAAATGACAGCTGTATATAAACTGGGGGCCATAAGTTTGAATTTATTAAGATTTCCAAATGTTTTTAAGTTGTGTTCATCAAAGGCTGCATTCCTTTGATGAAATACACCGTAATTTTTTTTTTAAATATTATAATTTCAAAGAACTGTTTTTATGTAAATATGTTGTAAAATGTAATTTATTACTGTGATCGAAGCTGAATTTTCAGCATCGTTACTTCAGTCTTCAGTGTCACATGATTCTTCAAAACTCCTTCTAAAATGTTGATTTGCTGCTTAAGAAACATTTTTGATTATTATCAATATTGAATAAAAATTTTTTTTCAGGATTCTTTGATGAACAGAATGTTCATTTATTTGAAATATGTGACCCTGGACCACTAAACCAGTCATAAGGTTAAATTTTACAAAACTGAGATATATACATCATATGAAAGCTCAATAAATAAGCTTTCTATTGATGTATGGTTTGTTAGGATAGGACAATATTTGGCTGAGATACATCTATTTGAAAATCTGGAATCTAAGGGTGCAAAAAAAAATTAAAATACTGAGAAAATCACCTTTAAAGTTGTCCAAATTAAGTTCTTAGCAATGCATATTACTAATCAAAAATTACATTTTGATAGGTTTACAGTAGGAATTTTACAAAAAAATTTAATGTAACATGATCTTTACTCAATTTTCTAATGATTTTTGACATAAAAGAAAAATCAATGATTTTGACCCATACAATGTATTTTTGGCTATTGCTACAAATATACCCCAGCGACTTAAGACTGGTTTTGTGGTCCAGGGTCACATATAATTTTTGTAACATTGACAGACATGGCTTAAGCCTAGTCCGAGACTAAAATGTACGCCTGAGCTGTTTCAACTGAAAGAAACTTGCACTGACTGAGCTTGAAATATATCAGTGCCTTTGTTTTGTCTCAAGATGCACACCAGTTATGTTTTTTTTTTCAATGGCACATTTATAAAAATTACTTAAACATCTTAATTTAACTATGGCCTGATCTTATCTTAGACTAAGTCCTAGGCCTTAAAATGTCTTTCCTGTCTCTTTTGATCAATTTAATGCTTGCAATTTAATCCTTGCTGAATAAAACAAAATATCTTCTTTTTTTTAATATACTAACCCCAAAACTTTGGTAGTGCATCATGATTTTCATAAAATATGAAGCTGCACAACAGTTTTCAACACTAACAATAATCAGAAATGTTTCTTGAGCAGCAAATCTGCATATTAGAATGATTTCTGTGTGACACTGAAGACTGGAGTAATGATACTGAAAATTCAGATTTTGTTTTCAGCAATAAATTATATTTTAACATATAATCACATAGAAAACTGTTGTTTTAAATTGTAATATTATTTCACAATTTTACTGTATTTTTAATCAAATAAATGCAGTCTTGGTGAGCAGAAAATACTTAAAAAATGTAATTCCAAACTTTTAGCTGCCAACTGTAGCAATGTCAGCAAGCAAAATTATTTGGCTCTTCCAAAACAACTAATGCAAAGTACAATTTGCATAATTTTTTTTCATGGTGCAATGCAACACCAGGTACTTCGAGTGAAAACACTGTGTTATACTTCATACTGAACCTGCTGCTGTTAATAATTCAACACAAAAGTTATTGTCTGTCAAATCCTTATTCCAGCAACTTGAGGGAAATGTGTATTGTGATGAAGCACATCACTAACCGACACAGGTGGAGATTATAAACTTGATTAAGTGCTTGAACATGTATTTTGTGGTTGTGAGCTTCAGTAACGTGACTTATATTGTGTGCCTATGCAGTGTGATTAGTGTGAAGCAATAGATAATATTCTAGTCCAGCATGTTTTATTTCTCCAGTATTAAATACTCCAGATTACTGAGGCCAGTAATGTCACAATGCAATAATTAGAGTAGTTTTCTTTTTGCAAAACATAATTTTTCTTCTGCTTTTTGGCCTGTTGTGGCCATTTGCATAAACTGCTTTGACTGATTATTTTCTTCAAGACTGGTCGTAACTTTAAGGCAGTTACAAAAACATAGAATGTGAAAAGTAAAACATTACTAGCTGTTCAGGCTACTTTTTAAAATATAGCCTTAAAACGGTGGCTGTGCTAATTCAACTTTGACTGATTAAAAAAAAAAAAAGATTTTTTTTTTTTACCTCAGAGCATTTTTAACTTGCTTTTAACAGTGTTGCATATGGGCCAATTTACATTGTATTACTGTCAACAACTCTGAGATTGATGTTTGAACTCTGTTGAACTCTTAAGTGTTTCTTACAGTAGTGTTTCTGTCTATTAATGTAAGCCATAAAAAACTCATGTAAAATGAATGTACTGTAATAATGAGAAAGTATATACAAAGATTAAAATATATAATAAAAATATATATTTAAAACTACTCTGTGTTGTAAGTAGCGGGAAAACTAATAGGAAGACTTTAAAAATTTTAAGTCTGCGTTGTTCTGTTTTCAGTTACTACATTTAATAAAAACAACATGCATGAAACTAACATTCCTCTAATTTTAAATGAATTATAATGCATGCATTTTAGTTTAAATGCCTTCTGTAAATAAGATATTCTGAATCATATGCTGAACAAAACATACACACATCTAAACTAACATGAAATCTACAATCTAGAATTTAACTTCAACAGACTCTAAGATATTTGAACAGATATCTGAAGAACAGCTGTAAGGATGAGATGAATGTTAATGAAGTTACATTTTTCCAAAGCTGAATGAAAATGGAAATGAATCTGCAGTCCCTGCTGTGTCCTGTGTGGAAGAGTTCTGCCGAGGGCTCTCTGTACCAAACGAGAAGGAAAACTCCTCTTGACGACTCTCAGCTTCATCGAACAGGAAACCTGGCAGCGAAACAAACTGTATTAATGGTTGCAAATGTGCATATAAATAGATTTAAACTTGTTTAGCCCAAATATATACAGTTGAGGTCAAAAGTTTACATACACCTTGAAGAATCTGCAAAATGTTAATTATTTTACCAAAATAAGAGGGATCATACAAAATGCATTAATTATTTTTTATTTAGTACCTGCAGTACTAAATAAAAAAAATATGATATTTAGGCAAAATAATAAAAAATGTACACATCTTCATTCTGTTCAAAAGTTTTCAAACACCGACTCTTAATGCATTGTTTCCTTTTAAAGCATTAGTGAGCATTTGAACCTTCTGTAATAGTTGCATACGAGTCCCTTAGTTGTCCTACAAAGTCTACAAAAATGGATCTACAAAATCATAGTCATTGTTGGAAAGGGTTCAAATACACAAAAATGCTGAATAACCAAAGAATTTGTGGGACCTGACGGATTTTTCTGAAGAACAGCAGGCAGTTTAACTGTTCAGGACAAACAAGGGACTCATGACCAACTATCACTAAACAAAAAAACACAGCTGTATATCATTCAGGCAACAACACAGTATTAAAAATCAAGTGTATGTAAAATATTGAACAGGATCATTTTTATAAATTCAACAATTATTTTCTCTTGTGAACTATATGTGAACATATTTTGTGCGAAATAATAAAGAAATATCTTATTCAGGTCAGTACTAAATAAAAAACAACATGTATTTTGTATGATCCCTCCTATTTTGGTAAATTAATGAACATTTTGCAGATTCTGCAAGGTGTATGTAAACTTATGACCTTAACAATATATGTACACATTAAAAGGTACAAAAGCTATTACCTTTGGTACCTGTGGTACTTTTTACAAGGTATACTCTTCTGTACTTTTTAGATACTAGTAAGTACACTTTAGGTACAGATAGGTCCCTTTAAGGTTCCAATATGGATCATTTAATTACAAAGGTGTAACCTTTTGAAAAGGCACTGCATCTGTGACAGCTTTTTTGTTGCCATTTTCTTGACATGTTTGTATTTTAGATAATCATTATTACTCGTGAGCCATACTTCACCTGAGAATTTGGGTGCTGATCCTGGTGACTTCTGTTACCAAAAATACAAAATCAGTTTTCAAACATCTAAAACATTCAGCCATTAAGCACAAACATCACTGTTCCTCCAGAAATACCTTGTCGCTGAAATAGGAGCTTGTGAAGGTAAATGGAGATGCCTATGACATAAACACACATACAAAGACACATACACACAGATGTACAGTAATGATGAAACTCTCGTTGATTAACAATGCATGTATCAGTCTTCCAGCTTCTGAAGTTCACCTCTTCTGCTGCAAAATCACAACCCAGCTTAGAGAACGCAGGTGTGCTTGGACCAGAATTTACGGAGAAGACGAAAGCGGGTGACTTGGTGTCTGAGATCTCCTGCCGTCCAGGTGAGGAACCGGGACTGTTGCTGTTAACAGATCGAACAGTTATTAGTCTTAAACTAGTACTTTCCATATTCATGTTTCTAATGTAACTTACAGTTTGCAACATATAGAGCTACAGTACTGTACACTTTATCATAAACATGGATGAATGGGTTGTACTTTAGAGAAAAGGTGGGGGTGGTTGGCATGGCTTTTAAAATAGCCGGTGATGGAGGAGGACAGATGCCACCCTCGCTCGCTGTGTCCTCCTGAGCATCTGCTGGAGTCGCCTCCAAATGAGCTTCCTCCTCCTCCTCTGACATGTCCACCATGAGCTCAGAAGCACATGAAACATTCATATTCCCCTCCTGCAGCCATTTAAACAAATATTATAAGCAAGCAAACTATGCTAACAACAAACACTAGACATAGTTTAACCATGGTATTTGTAGTAAAATTGTGGTAATACAAAAAACATGGTTACTACACTTTTTTCTATGTTAAAACCAAAGTTGATTTTCTTAGGGGTTTGAATTTGTCTATACTTTCTTTCTTTATTCTTTCTTTGTACTGCCTTAATGGTTTGATTTTTCTACCGTTTAATAAAAAAAAAAAAAAAAAAAAGGGAGCCCCCTCCGAAGTCCTAAACTGCATCAAATGATTCACGATCCAAGCTTTGAAGTTCCGATCAGAACAAAGCGATTTGTGAATCCTTCTCTGGGGTTCATTTGATCTAAATCAAATGAATTGTGTTCCTGGTTCCAAATTCCCAGTCTGATCCAAAAGATTTGCAAACCCGTTTTGAAGTTCTGAAGCTCCAATCTAAATCAAAAGATTTGCGAACCCACTCCTAAATTCTGATCTTACACAAATTATTCACTATCTGCACTCCGAAGTCCCGATCTTAACCAAAACATTTGTGCGCTCACTCCAAAGTTCCGATGATTTCCATTTCACTAAGTTCAAATCTAAATAATGAATGGTGAACCATCATTTCAGATCAGGACTTGGACAATGATTAGCGATCCACACTACGAAGTCCTGATCTGAACCAAAAGATTCACAAGCTAGCATCAAAGTTCCAATCTAAATCAAATGATTTGTGATCCACAAAGTTCCGACCTGAATAATGATTTGTGAGCCATCATTTCAGATCAGAACTCAGGAGCGCGGATCACAATTCAAGAATCGAACTTGCGGATCACAAATAATAAATAATTCACAAACCCACTCCGAAGTTCCGATCTAAATCAAATGATTTGCAAAACCACTCTAAAGTCCTGATCTGAATCAAATGTTCTCAAACCTGCAACGAAGTCCTGATCTGAATCAAATGATTTGCAAGCCCACACCTGAGTCCTGATCTGATTTTGCGACTCCTCACCAAAGTCCCGATCTGAATCAAATGATTCGCAATAGGGATGCTCATATTGACCGTTTAACCGTTAACCGACAGTAAGAATTTTAACCGATTATTACTATCAGTTAAACGGTTTAAAAGGGTTTTTTTCTATTCTTTTTTTTTTACGTTTGCTGCATGGTGAAAGAAATAATGCTATTTGTAAGTTATCTGTTTACTCACGCGCGTGTCGACACGTGCAGTGTGGCTGTACAGACATATTTCGCTTCACCTTTACTTAGTAAACTGATGTAGTATATGCAACTCAATGACAAGTGGCGTTATTGGGTTATTAGAGAGTGAATCCGTGAGTGAATGTATTCAAATTCTGAATGAATTATAGTCTAGAAAGTGCGCAATAGGCGCTCCCGTTACAATCACTGGAAAGCTATCACTCATCCTAGAGTAGTTCATTGCAATCTCATAAAGTTATTAAAAAGTAATAAAATAACCTTTACACTGCACAATTAATCTCTTATTTACATAATGTCAACACTTTGTTTGTTTTAATAAGAGAGTTTGCGAAAGTGTAGAAATCAGCAAAACTGAAACCGGCACTTTGGTTGGTGAATGGATTGTAACATAGCCTCCTCTGATTGGCCACAGTGATAATCTACTCAACATACATGTCTGTGATTGGCTATTGCTGAACGCTGTAAAACACGCGCTTCTCCACACGCATATGACAGTGGATGGAAGTCCCGAACCGCAAATTGAAAGGGTTTTTGTGATGGTGTTTTTTTCGCGGATCTAAGAGTTAACAGGCAGCGGTCCTGCCTATCCGTACAGCATGTGGACATGTTAAAAACTAGGCACACTGAGGTATTGGCTGGCCTGCTATATATTTTTTATGTCTGATGAGAAGAATAAGACCGGTACAGTTCTTCAAAGCGCATAAAAGGATTCAGTGTGTTTTAGTTTTGTCATCTTAATTAGGTAGTTATTTAATTTATACATATTTAGTGTAGGCCTATTTATATTATTCTTTTTTTTTTCATTCAGATTTTCTCTGTTCTCAGAACCGCTGCTGATGCGTGATAATTTAAGTATATGTCAATGCAGTTTTTGTTGTTGCTCTGAGTCTGTATGCTGCTGTTTGCACGTTAAAATAAAACATTTGCTTGTATTTTTAATGTATCATCACAGATACTCGTGCATTCTATTTTTATTTTAAACTAATTTATTATTCTAATTTTATCAGTTAACGGTTAATGTTCGGATAACGAGCAGCGGTTGTCGGTCAGGAAAATTAACCGAAATGAGCATCCCTAATTCGCAACGCAAACCCACACCAAAGTGGTGAACTGAATCAAATGATTCATGATCCGGCTCCGAAGTTCCGATCTAAATCAAATGATTTGCAAAACCACTCTAAAGTCCTGATCTGAATCAAATGTTTCACAAACCTGCACCTAAGTCCCGATCTGAATCAAATGTTCTCAAACCTGCACCGAAGTCCTAATCTGAATCAAATGATTTGCGAGCCCACACCAAAGTGGTGCACTGAATCAAATGATTCACGATCCAAGCTTTGAAGTTCCGATCTAAATCAAATGATTTGCAAAACCACTGTAAAATCCTGATCTGAATCAAATGTTTTACAAACCTGCACCTAAGTCCTGATCTGAATCAAATGTTCTCAAACCCGCACCGAAGTCCTGATCTGAATCAAATGATTTGCAAAACCACTCTAAAGTCCTGATCTGAATCAAATGTTCTCAAACCCGCACCGAAGTCCAGATCTGAATCAAATGATTTGCGAGCCCACACCTGAGTCCTGATCTGATACAAATATTTTGCGACTCCTCACCAAAGTCCCGATCTGAATCAAATGATTCGCAACGCAAACCCACACCAAAGTGGTGAACTGAATCAAATGATTCATGATCCGGGCTCCGAAGTTCCGATCTAAATCAAATGATTTGCAAAACCACTCTAAAGTCCTGATCTGAATCAAATGTTCTCAAACCCGCACCGAAGTCCAGATCTGAATCAAATGATTTGCGAGCCCACACCTGAGTCCTGATCTGATACAAATATTTTGCGACTCCTCACCAAAGTCCCGATCTGAATCAAATGATTCGCAATGCAAACCCACACCAAAGTGGTGAACTGAATCAAATGATTCATGATCCGGCTCCGAAGTTCCGATCTAAATCAAATGATTTGCAAAACCACTGTAAAATCCTGATCTGAATCAAATGTTTCACAAACCTGCACCTAAGTCCCGATCTGAATCAAATGTTCTCAAGCCCGTACCGAAGTCCTGATCTGAATCAAATGATTTGCGAGCCCACACCTGAGTCCTGATCTGATGCAAATATTTTGCGACTCCTCACCAAAGTCTTGATCTGAATCATATGATTCGCAAACCCACACCAAAGTGGTGAACTGAATCAAATGATTCATGATCCGGGCTCCGAAGTTCCGATCTAAAACACAAGATTTGCAGAACCACTCTAAAGTCCTGATCTGAATCAAATGTTCTCAAACCCGCACCGAAGTCCTGATCTGAATCAAATGATTTGGGAGCCCACATCTGAGTACTGATCTGATACAAATATTTTGCGACTCCTCACCAAAGTCCCGATCTGAATCAAATGATTCGCAAACCCACACCAAAGTGGTGAACTGAATCAAATGATTCATGATCCGCGCTCTGAAGTTCCGATCTAAAACACAAGATTTGTGAAATATTTTGCGAACCTGCACTGAAGTTCAGATCTGAGTCAAATGATTCACAAACCATAATTAAAATTTTTTTTTGACAAGTGTATATATGTTGTCTGGATAATAGTTGTGTTTTTAACTGTACCATTTCATGTATCTCTTCTGACTGCTTTGGATCACCTTCTCGCATTTGATCTAAAATGAAAAGAATACTTGATTGTGATTGGTCCATTGGGTCTTTATTTTGTGATACTGTCAATATATTAATATATGCTGGGGTTAACCTTGCCCAGTTTCATTCTTTGTCCATAAGCCGTGGCAAAATGTGTCAGTTTGATAATCACTTTCTACTGTTCTATCCTTATTTTCCTCAGAAAGATCCTCAGCAACCATGTGCTCATCTGCATATTCTTCAGGCCTCTAGAAGTGACAAAATTTACAATGCCTTGTCTCAACATCTGTATTTTTCAGCAGAAGTCAACTAGTTTGAGATGAAGTACCTGCATTGCAGGGTCCTGATGAAGGTCCATTTCATCAAATGACTCATTGTTTTCAGTTTGTGGGGCTTCATTGTCTCGACACTTACTATAAGCAGAAAGAATGTTAAATAATAGAATGCAACTATCATGACAAAAAACAATCTGCTGTGAAGATAAAATACCTGTCAGCAGCATCAGTGGCTGAGTCTTCCTCACCTATCAAAACAAGATCTGTATTAAAGAAATAGTTTTGGAATGAAATTTTCATTTTTTTGGATGCACTTGAGAAGGAAACAGATTAACTACCCAGCGCTGCCATCAGTTCTTTCTCTTTCTCCAATATTTGTTCTTCCGTTGCTCTGATTCTCCTTTCGATTTCCTCATTCTCAGCTTGAATCTTCAGCAGTTTTTGAGCCAGTGAGTTCTGGCAGTATCGATCCTTATACTGCTGAAACACATTCTTGTAGCTCTCGATTCTCTCCTGAAAGATTTTCCTTTAAAGACCAAGCACATTTATCCTATAAACCCTACTGTACATATAGAGTGGTGGAACTATGACTTCACTTTGAAGGCTGATCAGCTGCTAGCATCACACTGGTTTCCTCGACAAAAAGGCAATAGGATTTTCCATAGGCTTTTGGATTATAGCAAAAAATAAACTGTGTTTAACCATAGATTGTGAAACTTGCACATTTTGTCCTTCAAGATAATCCTCACAAAATAATTTAACTTTTATGAATTTTGAAGCCTAAATACAAAGGCCAGAACTAAAAAGCTAAACTTAGGCTATAAACGGACTACATCGGTCACATGCCTTCAACGTCACCACCACCATAATTCCGACAACTTTTTTCAAACTTATTTTTAGAAACATGTTCAGTATAAAGGATTTACTCTGTGGTTGAGTTTTATTCCATGTTGCATGAACCTTTTCATATAAAATAAATAAATTCAAAACTTGAGCCACAATAAAACTGAAATGAAACATTAATAATAAATAGGATCGGCGAAAAAGGATCGGTGAATAAATCCTTCATTAATATAAATATTTTAATTAAAAACGAGTCTCCACGTAGTTTTCAATAAAAATATAGTGCATGAAATTATTAAATAACAGCAGAGAGAGCAAGTTTTTGATTATGGTAAGATTAAACTTATTTTAGTGAATAGGTGGTGTTTTTGTTAAGGTAGTTACAGAAAATGTTAAAGCCGGTAAATATGGTGTTAATCGTACCATGTGTTTAGCTTATGGTACAAACCTAGAGTCTCTGCTGGTTACATTAGTAATAAAACAAAGCAAAACATTGTCGAACAACAATATAAAATACGGGGAACTAGTTTGGTTATTCTACAATTAATTGTACTACAAATTATACTACAATTAGAAAATACTATAAATTAATAAACTGTTCTACCTGATGACGTTCAATGTCTCCAACAGCACCTGTAGTCCTATTTAGCAACTTGTTAGCAACCGTCTTTTTTGAGAAACGTAACAGTTTTAAAAAAATCAGGAGTAGGGTGTAACTGGCGTGTTTAATGTCATACAATAAAACGTGAAAGTATCTTGAGCTTGTGTTAACCGCAGACATTATTTAAGGGATTTAACCAAAATCCCATTCAAAAAACCCATTGACTTTAGGGCGATGGAACCGGAAGTGATCAAATGCTAACTTGCTTCCGGGTTTTTGCCTACAAAGTGACGTCGTAGTTCCCCACTCTATTTGATATGTGAATTTCTAAGGCCTATAAATTACATTATTGCTAAAAAACCTGTTGCACACAATCTACACAAGCATGGGGCCTGGTGCGGCCAGACCAGTTGCACCGCCTTAAGGACAGTTGTGCGTCATGCTTGACCTACATGTCTTGATTATAGCTGTCCTGTCTCTTCTCTAGCTCCGTTTCCAATGTCTTTTCATACTGAAGCAGCAGTTGTCCTGTTCGCTGGAAACTGATATTAGAACATTTCCATTTATAGAATACTACATTATGCTTGAGATTTATAAACAAATAAAAACATAGTCCGCCTTACAATTTGCCTTACTTTTTAGTATTTTCTTTGATGAACTTAAACGTGTTTTGCTTTTGCTGGATCTCCTCATTGAGTTTGTTGATGGTGTTGTGAGTTGTGCTTATGTAATCCTTCTTCTCCTGAATGTTGGACTCAAAAACTAAAAACACAATGGACAACAAACTATGACTTTTTTTGTTTTTGTAAATGTGATTCTTCAATTAGGAGAACTTTTTTAAAGAGTTTTTGGTCAGTAAGATAATGTTTTAATATTTTTTTAAAATAAGTCTCTTCTGCTCACCAAGCCTGCATTTATTTGATCCAAAGTACAACAAAAACAATAATATTGTGAAATATTTTTACTATTTAAAATAACTGCTTTCTATTTGAATATATATTTTAAAATTGTATTTATTCCTTGGATTTCAAAGCTGAATTTTCAGCATCATTACTCCAATCAAATGATGCTTCATAAATCATTCTAATATGCTGATTTGCTGCTCAAAAAAACATTTATTATTATGTTGGAAACAGCTGAGTAGAATTTCTTTGATGAATAGAAAGTTCAGAAGAACAGCATTTATCTGAAATAGAAATATTTTGTAACATTATAAATGTTTTTATCATCACTTTTAATCAATGTAAAGCATCCTTGCTAAATAAAAGTATTAATTTCTATTATTTATTTTAAAAAATATATATACTACATAATGTTCCCAAGCTTTTGAATGGTATATAGTATAACAAAAGCTTTTTTTATTTCAGCTAAATGCTGTTCTTCTGAACTTTCTATTCATCATTTCTATTCTCAACAGTTTTAAATATTGATAATAATATCAGAAATGTTTTTTAAGCAGTAAATGAGTATATTAGAATGATTTCTGAAGGATGGTGTGACACTGAAGACTGCAGTAATGCTTAAAATTCAGCTTTGAATCACAGGAATAAATGACATTTCAACAGATATTCACATATACAAAAGTTATTTGAAATAGTACAAATATTTAAAATTTTTACTGTTTTTGCTGTACTTTGGATCAAATAAACGCAGGCTTGGTGAGCAGAAGAAACTTCTTTAAAAACATTAAAAAACTTTTGACTGCTTCCAGTTTTTAAAAAAAACGTACTTTGTATTTGCTGTTTGAGGTCATCCTTCTTCTGAGCAAGTTCTCGTGTTTCTATACCTGTTAATATAGTACAATTTGCAGTACATATCAAGTTAAACATGTAAAAGATGTAACGTTAAACAAATAACGTTAATGAAATGAAGCGTTTTCAATTACGTTAACGAACGTTACCTAACTGAAGCAGCAGGTTGTCCAGTTGGTTTACCGTCTGCTCCTCCATTCAAAACACTCAAAAATACCACACAAAACACGTAAATAGACCTATTTTCCAGTCTTAAGATGATATATAACACAAATATGTCTTTGAAAGGAGAATATTGAGCGTTTTATCGTGTTTCAGGCAGTTACAGCGTCCGTTACTTCGCGCGACTTTGACTGACTGATGACGAGTGACGACATACGCGGTTACATCATCATTTATCAGACTAAAAAATAATAGTTTTAAAAAAAAATATAAATTCAATAATAAATACGGAATTTGCTAAATAAAATGTAATTATTAAATACATTTAGTATTTAGTTTGCCTGTCATGAGACAATTCGTTGTTTTCTGAATAAATATTAAAAAACGATTTAACCATGATCAGTAATATCCAACCCACTGATCTATAATCCAAACCTTAGACTTTATAAATATACATTTTCTTTGTCACTTTTTATTCGCATTTATTCATTACTTATCTTTTACAAACAAAGACATATACACAAATATGCAAAAAATGCTATTTAAAAATAAATATTTAGAATAAAATTAATGATAATAATAATAATAAAATGTAGCATTAAAAGTAGTTCACAGCAATTTGTATATACATTTTTTATTTGATTTCTTAATTATTTTAATAAGTACACATTTATTTTATTCATATATATATATATATATATATATATATATATATATATACTGTATATAGGCAGAGACATATACATAAACCTCCTACAAAAATGCTATTTATAAATAAATATTTAGAATAAAATTATGATAATAGCAGCAATAATAGCATTTTCACAGCATTTTGTATGTACATTGGTAATTTCATTTATTTCTTAATTACTTTAATATTCTACAGAGACATATACACAACCACAAAAGTTACATTTTAAAAATAAATATTTAGAAGAAAATGTTAATAATAAAAGTAGCAATATTTCACAGCAGTTTAATTTATTTTGTAATTATTTAAATAAGTACACATTTATTGTATTCAAATAAATATATGTACTGTATATATTACAGACAGACATATACACAAATATGCAAAAATGCTAAGAATAAATATATATATATATATATATATACCTATATATAAACACACACAGAGTCATTTACACAAATGCTCAAAAATGCTATTTTAAAATATTTTGAATAAAATGTTGATATATAAAAAAGTCGCAATAATGTAGTACACAGCATTTTGTATGTTCATTATTTAATTGTATTTATTTATTAAATACTTTAATAAATGTTTTATTAATTAAAAGTTTTTTAATTAAATATTTTAATAAATGCACATATATATATATATATATATATATATATATATATATATATATGTGTATATATATATATATATATATAATGTGTGTACATACATATATATATATATATATATATATATATATATATATATATATAATGTGTGTACATACATATATATATATAAACATAATGTTAATTTTTATTTATTTATTTATTACATATTGTATAATATATATATTATACAGAGAGAGGAATATACACAAATACGCAAGAAATGATATTTAAAAACAAATATTCCGAATAAAATATAATAATAAAAGTAGTCGCTTTAGCTAGAGGAGGGGCTTCGATTTCTCGTCATCTGATTGGACGAGACAGACGTTCCAGATTCAATGGGCGGGGCTTGCGTTCATTGTGGCCCAGGCGCATCTGCATGGCGGCGGCTGCTGTTGGACGTCAAACCCAGTTTTCACAGCTGTTTTTTATGCATGTGCATCTGGTAAGTAAGCATGCAATTATTATGAATAAGGCAGGAGATTCTGGTGTTTGTATATACGACGCTTGTTACAGTAGATAGATACTGGTTTGGGTGTGATGATGAAAGCCAGAGCGGATCAGCTGAGAGAAAAACAGCCTCCGCCTGAATCTCAAGCATTACAGGACACTGATTCAATACAAACACTGATCTCAGAAGAACTAAAATGAGGGGATATACAGTTTCAGATGCTGTTTTATTAAAACACAGTCTTTTGATTAGCTGTACTTCTTCTCATGTGTCTCCTGGATGTCTTTGTTTCTCTGACAATAGAGCTGAAGGGACGGAAGGGTGTTGTTGGCTACACAAAAGCTTTTGTACATGTCAGTGCTGTTTTAATATTTTTTATGTACTTTTTTATCGTTTATTAATATTTAATATTTTCAGATTTTATTTAAATTTCAATTTAAGTTCTAGTAATTTTGTTATGTGCTAATTTTGATTTGTTTAATTGTTATGGGCATTCGTCTTTATATAGTTTTAATAATTTTAGAACTTCAACCTAACTTTAACGTCAGTTAGTTGCCACATCTCTGATTTTAAGTACTTTTGTATTTTTTTTCTAAATACTTCTGTTTAACTTTAATTAATTTTTATTGCAGTTTAGTAATTTTAGTTCTTCAGTACTTACCTAAACTTGTCTATATAATTCTTAATTTTCTAATTAATTCTTAAACATTTCTAATCTATTTTTATGTGCTGTTGTATTTTTTTTTGTTTTTATACATATTTATTATATTTATTTTTTATTTCAGTTTTAGTCATTTTAACACTTTAACCTTAACTTTAATAGTTAATTACTAATTTCTGATCCATAATACTAATTAATTCCAAAACATTTCTAATTTTTAAGTTTTCCAACTAATATTTATATTTCTAATTTAACTTTAGCTTTATTTCACGTATTAGCTTTTTATATTTCTATTTAGCTTTAATTTATCTTTATTTAGTTTTAATAATTTTAGAACTTCAACCTAACTTTACTTTAATTTCAGTCAGTTGCCACATCTCTAATTTTAAGTGCTTTTGCATTTTTTATTTGTTTTTGCGTAAATATTTCTATGTAACTTTAATTTATTTTTATTACAGTTTAGTACTTTTAGTACTTCAACCTAAACTTGATTTTTTTTCTACATAATTCTTCATTTTCTATTTAGTTCTAATTAATTCCTAAACAGTTCTGATTTTATTTTTTGTGCTTTTGGCATTTTTGTTTGTTTTTAATATTTATATTAAACTTTAATTTATTTTATTTTAGTTTACCTTAACTTTAATAATTAATTCCTAATTTCAAATTAATACTTAATAATTAATATTATCCAAAATATTTCTAATATTTGTTTTAAGTTTTCTTACTAATATTTATATATTTAATTTTACTTTAGCTTTTTTTTAATTATAATTTTTTATATTTCTATTTAGCCTTAAATTACCTTTTAGTTTTATCATTTCAGAAATTAAACCTAACTTTAATTTCAGTCAGTTGCCACATTTCTAGTTTTTAGTATTTTTGCCTTTATATATATATTTTTGTAAATATTTCTATTTAACAAAAAATTTTTTATTACAGTTTAGTAATTTCAGTACTTCAACCTCAACTTGATTTGTCTACATAAATCTTAATTTCCTAATAAGTTTCTGAACATTCTGATTTTAGTTTTTTTTTGTGCTTTTGCCATTTTTGTTTGTTTTTAATATTTATATTAAGCTGTATCTCAGTTTTAGTACACTTCAACCTTAACTTTAATAATTAATTCCTAATTTCAAATGAATTTGAATCAATTCCAAAATATTTATAATGTTTGTCTACGTTTTTCAAATAATATTTATATTTCTAATTGTAGCTTTATTTCAATTAACGATATACACTACCAGTCAAAAGCTTTTGAACAGTAAAATTTTTCATGTTTTTTAAATAAGTCGCTTCTGCTCACCAAGCCTGCATTTATTTGATCCAAAGTATAAAAAAGTGAAATATTTTTACTATTTAAAAGAACTGTTTTCTATTTGAATATTTTTTTAAATGTAATTTATTCCTCTGATTTCAATTTAAATTTAATTTAATACACAATGTCCCCTATTGTGGGGGTATGTCGTCACAATGTAAATCTGCTGTAATTTATAAAAAAGTGACATTTTGCCTCATAATTAATATACTCTTATATACATTTGCCTTACACATACTTTACCTTTTAGTTCAAGTCAGTTAAAATAATGTCATTTCTTCCTTTATTTTTCTGTTTAAGTGAATGCATGCCAAATGTCAACTGTGCATCATGTTTCTCTCACATTCCCACAGGCTTACCATGTTTGGTTGCAGTAAATAGCCTTCTCTAGTCTCTCTGAAGTTGTAGCTCCCCCCAAAGCTTGTGAGACACTAACATGGAGCAGGTGGAGCATCTCAGGTCTGAGAGCCCTCAGCTGGAGTCTATAAGATCAGAGGTCTCTGAAGGACAGGTGGATGAAGGAAGCAGCGGCACTAGCACTCGAAGGAAGAGAAGAAAGCGAGAACACCGGCCGGAGTCCATCATCGTCTACCGCTCAGATCCAGACAGAGCCGCTGGTGAAGACCATGGAGGAGATAGTGAAGGTGGAGAGAGGAACTCTGAAGAGGGAGCTACATTTCTGAACCACCCAAGCAGTGAAGGTGAAGCTTGCAATCTCATGCAATCTAGTAAAGAAAAGCATTTGGATGCATAGGCCGCAAGTGTATTTTAAGAGGAGGCACTGCAGGCAAAACGTTTTTTTTTTCATGCACCTATTAAGTTTGAGATTTTGGGCTTTTTGGTTTTTCATAAAGTGTTTTTTCAGACTAGCTGACTAACATCCAAAAAACACTGTTAAGTGTTTTTTTACAGCACTTTATCTGTTTTCTCAAAATGAGATTTTTCTCCTACACTGAGCCATAAATCTCCACTTCAGTAGCTTACACACTTACATCAAACTTTAGATTTGTATTCCTGTCTGTATCCTGAAGGTTTTTACAGAGGGATTTGTTCATATATAATTCGAACATTTTTATTCCCCCAAAAAATGGTAAAAATTACAAGAATTCAGATTTTTGTACTAGAAATGTATGCAAATTAGCGCATATTTCATTAAATAATGCATCATTTGCATATTTCAGCCTAACATCAAATGTGTCTTATTCCTTATTTTCCATACCATTTTGTTGCCTTGTACTTGTACATGGGTAATGACAATAAAGTTGAATCTCATCTCATTTTAGAAAACTTGTAATTCAAAATATTTAGCAATTATCAATGTAATCAATCAACTGAGTAAGTAAGGTGATAACTATAAGTTAATTTTTTTTTACCTTATTCACCCGCAGTGTTTCGCCTTAAAACAAAATACAATAGTAACTTACATAAGCATAAACAAAAATAAGTCTGTTTAGTTTCCAAACTATAAATCAACAAACAGTATCTTTTTAAAAATATTGTTTTTGAGGGAAATTAATGTTTTACTCAGCAACAGCAAGGATGCATTACATGTATCAAAAGCGACAGTAAATTACATTTATAATGTTACAAAAGATTTCTATTTCAAATAAATGCTGTTCTTTTGAACTTTCTATTCATCAAAGAAACCTGAAAAATAAAATGTAGCCCAGTTTCCACAAAAATAATGGGCAGCACAACTGTTTTTAGCATTGATAAATCAGAAATGTTTCTTGAGCAGCAAATCAAAATATTAGAATGATTTCTGAAGGATCGTGTGACACTGAAGACCGGAGTAATGATGCTTATTTTACAATATATTCACAACTAAAGCAGTTATTTAAAATTGTAATAATATTTTATAATATTCCCATTTTTACTGTATTTTTATCAAATAAATGCAGCAGCAGTAGCCATAAAAGTCATCTTTTAAAAACATTTAAACATTTTATCAACCTCAAAGTTTTGAATGGTGAAGTTATTACATTTTCTTTTGCACTAAAAACATTTTAGTTTTTTCGCCACCATTTCCACTCTCATTTTGACTCTTAGTGATAATGCTAAATGATTGTTCAAATTATTGTTGTCTGATGAAGTGTGAAAAATCCCACAAAAAATATTTTCAGCTATAACTATATGTGACCCTGGACCACAAAACCAGTCTTAAGTCGCTGGGGTATGTTTGTAGCAATAGCCAAAAATACATTGTATGGGTCAAAATTATCGATTTTTCTTTTATGCCAAAAATCATTAGCAAATTAAGTAAAGATCATGTTCCATGAAGATATTTAGTAAATTTTCTACCATAAATATATCAAAACTTGATTTTTGATAAGTAATATGCTTTGCTAAGAACTTCATTTGGACAACTTTTAAGGCAATTTTCTCAATAATTAGATTTTTTTGCACCCTCAGATTCCAGGTTTTCAAATAGTTGCATCTCAGACAAACATCGTCCTGTTTTAACAAACAATACATCAATGGAAAGCTTATTTACCCAGCTTTCAGATGATGTAAGAATCTCAATTTCGACAAATTTACACTTATGACTGGTTTTGTGGTCCAGGGTCACATATATATATGAAAAATGATAGATTTCTTTTTTTTTTTTTTTTGCCAAAAATCATTTGTATAAGATCGTGTTCTATCAAGATATTTTGTAAATTTCCTACCGTAAAAATATATCAAAATTTAATTTTTGATTAGTTTAGGCATTGCCAAGAACTTCACTTGGACAACTTTAAAGGCAATTTTCTCAATATTTAGATTTTTTTGCATCCTCTTCATCCTATCCTAACAAGCCATACATCAATGGAAAGCTGATTTATTGTTCAGGCTTTGTCCTAATATATGAAATGCATTAAAAATATCACAGCATTCTGGATTCTGTCTCATCCTAAATGAAATGTCTTGACCTTAGGTTGGGCAGTGCCTCCAGACAGCCGCTACGTGACGCTCACAGGGACCATCACACGTGGAAAGAAGAAAGGTCAGATGGTGGACATTCACGTAACGCTCACAGAGAGAGAGCTGCAAGAGATGGCCAGGTCAAAGGAGCGTCTGGATGCCGAATGCGACGCTCGCGAGGGATCGAGCCGCTCGTGCGGTTTCGGGCTTTCTCAGGGTCCCCATGTGGTCCTGTGGAGCCTCTCCTGCGCTCCCGTCGTCTTCGTCCTGTCCTTCATCACCTCGTTTTATTACGGTACTCTCACTTGGTACAATATATTTCTGGTGTACAACGAGGAGCGGACGTTCTGCCATAAAATTACGGTCTGCCCGTTTCTAATTATCTTCTACCCTGTGCTCATCGTGGTGCTGTCGCTGTCACTGGCCTTGTATTCTGCCATCGTTCAGGTGTCCTGGGACTTTAGCGAATGGTGGATGTCGGTCAGGGATCTGGAGAAGGGTTTCTGCGGGTGGGCTTGTGGGAAGCTCGGATTGGAGGACTGTTCTCCGTACAGCGTAGTCGAGCTGCTGGATTCGGACACCATTTCTGGGAGTCTGCAGGGAAAGTCGCTGCAAACATCCTCAGTGTGAATGGAAGTCATCTCCAATGGTAACACAGCCCTGCATCTACTGCTGATTTGCCAAAAATGCCTAGTATTATTTAATTTGATGATGCTGAGTTCAAAAACAAACAATATTAACTTTTGTTACAATATAATTACATATGTGACCCTGGACCACAAAACCAATCATAAGGGTCAATTTTTTGAAACTAAAACATTCAAAAGTCAAATTACTAAGCTTTGCTTTTATGTATAGTTTGTTAGGATAGGACAATATTTTGTCGAGATACTATTTGAAAATCTGGAATCTGGAAGGCATTGCCAAGAACTTCCAAATGAAGTTCTTAGCAATGCATATTACTTATCAAAAATTAGGTTTTTATATTTATAGTGCATTTATTCTCTCTCTGGCTCAAATTCTAGCATTGAAGTCAGGATTAGGAGTAAAATGATGTCATTCATGTGAAAATGGGCGTAGAATTGAACAAATGTGTCCCTGGAGTGCAAAACCGGTCATAAGGGTACATTTTTTGAAATTGAAATTTATCCATCATCTAAAATGTAATCTGAGGGTGCAAAAAAATCTAAATATTGAGAAAATTGCATTTAAAGTTGTCCAAATGAACTTCTTAGCAATGCATATTACTAACCAAAAGTTACGTTTTGATATTTACATTAGGAAATTTCAAATGATTTTTGGCATAAAAGAAAAATTTATCATTTTTACCAATGCAATGTATTTTTTGCCTATGCTACGTACTAAGAGGTGAATAAATAAGCTTTCCATTGCTGTATGGTTTGTTAGGATAGGACAATATTTGATTGAGATACAACTATTTAAAAATCTGAAATCTGAGGGTGCAAAAAAATCAAAATATTGAGAAAATCACCTTTAAAGTTGTCCAACTGAAGTTCTTAGCAATGCATATTACTAATCACAAAATAGTTTTTTATATTTAAGGTGCATTTACTTCTTTCTTATTTAGGAGGAGATTAGGAGTAAAATAATGTCATGCATGTGAAAATGGGCTTGGAATTGAACAAATGTGTCCCTGGACCACAAAACCAATCATAAGGGTCAATTTTTTTGCATCTTTCGCATTTTTTTGCAAGATTTATGCATCGACGGAAATCTGAATAAAGAATTTTCTGTTGATGTACGGTTTGTTACGAAATCTGGAATCTGGGGGTGCAAAAAAATCTAAATACTGAGAAAATCGCCTTTAAAGTTGTCCAAATGAAGTTCTTAGCAATGCATATTACTAATCAAAAATTAAGCTTTGATATTTATGGTAGGAAATTTACAAAATATCTTCATGGAACATGATTTTTACGTAACACCCTAATGATTTTTGGCATAAAAGAAAAATCGATCATTTTGACCCATGCAATGTATTTTTGCCTATTGCTACAAATATACCCCAGCGACTTAAGACTGGTTTTGTGGTCCAGAGTCACATTTATGTAACCGCTTTAATGCAGTTATTAGAAATATATAATCAGATGTTTCAGTTTTAAAGTAACATTTCACCCAGAAATGAAATTTGCTGAAAATGTCCTCACTTTCAAGATGTAGTTTGTTTCTTTATCAGATTTGGATAAATTTTGCATCACATGCTCACCAATGGATCCTCTGCAGTGAATGGGTGCCGTCAGAATGAGAGTCCAAACAGCTGATAAAAACATCACAATAATTCAAAGTAATCCACTCCAGTCCATCAGTTAACATCTTATGAAGCCAAAAGCTGTGTGTTTGTAAGAAACAAATCCATCATTAAATCCATAAGTCCATAATCCAAAAAATCAATGCTTCCTTTAGTGAAAAAGTCCTTCTCCTGTTTTCTCTCACATCAAAATCCACCCACATGTTTGTTTAGCACTGTTTTAGCTTGTAAACTGTTCTTGATTTGAACATATTTCTCTCCAGATTGAGGCCAGATGACTTTTTTCACTGGAGAAAGCACTATTATGGATTGAGGACTCAGTTATTGTCATGTTATTCACTGCAGATGATTTATTGCTAGAAAGTGATGTAATGCTGCATTTCTCCAAATCTCTTTGCAAGGAGTGGAAAGTATGCTCAAATACTCTAGAATTTTAGAAAATAAGCCAAATCTGTATGTTTCTGTGGCTGTTTGTATGCAGTTAAACACTCACAGATGTAGCAGAATACATCTGGGTCATGTAAGCATTTTCTTCTCTCGCTGGTTCTATTTCTAGCCTTGAAATCAGGATTAGGAGTAAAATAATGTCACATATGTGAAAATGGGTTTAGAGTTGAACAAATGTGATCCTGGACCGCAAAATGAAATTGACTTTTATACATCATGTGAAAGCTGAGTAAATAGCTATGCATTCATTTATGATTTGTTAGGATAGGACAATATTTGGAGAAATCTGGAATCTGAAGGTGCAAAAAAATCTTCATTTAAAGTAGTCCAAATGAAGTTCTTAGCAATGCATATTACTAATCAGTATGTAAGTTTAAATATATTTACTGTAGGAAATTTACAAAATATCTTCATGAAACATGTTCTTTACTTAATAGCCTAATGATTTTTGGCATAAAAGAAAAATTGATAATTTTGACCCATACAGTGTATTTTTGGCTATTGCTATTGCTATTGGTTTTGTGGTCCAGGGTCACAAATAGTTATAATTTGAGACAGGAGGACAGAAATCATGTCTTTGTGCAGTTTTTTTTTTTTTTTGTAAGTAAGGGATAATACAAGACTTTACAAATGTTTGTTTGAAGCAAAAATGATACAAAAAACATCATATTTTAGAGAAAGTGTGATGTTCTCAAATTAGCATGTACAATTTATTTCAGCAGATATGATGCAGAGCAGTGTTATCATTCCTGGGCCAAATTTTTAGTCTGTTCCTTACCAAGAAGGTTTTTTTTTAATGAAACCATTTCCAGTCATTCATTCATTTCATAAGACGTACATTTCAAGTATTTATTCTTTGCTATTGTTTATTGACTCTGGGCAGGTGTTCATTTTGTATCCTGGGCCAAATGTGTTGTTGCTCACCAGTTTTTCATATTATCTGTCAGACATTCCACTTTCATGAGACGTTTATTAAAATATTTATTCATTAGTCTTTTATTGTATTTATTTTAACAGTTTGCATGTTTTATTTTCATTAAAAATGTTCTGTAAAGCAGATAGGTTCAGGGAAGAGCATAGGAGTAACGGTGTTTCATAGCTCCCTGTAAAATGAAGCCATATATAAATATATGCAAATAAGCTGTGAGATTTTTTGTGAGATTGTGAGAAGCCCTGCATATTCTCTGAGCAGTTGTATTCATGACAAACCCTAGAGAGTTTTTAATAAACAAACACAAAAGGGGCAGATGATGTGCAGAATGTTGTGAGTGTGTGTGTGTTTATGTGTGTATATGGGGGCTGACAATTATTCCAAATATTATATTCATAACCAGAGCAAAGATTGTTTCTTGGGCATTTTATAATCACTGCATATCAAATGCATTCTGAGCAATGTATGTTTCTTCTAATACCTGTATTTGGTTGGTAGTTTTTCTTTTTTTTCCCCTTGATTTAATCACTTGACTTAACAGTTTGCATTTTTATTGTGCAGTGATGCTCAAAAAAGACAATAAAATTCATATTCCTATATTTTCATATCTGGTTTGTGTGTCTGTTGTGATGTACAGAACAAAACACATGTTGAACACCCTTTGTTAATTGGCTGAAAAAAAGAGTACTGTAGAAAAGGTATAGTAAAACATGAACACTGATGCATGTTAATATATTTTTACCTTGCAACAACGACATAAACCTTACTAGCCTTTTATTTTTTCTAAATATGTGACATTAATAGTTGTTTTGAACTTAAAATAACATGTTTTGATGAATCATGATCTCTCCTGGAACAGATATATTCGTTCAGTTTTTGTTTTTGTCTTTATAAAGCCGTGCACAACAGCCACATCCACTTTGAATACATGCATGTCTATGCATCCATGTAATTTGCTCAACAGAGACTGTCATGATCATCTTTTCGCTGGATTAATGAGTTTCTATGAACACGTTTGACCTACGTTATCAGTCAAAAGTTTTTGAATAGTCTCTTCTGCTCATCAAGCCTGCATTTATTTGATCCAAAATGCAACAGAAGCAGACATATTTTTACTATTCGAGTCTATTTGAATATATTTTAAATAATTTATTCCAGTGATCAAAGATGAATTTTCAGCATCATTACTCTAGTCACACGATCCTTCAGAAATCATTCTAATATGCTGATTTGCTGCTCAAGAAAGATTTTTATCAGCATTATTATCAATATTTAAAACAATTGAGCATTTTTTCAGGATTCTTTGATGAATAGAAAGATCTAAAGATGAGTTGTAGAAACAAATACTTCTATTTAGCAAGGATACTAAAATACCAAATTGACCAACCCACACGGAAAGAACCTATATAAACATATGTTTTAATATAGGTTTTGATATAGGTTTTTAATATATGTGACATATATAAAATTGGCCGTTTTCCTATATTATATGTACATATAACATAGGAAAACGGCCAATTTTATATATGTCACATACACATGCATACATATATGTTTACCTATATATTAGTAAAATTATTAAGGAAAGGAGGTGAAGTGAGGCGACCCATACTTGCCATTGCTGCGGCGCCCAGGGATCAGTTGGGGGTACGGTGCCTTGCTCAAGGGTCTCACCTCAGTTGTGGTATTGAGGGTGAAGAGAGTGCTGGTTATTCACTCCCCCCACATACAATCCCTGCCGGACCTGAGACTCGAACCTGCAACCTTTGGGTTACAAGTCCGACTCTCTGTTTGCTTTCAGCCATATTCATCTAGAAACTGCTTTAAGACAATACAGAAAACACTGCATTTTGCATTGCATTTGGTGGATATAACAGTGAATGTGTGGATGTGTATGAGCTGTAATGTGAATCTGGAAGTGACTTGAAATTGGAAAAAAGACTTGATTGACAAAATAAAAAAAAACGACAAACCATTTTGTTATACGTTTCCTTCTTTTCCACTATTTTCATACAAGAAAGAATTGACCTTGTAAATGATTCAGGAAAACGTGTAGACATCTTTCCATCTCCTCTCACTTATTTGCCATAGTTGAATTCCATAACATGCCAATTATATGTGATACCAATTTCACGTGTTCGCACATAAGTTTTTTTGCATTTTATTTGTTTTAGTTAGTTCTTAGTTATTGCCTTGATAATAGAAAATATGAGCTAGGCATCATGTATGACAGTTGCCAAAGTGAGATATGAGCTAAAATGACCAGATCCTGCCATGAGCTATATAGGAGACATATCTTGTATGTACATATAGGGCTTATATGTGGATATAAAGAAGCAATACAGGAGACCTATATGGCCTGTATATGCACATATATGCACCTCAATTTTGCCTATATGTGGCATATATACGCATATATATTATCATATATGTGCATATATACTGCATATAGGTTTCATATATGCGCATATATCCTCATATAGGTTCTTTCCATGTGGGAAAAGTGATCATAAAGACATTTATAGTGTTACAAAAGATTTCTATTGTAGATAAGAGCTGTTCTTATAGATGTTATATTAATCAAAGAAACCTGAAAAAAAAATATACTCAGTTGTTTTCAGCATTAATAATAATAAGAATTTTTTTTGGCTCTTTCTAAGGATCAGAATGCTTAAAAATCAGCAATGAAATCCAAAGAATAAATGATATTTTAAAATATATCAAAATAGAAAGCAGTTATTTTAAATAGTAAAAAATATTTCAAATTTTTACAAATAAATGCAGGCTTGCAGAGCAGAAAAGGCTTTAAAAAAAAAAACATTAAAAAACTTTTGACTGGTAGTGTATATTTTTTTACATATTTCAGCTTGTGTAAGAAAACAACTACTTCAGGCAGCGTGTTTATGTCTTTTTACAGATATCTGCAGTGTTAACTGCTGATACGTAAGTTCACCACGTTTTGTTTTGTTTTTAAATCGTTTTGTTCGCTGTCTGAGGCGGAACCTTGTATCATCCGCTCATTTACTCACCCGGAACCATAACAGACGGAAACCAGCAGAGATGGCGCGAGCAACGAAGGTAATTCAGTCATTTTAAGTTGATAATAATTAATAATCATAAGCTTGTATTGTTATTATTAATATAGGGTGTGTGTTTAATTTAATTTAACTTATAATTTATGAGATATAATTACCTTTTGGTTAGTTTTTATGGTCATATTTATACACTATAGAAAGTTTCACTCGCTCTTGTTGTTAAAATGTAGGGGAAAGTGCCATACTTAAGTTATTGAAGTATTATTAAGTGTCATTGGATATTCATCTTGATTTTAGATGTTTTCCCCGTCGTAGAAATAAAAATAGACAGGTTTTATACACTGAATAATACAATTGCTGACATAACGAATGAGTTGGAGATAAAAGATAATAATGAAAAATGGCTCAGATTATTGCTCACTGGAGAATTGAATGAGAAATGTTTTATATATATATATATATATATATATATATATATATATATATATATATATATATATATATATATATGTATTAAGAGCTTGAGGAAAAGATCTCAAATGCTATTGTTTTTATTACACACTTCAGTATCTTGAGAGATTACTAAGGTCTTTTTCACTGGAGAAATATAAATGTCTCTGTTTATTCTCCATTTAATCTTATTGCTCTTTATATTTTCTCTAGATACTCTATATTATAATATATTACAAAATATTGTAAAATGTGTTTGTATGTAGATAGATAGATAGATAGATATAGGGACTAAAATGGAGAGTATTAAAATATAGTTTCAAAATAATAAATATATAAACTACATATTTGAATATAACTATTTTAAAATAAAAAAAAACATGTTACTAAATAAATAATATTATGTTTATTAAAATTATTTATTTATATACTATACAATTATTAATTGAATTGACACTTTTTCCGAACCCCTAGATGAGACACATGAGACATTACAATGATCTTTTTCACAGGAGAAATATAAATATCTCTGTTTACTCTCCATTTAATCTTATTGCTCTTTATATGTTATATATTTTTATATTTTAAATATTGTAAAATGTTTGTGTATATATAGATTTGTATATAACTATATTTAAATTCTAATTAAAAAAACTAAATAAATAATAATATGTTTATTACAATTATTAATTGAATTGACACTTTTTCTGAACCCCTAGATGAGACACAAGAGATGTCTCTATTTACATTATTGCTCTTTATATTTATTAATTTTAAAATTATTTATTAATATATCATACAATTATTAATTTAATTAATAATTATTATGTAGTTATTTACTATTTTAAATTATTAACCAATGAATTTATTCTTTATTGCAAGTATTATTTATATGAGAAACATTTGATATGTCATTTGTTATTGTTTTTAATAAATCACAGTCAGTCATATTCACGTTCATTAGCATTAATAATCTAACATTTAAAGGAATATTTCTCCCAAAAATGTTCTTTTGTTTACTCACTTCTTGTTGTTCCAAACCTGTATGATATTGTTTTTTTTATTGCATTTATTGTTAGACTATTCATTAAAGAGTTATTTTCTACATGTACACTACCAGTCAAAAGTTTTTGAGCAGTAAGCTTTTTAATGTTTTTTAAAAAGTCTCTTCTGCTCACCAAGCCTGCATTTATTTGATCTGAAGTACAGCAAAAACAGTAAAATTGTGAAATATTTGTACAATTTATAGGAACTTCAGAACTTTCTAAAATTCTATTTTTCAGGATTCTAAAAGATAAGCATTTATTTGAAAAAAAGCTTTTCTAACAGTATATTGTATAAAAATATACTTTATAAAGTCAGCATTTATTTATTCCTGGGAAAGATATATTCTTTTAAATAAATACTTTTATTTAGCAAGGATGCTTTAAATTGATCAAAATGGTGATAAAGATATTTATAATGTTACAAAAGATTTTAATTTATTTTTAAAAAGTTTTAAATAAATGCTGTTCTTCTGAACTTTCTTTTCATCAAGGAAACCTGAATAAATTCTACTCAGCTACTCAAATTAATACTAAATGTTCTTGAGCAGCAAAGCAAAATTTTTGAATGATTTCTGAAGGATCATGTGACACTGAAGACTGAAGTAATGATGCTAAAAATTCAGTATTGAATCACAGGAATAAAATATTTTAATAAGAAATTAAAATATATTAAAACAGAAAACAGTTATTTTAAATAGTAAAAACATTTTTTTTCTGTATTTTAAATCAAATAAATGCAGGCTTGGTGAGCAAAAGAGACTTCTTCAAATAAACATCTATCTTTGTCTTTTTTATTCTCTTTCTGCAGTCAGCATTGGTGCTGTGCATGGATGTGGGTTTCTCTATGAGCAACTCTGAGCCTGGCCAGGAACCGCCTTTCGAACAGGCAAAAAAAGTCATTCAGAAGTTTGTCCAGCGGCAGGTTTGTTCTTCTTTCATTTATAATATCTATTTGCTACTGCAGCAAGAGCTTGATTGACATCCTCTATATTTCAGGTATTTGCTGAGAATAAGGATGAGGTGGGTCTGGTGCTGTTTGGTACTGACGGCACTAAGAACAATCTGGCCAATGACGGCCAATATGAGAACATCACAGTCCACCGTCACCTCATGATGCCTGATTTTGAGCTGCTTGAGGAGATTGCGAGCGAAGTGCAACCTGGTGGTCATCAAGCGGACTGTATCCTTCCAGTTACAACAACAACACATATTATAAATCTCATGAGGTGGTTAACTAACCCCTAGGCCATCCAAAATGTGGATGAGTTGGTTTCTTCATCAGATTTACAGAACTGTAGCATTACATGCATCCTCTGCAGTGAATGGGTGCCATCAGAATGACAGTCCAAACAGTTGATAAAAACATCACAATAATCCACAAGTAAAAACTGTGTGTTTGTAATAAATGTATTATTAAGACATTTTCAAACCATTGCTTCCAGCTAATATATGACTCTAAAATCCATATTGCTTTTTATAGTGAAAAAGTAATCAAGCACAGATTACAAGCTCCCCCCAAAAAAAGACTTGTGCAGTGTGTGGTAAGAGATAGGGGTGGGCTATATGACCTAAAATTAATATCACTGTATTTTTCATCTTTTGAACGGTGACGGTATAATATCACGGTATTACTTTTTTTGGTACATTTTGGGAGGAGTAGCCTGTCCTGTCCCTTTAGTATGTGAATAAAGTTAATATTTTTATAATATGTGACCCTGGACCACAAAACCAGTCATAAGGTTAAATTTGACAAAACTGAGATTTATACATCATATGAAAGCTCAATAAATAAGTTTTCTATTGATGTATGGTTTGTTAGGATAGGACAATATTTGGCTGAGATACATCTATTTGAAATCAGAAATCTGAGGATGCAAAAAAATCAAAAAGACTGAGAAAATCACCTTTAAAGTTGTCCAAATTAGATTCTTAACAATGCATATTACAAATCAAAAATTACATTTTGATATGTTTACAGTAGGAATTTTACAAAAAATCTTCATGGAACATGATCTTTACTTAATTTCTTAATGATTTTTGGCATAAAAGAAAAATCAAAAATTTTGACCCATGCAATGTATTTTTGGCTATTGCTACAAATATACCCCAGCGACTTAAGACTGGTTTTGTGGTCCAGGGTCACATATAATAAGTAAATGGTAGGTATCCTTATCAAAAAGAGACATGGGAGAGTATTATGCATTCTCAACATATTTATTTTGCAAAAAACCTAAAGATCGTACTTAACAGTGTACAACAAAACAAAAATTATTTTTTATTGAAATTTAATTTCTGCAATATTTAAAACCTTTAAATAACTAGGGGGACACAACCCATAGCAACAGTTTAAAAGTAGACCTATTCTGTGGGAAAAACGCAGACTTGGCAACCCTGCATCCAACACGAGCTGCTGGAGTTAATGTCATTGCACACATGAGTACTGAAGCATATTATTTACTCACCCTCCATGTATCAGACGAATGCAATCGGAGTTATATTACAAACAATCCTAAGCTTTAAAACAGCATAGACTGAACAGCATAGACAAGTGTTTCTCTCCATCAGGTCAAAACAAGTTGATCCATAATAAAAAGTGCCTCACAATGGCTCCAGGGGAGTCAGTAAAAGCCCCCTTTAGCGATTTGATGTGCTTTTGTAAGAAAAATATCCATATTTAAAGTGTAAGAATCATTTTAATCTAGCTTCTTGCTTTGGAAAGGGGCATGGCACCACTGAAACGCCGTCTAAGCTGTTCTCCAATTGAAACGCAGTGGGACTGCTAACCAATCACAACACATTTAGTTTTTCAAACCTGGAACTAATCGAGCCATTTGTGCCAGCCTGGGGAGAAAGCTATTGTAATAATGTAAATTATGTGAAAAATAATGTGTTTTTCGAACCACCAAGCATGAGAGCATGTTCTAGTGCACCCCCCGAAACAAAATAAAGACTTTGTAAAAGAGCATAAATGTAGAATCTCTAATCTCTAATTTAGACTATTTTAGACTAAACTAGACTAAACTATCTCTAATCTAATTTGATCATTTTATTTTTGTTGATGTTACATATTAATGCTACTGTCCTTGACTGGTTAATCAGGGCTTGATGCTCTGGTCGTTTGCATGGATCTTTTGCAGAAGGAAACCATGTGAGATCTTTTGTTGCACATTTTTCTGCTTATTTAAATTCAATTCTATGTTGCTGTCACACTCTTTTTTTTTTTTTTTTTTTAGGGGGAAGAAGTTTGAGCGTTTGAACATTGTCCTGCTGACAGATCTGAATATCCAGACCTCGACAGACCAGCTGGACGTTATCATTGAGAGCTTGAAGAAAGCTGGTATCACCCTGCAGTTCTTGTAAGAAACATGCACTGACAACTGATAATCAACAATAACAATTTTGTCTACTCTTAAGTGCAAAGGACTAGCTTTTTTGCCCCTTTTCTGAAAAAAAAATGTAATGGTTTAACATATTTTTATATATGTGGACCTGGACAACAAAAACAGTGATAAGAGACAACATTTGGCATAAAATCTGGAATCTGAGGGAGCAAAAAAATCGAAATATTGAGGAAATTGCCTTTAAAGTCCAAATGAAGTTCTTAACAATGCATATTACTTATCAAAAATTGATATATTTACGGTAGAAAATGTAGAAAATATATTAATGTAACATGATCTTTACTTAATATTCTCAGGATTTTTGGCATAAAAGAAAAAACAATAATTTTGACCCATACAATGTATTTTTCACTATTGCTACTAATACACTTGTGCTACTTAAGGGTCACATATGTCACAATCATTAAACATAAAGTGTACATCAGTTAGACAATCTTTTCCAAAGTCAAAATTTCTGGTTATGTGAGACTAATTTTTCACTAAACTGTTTTTATTCTTTGTGTTGCATCCAACTCTGGACACACTGATTATTGTTTTGTTTGATGTGTTCAGTTTGCCGTTCCCTGTGGATGGTGAGGACGGAACGGATGGCAGAGGGGAAGGACCAGGACCATCAGCGGCTTCTGGCCGTCCAGGAAAAGGCTTGAGCAGACAGCAGACACAAGGCCTGGAGATGGTCAAACAAATCATGACCAGCCTAGAAGAGGAGGATGGTCTGGAGGAGGTCTATACGTTTAGGTATAAATTCAAATCAGTAAGAGGAAAATATAGTTAGAGCACAATTTCTTTATCTCTGTCAAAGTTGGCCATAGTTTTTAACATGAAGAGCCAAAAATCAAACTTGATTGAGGGCCGTGGGCCAAAAGTAAATGTTGTATTCATGTATTCAGTTTAAACAGTTTTTAAATAATAATTATTATTATTTTTAATTTCAGTTATTGATTAGTTTCATTGTTTTTTTTTACTTTTCAGAGCAAAGTAAAAAAATATAAATTATAAATTTAAAAAAAATATTCAATGGAATGTTTTATTTCCCTTTTCCCCCCTTTCTCATCTTAATCCAGTGGCCCTGATTTACATTCTGAAATATATTTTATTATTTAGTGTAGAATTATGTATGTCTTATGTAAAAAAAAAAAAATATATATATATATGTGTGTGTGTGTGTATGTATATATATATATATATATATATACATACACACACACACATACTGTGTATTAGGCAAGTTGTATTTTTGAGGATAAATTTTGTTATTGTACAACTACAGTGTTCTTGGTCAATCCAAAATGTTAACAAACCCTCAAACCTGAACATTTAAGTAGTAAAAGTGAAGTTTTGGCTTTCTCAAGGTAATATCTACATGTACACCAGTATTAGGCAACTGTTAGTGTGCAGAATTATCATGCAACTAAATGACAAACAAAGATTTTCCCATCTCACTTGTTTATTTTCACCTGTTAAAGTGAGAATAATAAAAAAATTCAAAATTTACAAATAAACATTTCTGAAATTTCAAAAAGAAAACCTCAGTGACCAATATAACCACCCTTCTTTTCGATAACAGTCACAAGCCTTCCATTCACAGAGTCAGTCGGTTTCTTGATCTGCTCAGAATCAGCTTTTTGCGCATCCGCAACCACAGCCTCCCAGACAATGTTCAGAGAGGTGTACTGTTTACCTTGTCTGTAAATGTCCTGCTTAAGAAGGGCCCAAAAGTATTTAGTAGGGTTTAAGTCGGGTGAAGAAGGGGGCCAAGTCATTAGTTTTTCATCTTTAAGGTCTTTACTGGCCAGCCACGCAGTCGAGTACTTTGATGCATGTGATGGAGCGTGGTCTTGCATAAAAATCAAAGTCTTCTTGAAAGATGCAGACTTTTTCCTGTACCACTGCTTGAAGAAAGTGTTTTCTTAAAATTGGCAGTAGGTTTGAGAGTTGATTTTGAGTCCATTTTCAACCCGAAAAGGTCCAACTAGCTCATCTTTAATAATACCTGCCCATACCAGTACCCCACCTCCACCTTCCTTCATACTTTCTTGATTCTTCTCAGATCTTTGGCGGTTAAGTTGCATCTTTTCTTTCTCGACACATTTCTTGCGACCCTGTTGACTATTTGCTACAAAACGTTTGATGGTTCTGTGATCACGCCCCAATATCTTAGATATTTCAAGAGTGCTGCATCCCTGTGAAAGACTTTTTACAGTCAGTTAAATCTCTTTTTTGGTCCATTTTTCCTGAGAAGAAGAATCTGCCTAATAATTATGCACACCTTGATATTCTGTAGGGTGTTGATCTCCTTAGGCCACACCCTCCCTCGTTACACAAATACACATGCATTAAATCCAATAAGCATTCATGTTTATACAGCTTGGAGTTGGAAATTATGGATAAAATGATGATATGGTCAAAATACTCACTTGCCTATTAATTGTGCACACAGTGTGTATATGATTTTTGGCTCTTTATGTGATGCTGGAAATTCAGCGTTGATCACAGGAATAAATTACATTTTAAAATGTATTCAAATAGAAAACAGTTATTTTAAATAGTAAAAATATTTCAAAATGTTACTATGTTTGCTGTGCTTTAGGTCAAATAAATGCAGCCTTGGTGAACAGAAGAGACTTACTGTTCAAAAAGTTTTGACTTTGAAGTGTTGCATATCTTTTTGAGTTGATTTTGTGCTCTGATGAAAATTGCCTAGTTAAAACTAATATACAGTACAAATTAAAATTCTGATAAAGTCATGGAAGTGCATTGGTCACGAAGTGTCTGTGTTGATGTTTGTTGCAGCGATGCTCTAGAGAAGCTGTCCATCTTCAAGCGCATCGAGAGGAGGCCCATGGCTTGGCCCTGTCAGCTGACCATCGGCAGCTCTCTGACCATACGCATTGTGGGATACAAAGCTGTAAGTTCCTGATAGATTATGATTAAAATTATGCTTTCTGCTGTAATCTGGTCCAATATCTTGTTGGTTCTCGTAAGGTGACAGAGGAGAAGGTGAAGAAGTCCTGGGCCATAGTAGATGCTCAGAGTCACCAGAGAGACGACGTCAAGAGGGAAACGGTTTACTGCCTCAATGATGATAACGAAACTGAAGTACAGAAGGATGACACTATCCAAGGTGCAAAACAAAGACAAGTGCGGTTTTAAAAGACAATTAATATTCAGTAATATTATCAGTTTAACTGCACTGACACTATCAGATGAGACCAAAATTTGCAAGTCTTAAAAATTCACAAATGAAGGCACTAAAAAGGTCTTAAATTGAAGCTGAAAGTTTTAAATTGTTAAAGTTATGGCACTAAATGTTGCATGAATTTTTTTTTCAAATTATTGTCTTTCTCAGTTTATTTTGATTTCAACACAAATTTCTAACATTCTTACATTGAATTTAGAAGCAAAATGAAAATAACTAAATGTTGCATGAAAACTGAGTTCAAAATGATTGTCCCCCTCAGTTTATTTTGTTTTCCGATAGAAATTTCTAACATTTTTACATGGAATTCAGATCCAATTTCCAGCTTAAATTATTTTTTTTAATATAATTGATGAATTCTGTAACAAAAATTCTGAAGCTGTTTTGACGGATGACATGCAAAATGAAGAAATGTCTTGTTTTCTGAGAAATTCGACAAAACTAAGGGAGTTTATGCTTCAAGCTGTCAGTGGGGAATGTAAACTTGTTGATTTTTCCGAGCCCACTGGCAAATACAGTATTTATTCTTTTTTAATCAAAACTCAATTCATTTTGATCATTTTCACAGAAAACAAGGTTAAAAGTTGTATTTTTAAACTTACTAATACATCTAATTTTCAGCTACCTAGGCTTTACATTTAGAAAACATAAAGCTAAATATAAATAAGTGTGACTTTCTGTTTATGCTTTCTGTTTTTAAGGTTTCCGTTATGGAAGCGACATTGTGCCGTTTTCTAAGGTGGACCAGGACCAGATGAAATATAAGTCTGATGGGAAGTGTTTTTCTGTGCTTGGCTTCACAAAACAGGAGCTGGTAAGATGCTCTCCGGTAGATGGCGCTCTTTTCAAACGAGTAGATTTTATCATTTTTTGTATTAATATTAGGGATTTTTACAAACTGTACAGCTGTCTTGTTATACACACATTTGTGAGTGAAATCTTTATGAAAGGGCTTTAAATATCTCTCTACAACTTGAAATGTGACCCTGGACCACAAAACCAGTCATAAGGTTAAATTTTACAAAACTGAGATGTATATATAATACGAAAGCTCAGTAAATAAGCTTTCTATTGATGTATGGTTTGTTAGGATAGGACAATATTTGGCCGAGATACAACTATTTGAAAATCTGGAATCTGAGGATGCAAAAAAATCAAAATACTGAGAAAATCACCTTTAAAGTTGTCCAAATTAGGTTCTTAACAATGCATATTACTAATCAAAAATTACATTTTGATACATTTACAGTAGGAATTTTACAAAAAATCTTCATGGAACATGATCTTTACTTAATTTCCTAATGATTTTTGACATAAAAGAAAAATCAATAATTTTGACCCATGCAATGTATTTTTGGCTATTGCTACAAATATACCCCAGCGACTTAAGACTGGTTTTGTGGTCCAGGGTCACAAATAAGTGTGAGAACCTCAACAGAATATAATAGGAAGATACTGATAACAAATTCTTTATTTAGGGTGGTCAGGTCATTGTGACTTATTTGAGCACTTGAAAATCAAGTTTTACAGACCCATCAGTACAGTATAAAATGATTACATTGACACATTCTGAAGTTTTTCTGTTCCTTGTTTTTCCTTAACATTGTATAGTGACTTTTAGTAACTTTGCTTGTTTGATGCAGATTCATCGTCATCAGTTTATGGGAACTCAAGTTGTCAAAGTTTTTGCACCTAGAGATGACGAGGTGAGTTTCACTGTGAAATTATGCTATAATCAGTTCAGTAATTATCAGGAATTGTAATGTTTGAATATGTCCAGTAGTGACAAATTTTGAGGACACACTTTTAAAATGAATTTCATTGCATTACATTTACATTTAGACATTTCGCAAACGCTTTTATCCAAAGCCACTTACAAAAGAGGATAATGGAAGCAATCAAAAGCAACAAAAGAGCAATAACATGCACATCCACATGTTAAGTTTTTTTTAAATTATATGATAAATGAAAAAAGACAATAGATAGAATAAAAAAAGAAAAAGCAAGCTAGTGTTAGAGGCCTAAAAATAGATAGAATACAACAAGAATAGAGTAGCTAGTGGTAGTTAGTTTTTTTTTTTTGTGATAAAAACAAGCAGAAAGTAAATATATAGAGATAGAATACAACAAGAACAGAGAAGATAGTGTTTTTTTTAAGAAAACAAGTAAGTAAATGAATAGAGAATAAGTCTAAAAGGGCAAGTTTTTGTTTTTAGAATAGAATTAGAATAGAGGGTGCTTTTTAAAGAAGGTAAATAATTTTAAATTAACAATATTTAACAGTGACTAAACAAATGTGACATTCTCAAATTCATGTCTATTTGTTGCTCAAATTATTATGTTGATATTGTAGTTTGTAATTACACTGCTGTTCAAAAATTGTATCGTTTTTTGTTCACCAGGGCTGAATTTATTTGATCAAAAAGACTGTAAAATTGTGAAAAAAAATTACAGTTTAAAATAAGTTCTTTATATTGTGAAATGTAATTTATTTCTGTGATCAAAGCTGAATTTTCAGCATCATCAGTCTTCAGCATCACATGATTCTTCAGAAATCATTCTAATTTGCTGATTGGCTGCTAAAGTAAGATTTCTGATTATTTTCAGAGTTAAAAACAGTGCTGTTTTAAATGTTGGTGAAAACCATGAAACTTTTAATGTTTTAGAATTCTTTGATGAATAAAAAGTTCAAAAAACAAATCTTTTGTAACATTATAGAAGTCTTTACCTTCACTTTCAGTAAATTTAATGCATCTATGCTAAAGTGTAAGATTTTGTATTAAATATGTTTTTTTATTGTATGTATGCAGCATGCAGCAGTGGCGCTGTCCTCTTTGATCCGCGCCCTTGACAGCCTAAAGATGGCAGCGATCGTGCGTTATGCTTACGACCGTCGCAGCAACCCTCAAGTGGGCGCCGCTTTTCCCTGCATAAAGGAGAAATATGAAGTATGTGGATTCATATCAAACAGAAAGCGCACTCTAAAAGGTTTATCTTCAGTATGATGCACACCAGACTCACTCATGTCTCCCGTCCTCAGTGTCTGCTGTACGTGCAGCTGCCGTTTATGGAGGATCTCAGACAGTTCACATTCCCAATGTTGGAAAACAACAAGAAGTTCAAGCCCTCAGGTGGGTCCTCAGATAAAAAGACAAATCAGATGTCTATACAGCTTACCTGTATTGCAATGTTGACTTTGTTTCCATGAATTCTGCAGCTTTATCCTGGATTGGTCATTTATTCAGTTTTCTTAAATAGTCTTATTTGGTCTTCCTCAAATTAAAGGTCTTAAATCGTAGCAGGAAGTCTTAACTCATAACTCAGTCATGGTATTAAATGTTGCATGCATTGCATAAAATATGGTCAGTGTTTTATTTGAAAGTCTGGAATCTGAGGGTGCAAAAAAAATCTAAATATTGAGAAAATCACCTTTAAAGTTGTGCAAATGAAGTTCTTAGCAATGCATATTACAAAAAATGTTTTGATATATTTACGGTACAAAATGTACCGTAAATATATTTTTTGAAATTGAAATTTATACATCATCTAAAAGCTAAATAAATAAAAATCTATTGATGTATGTTTTGTTAGGATAGGACAATATTTGGAAAAATCTGCAATCTGAGGGTGCAAAAAAAAATTAAATACTGAGAAAATCACCTTTGAAGTTGTGCAAATTAAGTTCTTAGCAATGCATATTACTAATCAAAAAGTAAGTTTTGATATATTCACTGTAAAAAATTTACTAAATATTGTTTAATATATATATATATATATATATATATATATATATATATATATTTATAATATATATAAAGATATATTTTTTGTAATTGAAATTTATACATCATCTGAAAGCTGAATAAATAGCTAGCCATTGATGTATGGTTTGTTAGGATAGGACAATATTTGGAAAAATCTGCTATCTGAGGGTGCAAAAAAATCTAAATACTGAGAAAATCACCTTTAAAGTTGTGCAAATTAAGTTCTTAGCAATGCATATTACTAATCAAAAATTAAGTTTTGGTATATTTACGGTAAAAAATGTAAAAAATTACTTCATGGAACATGATCTTTACTTAATATCCTAATGATAATTTGGGTCATGTTTGCATTTTCTTCTCTCTCTGGCTATAAATCTAGCTTTTTAAACCAGGATTAGGAGTAAAATAACGTCATATATGTGAAAATGGGTTTAGAGTTTAACAAATGTGACCCTGGACCAAAAACCAGTCGTAAGGGTCAATTTTTGGAAATTGACATTTATACATCATCTGAAAGCTGAATAAATAGCTATCCATTGATGTATGGTTTGATAGGACAATATTTGGAAAAAATGGAATGAGAGGGTGCAAAAAAATCTAAATTTTGAGGAAATCACATTTAAAGTTAATAGCAATGCATATTACTAATCAAAAAATAAGTTTTAATATTTACAGTAAGAATTTTACTTAATATCTTCATGGAACATGATCTTTACTTACGTAACCAGGGTCACATATATGAACATCCTTAAATTTACTTGAGATGCAAAATGAAGATCCAGACTACAGGAGATGAATATTAGTGTTGTTGGTTGAATGTGATGGTCTTTGTGTAAATGTCTGTGTTCAGAGTCTCAGCTGTCAGCCGTGGACGCACTGATCGACTCCATGATGCTGGTGGAAAAGGATGAGGATGGAGAGAGCGTGGACATCCTCAAAGTCAACCACATTCCGAACCCACAGTTCCAGAGACTTTTCCAGGCATGATGGGATGGGGTGGTGGATTTTTGTCTGTATTTATCAGCCTGAAAATATTTGATACGTTCATAATAGTCAGATACATTTGCATCTATGCATTTAGCAGGTGCTTGTATCCAAACTGACTAATTTATTCCTGTGATTTCAAAGCTAAATTTTCAGCATCATTATTCCAGCCTTCAGTCTTTAGCATCATTACTCCATTCTAATATTCTGATTTACTGCTCAAGAAACATTTATATTATTATTATCAATATTTAAAACAGTTGAGTACATTTTTCAGGATGCTTTGATGAATAGAAAGATCCAAAGATCTGCATTTATCTGATTGGAGTAATGATGCTAAAAATTCAGCTTTGAAATCACAGGAATAAATTATATTTTATAATATATTCAAATAGAAAACAGTTATTTTAAATTGTAAAAATATTCCACAATATTACTGTTTTTGATCAAATAAATACAGGCTTGGAGTCAGTATATTTTTTTTAATTTCTATTTCAGATAAATAGTGTTCTTCTGAACTTATCACCAAATGTTTTTGAGCAGCAAATCAGAATATTAGAATTATTAGAATCATGTGACTGGAAAAAAGATGCTAAAAATTCAGTTTTGAAATCTCAGGAATAAATTAAATTTTAAAATATCCAAATAGAAAACAGTTATTTTAAATTGTAAAGAATATTTAAAATTTTTACTGTCAATTGTGTAGTTTAAATCAAATAAATGCAGCCTCGATGAGAAGAAGAGACTTGTTTTAAAAAAAAACATTAACAATCTTACTGTTCAAAAACTTTTGACTGGTAGTGTATATATTTTAGTAACACTTTTACAATAAGTAGTTGCTTCAATATCTAAACAAAAAATGAACAGCACATTTACAGCATTTAATCTAGGTTAATATGAATTTAAATATAAACTATTAGTTTATACATTTTGAAAATACATGAACTCTTACTAATAAACAATGTTTATAAACAAATATTAAAGTATTTTCAAATTGTCTAAATTGATCAACCATAGCGTATGTATAAATTAATTTTGACTTAGAATAATAAATATTGTTCATTTTTAGTTCGTAATATCATAAGTTTGGGGTCAAAAATACAGTAAAAATTGTGAAATATTATTACACTTTTAAATAACCATTTTCTATGTGAATATATTGTAAAATGCAATTTATTCCTGTGAACAAGACTAAATTTTTCAGCATTACTCCAGTCTTCGGTGTCACATGATCTAGAAATCATTATAATATGCTGATTTGCTGTTCAAGAAACATTTGTGACCCTGGACCACAAAACCAGTCATAAGGTAAAATTTTACAAAACTGAGATTTATACATCATATGAAAGCTCAATAAATAAGCTTTCTATTGATGCATAGTTTGTTAGGATAGAACAATATTTGACCGAGATACATCTATTAATTAGGTAAAATTAGGTTCTTAACAATGCATTTTACAAATCAAAAATTACATTTTGATATATTTACAGTAGGAATTTTACAAAAAATCATCATGGAACATGATCTTTACTTAATTTCCTAATGATTTTTGGCATAAAAAATAAAAATAAAAAATTTTGACCCATGCAATGTATTTTTGGCTATTGCTACAAATATACCCCAGCGACTTAAGACTGGTTTTGTGGTCCAGGGTCACATTTCTGATTATAATCAATGTTAAAAGCACTTGAGCTGCCCAATATCTTTGTGCAAACTTGATTCTTGAATAGAAAGAAATCTATAGTAACATTATAAATGTCTTGACTGTCTTCCTCTCCTCTCTTTGTCCTTTAGTAATACAGTGATTCAGGTGTGTGACATTGGCTGTGAAATCCGTGTTGTCTCGGGTCGGTGTCTCTGCAGTGGGTCTCATTGATCTTTTCTTGGCTTGCATTCTCAGTGCTTGCATCACCGCGGTGTGAATCCTGATGATCCCCTGCCGCCTGTAGAGCCGTGGCTGAAGAGGGTTCTAGAGCGGCCCCAGACCGTGTCCGCCCGCTGCCAGACCCCTCTGCAGGACGTCAAAGCCAAGTTCCCACTGAAAGTGGTGGCGAAAAAGAAGGAGCAGAAGACGAGCGCAGACGTGTTCGGCAGCAGGTGAGAATGGATCAAATCAACACTGGAGCTGTGGATCAAATCGATGAGAAGTGCTACACGACTTCCAGCATATACGTGTCAACCGGTACAGATTGTGGTAGACATATTTGCACTGCTGTTTTTTCTGCATGTCTTAAAGTCCTAATTTGCTCTTCCATTAATTAAAGTCTTAAAGAACAGAAAGTATTAAGAGGAGACACTGCAGGCAAAAACACTGTTTTTCATGCACCTGTCAAGTTTGAGATTTTAGGCTTTTTGGTGTTTCATAGTGTTTTTTTAGACTAGTGGAAATAAAACACCCAAAGGACACTGTTAAGTGTTTCTTTTATAGCACTTGATCTATTTGTGTCCATAGATTTCAATTACAATGCATATTTTTAAAGACTACACTGTTTATTCTCCTACACTGAGCCATACATTTCTACTTCAGTAGCACTTACACACACCAAACTTTACATTTTTATTCCTGTCTATATCCTGAAGGTTTTTACAGAGGGATTTGTTCATATATAATTTGCTTGATTTTATACAACATTTTATTCCCCCCAAAATGATAAAAAAATACATTGTTTTCTGTCTCTTCTAATTTTTTTTAATTATGGAGTGACAATTCAAAATGGAGTGATAATTCAAATAAAAATTTTGAACAGAACTTTTCTTATTTTTTTTTTACCATTTTTAGGGGAGTAAAATGTTGTATAAAATCAAGCTAATTGTATATAAACAAATCCCTCTGTAAAAACCCTCAGGATATTGACAGGAATAAAAATGTAAAGTTTGGTGTGTGTAAGTGCTACTGAAATGGAGATTTATGGCTCAGTCTAGGAGAAAAAACTCATTTTGAGAAAACCGCCTTAAAAAATATGTATTGTAATTTAAATATATTGGCACAAATAGATAAAGTGCTTTGAAAGGAACACTTAACAGTGTCTTTTGGGTGTTTTCTTTCCACTAGTCTGAAAAAAAACACTTTATGAAAAAGCAAAAAGCCCAAAATCTCAAATTTGACAGGTGCATGACAAAAACTGCGTTTTTACCTGCAGTGTCTCCCCTTATAAAAAATTACTCCATATCTTGCTATATTTTATATGTTGTTTTCCAGTACAAATATCTAAACATTCTTAAATCAAGATACATTTACTTGAGATGCAAAATGAAGATGAATATAAAGTTTTTTGATAAATTTATACTTAAAATGCTCAAAAATCTGCCAGTGGGGTAAAAAAAAAAACCCTTTTTCCCTTTAAATTAAGTTCTTTTCTGACCCTTTTGGCAGATACTTGTTCTTGTTTTAATCGTAAACTTAATTTTGGTGAATTTCTTTGTCCCCTTCCATTTATTCCTTAAATTTTCTATACAAAGTCTTACATTTATTTAAAAACCTTAAATTTATTTAAAAACCTCAAGAAACACAAAGTGCAAACCTATAAGGGTGGGGTTTATTTTGTGATTGTCCAAAGGGGTGTGTAAAAAAAAATTAAGCACCATCTACTCGTAGTGTGTGTTTTTAGTATCGGTGATGTCATCATAATTTTGATCTTGATCTTTTTTGCATTTTTACTGTTCATAATCTGAAATTAGTAAGTATTAATTCCTGTTGTTGATCTGTGTGTCTTTTTATCAGTGCTGACGAACCAGATGCGAAGAAAGTCAAAGTGGATGAAGAAACAGAGTTTAACCTGGCTGAGATTGCGGCGGGAAACATCACATCGGTGAGACTCTCATGTCTGAAATCTGTTCAATAATATACGTTACTCAGATTAAAATGACTAAATATTATATGTTTATTCCGCGTTCACACACAGCATCATTCGGGCAATTTACTGGTAATGTTACAACTACCCTTACTGGTAAATTGCCGGAATCAATTTACAGGTATTTTTAAAAAGGTCCTATTCACACATGATTTATTAATGGTAATTTACCAGTAAAGACTGTATGCGTGAAAAAAAGTAAAGTTACTTAAATGCTGTTCTTCATGAGTTGTTCATGAGTCCCTTGTTTGTCCTGAACAGTTAAACTGCCTGCTGTTCTTCAGAAAAATCCTTCAGGTCCCACAAATTCTTTGGTTCTCCATCATTTTTGTGTATTTGAACCCTTTCCAACAATGACTGTATGATTTTAAGATCCATCTTTTCACACTGAGGACAACTGAGGGACTCATGCAACTATTACAGAAGGTTCAAACACTCACTAATGCTCCAGAAAGGAAAAAACGTGCATTTTATGCATGCATGAAAACTATTTGAATTTGAAGATCAGAGTAAATTTAACTTATTTTGACTCCTGGCAAACAAATATCTTCTGTAGAATCTGAAGGGCAGTTCTAAAGAAAGAAAATATGATATCTAGGCAAAATAAGAAAAATGTACACATCTCCATTTTGTTCTAAAGTTTTCACGCCCCGGCTCTTAATGCATTGTTTCCCTTCTGAAGCATCAGTGAGTGTTTGAACCTTCTGTAATAGTTGTATATGAGTCCCTCAGTTGTCCTCAGTGTGATAATATGCATCTCAAAATCATGCTGTCTTTTTTGGAAAGGGTTTAAATACACAAAAATGTTGAAAACCAAAGACATGTGTGGGACCTAAAGGATTTTTCTGAAGAACAGCAGGCAGTTTAACTGTTCAGGACAAACAAGGGACTCATGAACATCTAACACTAAGCGTAAAAACACAGCTGTGGGTCATTTCGATAGCAACACAGTATTGAGAATCAAGTGTATGTAAACTTGATATAAATTCAACTATTATTTTTCCTTGTGGACTATATGTGAATCTTTTATGTAAAATAACTTATTCAGATCAGTACTAAATAAAAAATAACATGCAGGTTGTATAATCCCTCTTATTTTAGTCAAATAATTACCATTTAGCTAATTCTGAAAGGAGTGTGTAAACTTTTGACCTCAACTGTAATACCTGTTATATTAAAATATATATATATATGTTTTACATTTATTAGATTGTTATGCTTTCCCTTAATTAATAAAACGTTTCAGTCTACAATTCAATCTGAAATGCCTTTCTCAAACTGTTTTGTACACAACAAGTGAAAAGGTTATTACATGGAAAAACATGTATGACTTTTTTCATTAGACATAAGTAGGAAAAGTTTTCTTTCAGAGATATTTACTTTAATATAAGCACAATACGACCAGGAACATGTATTCATGCTGACTTTCTCTTTCAGGTTGGCAGCGTCAATCCAGTCAGAGATTTCTGCACGTTGGTTCGACAGAAGACCGTTTCTTTCGATCAGGGTGAGATTTGATTGTTCAGTTTGATTTTCTTTTCCACTCTCACTCCTCAACCTTCACAAAAGTGTCAGCTGTTAAACATGCCATAATGTAAATGCACTATTACCACTCCTGGCACGTCTGCAAGGCCTTGCTGAAGATTGAAAGTTGTCTCTGAGAGACTTGAATAGTCACTCTGCGTTAAATCACTCGTGATGTTTCTAAATGTTAGCTGCAGGTTTTGTTGTTATTGCGGTGGCTTTGATAATCATTGTTTGTAACCTTGACAGCGTGCCAGCAGCTGACCCACAGGATTGAGCAGTTGCTGGGCAACAGGAGCCCCGAGTACTACATGAAGAGCATCGCCTGTATCCAGGCCTTCAGGGATCAGTCCGTATCGGTGAGCTCTCAATTAAACCTCCGGATCCAATCAGGGATCACTTAAGGATGAGTAGTTTTTGTGGTTTGGTAGGAAAAGCACACGGCCGGAGGATGTTGGGATTCATTTCAAACGAACTAAGCTCAGCTGGAGTCTGAGGCTCTGGTCCAAAACTTAGTGAGCTGCCTACCTAGACAGGATTTTAGTGCACTCCTGATTTCAGACAAATTCTAAGGATGAATCACATTCACAAACCCATAATAATAATAATAAAAAAAATAGAATGTTTATATTTCAATTAGTGTTGAAGAATATAATTAAAAAGGCTTTGGTTTAATTTAAATAGGGCATTTTATTTAATATTTGTGTGTTCTTAAATGCTTATTAGTGTGTCACTATAAAATTTGGACTTCACTGAATGTGTTATTTTAGTATTTAAAATGTTTATATTTTAATTTCAAGTTTTAGTCATTTTATGTAAGTTATTTTGTCTTCACTTCACTTGTTTTTTATGTTCACGACGAGTCAAAAGTTTTCAAACATTACGATTTTTAATGTTTTTTAAATAAGTCTCTTCTGCTCACCGAGCCTGCATTTATTTGATCCGAAGTAGAGCAAAAACAGTACAATTTTGAAATATTTTTACTATTTGAAATAACCGTTTTCTATTTTAATATATATTTTAAAAGGTAATTTATTTCTGTGATTTCAAAGTGGATTTTTTTGCATCATTACTGCAGTCACATGATCCTTTAGAAATCATTCTAATATTCTGACATTTATTATTATAATTATACTGATTGTAACGTTTTTTTGATGAATAGAATTAAAAAAACAACAACATTTATCTAAAATAGAAATCTTTTGTAAAATTATAAATGTTTATCATCACTTTTGATCAATTTAAAGCATCCTTGCTAAACAGAAGTATACATTTATTTCTATGATTTAATTCTGTAGTGTAAAATGTTACAAAAGCTTTTTTATTTCAGATACATTCTGTTCATCTAAGAATCCTGAAATAAATGGACTCGACTATTTTAAATATTGATAATAATGTTAGCACATTATTCTAATGTGACACTGAAGACTGGAGTAATGATGCTAAAATTCAGCTTTTGATTTGACTGTTTTTGATGTACTTTGGAATCAAATAAATGCAGGTTTGGTGAGCAGAAGAGACTTGTTTATAAAACATTTAAAATATTACTGTTCAGAAACTTTAACTGGTAGTGCAGCTTTTATTTATTTGATATTTATATAATGAAATTAATTTTAGTACTTCATATTATTTCAATATAAATTAAAGAAATGTTAATTCTATTTATATTTGTGTTATGTATTAAATATAAATATTAAATAATGTAAATAGTAATACATATAATATACTAAATATATTGTGTGTATGTTTTTAAAAACAGTTTTATTTTAGCTTTATTTTAATTAATATATTTTTTTTAATAATATAGCAGTGATTACTAATGATCATGAAAACCTTTCATGAACAACTATTCTGTTTTTGCTCACATTTTTAAAAATTATTTTATAGTCAAATATACATTGTTCATGTGTAAAGTTTCCTTTTTAATTGAAATGTTGGGCCCACTTACATCAGATCACCTGAAACGAATCCTGCGTGTGCCACTATTTTTCAACCGATGTTATATGTACACTGCATGTTAATGACTGTTAGTACATGAGTTCAGAGCAATAATCCATTAATTTACTCCATCAGAGTGGAAACGCAGAGCTGTTCAACAGCTACATGCAGTCCCTGAAGAGGAGCATTCCTGACAGGAATCTTCAGGAATTCTGGGATCTGCTCATCCAAGGTAAAGAACAGACATTATGCTAATGTTGAGCTGAAGACATCGTGCCTTCAACATGTGCTTTTGTTTTCAGATGCTCTGACGCTGATTAGCAAAGATGAAGTGGACGGAAGCACCATTTCCAAACAAGACGCAAACCAGGTACTTACAGCCTTCTATAGCCTACAGCCTATAAGAATTAAAGGATTAGTTCACTTTCAGAACAAAAATGTACAGATAATGTACTCACCCCCTTGTCATCCAAGATGTTCATGTCTTTCTTTCTTCAGTTAAGTAAAGAAATTATGTTTTTTGAGGAAAACATTTAACTCTGTATTTGCCGTTTTAGTTCCTGGCGTTTGAGAAGAAAGAGGAAGTTCAGGCGGCTCCAGCACAGGAAGACACTGGAGATGTGGATGATCTGGTGAGTGTTTTGATGACAAGCATGTACATTGTTATATTTGTGAGTGTGATTTTGGTCTGACAGTATGCTAAATCCTTTATACTTTATTAGAAATTGTACAACTTAACTTTTGGCAACCTGCTGAGTTGTTTACTGATGTTTTTTGATGCAGCTGGACATGATGTAAAGTCTTCAACACCTGCATCCATCCGCCTCATGCAGCTCTCCGTTAGATGCCACAAAAACACAAATCTCCAGAAAAAAATTTAAGTGCTTTACTAAATCAAGTTATTTTGTATTTGGAGCGTCATGTTGCTCAAGTTTGATTACTTGAATGTTGCACAGTCATTATTTGTTTGATTTTCTAAAAAAAAAAAAAAAAAAATCTTCATGTACTTTATACAGCCAAATAAAAGAACAAACACAATAAAACTAATTTCTTGATTGTTCTTGGAAGGAAAAAAAAATCACATTCGGGCAAAACAAAATTAATTTAACATCCTCTTATGTATCCAGGATCACAGAGTTGCTACACACATATATACGTCAAAAGAAATATACAAAAGTGATTTTATGTTTATAGAAAACACATTAAACGTAAGTAAAGTGTCTACTAAGTTTTCGGAGAATAAAATGTCAAGATTTGGTTGAAATAATGTTACATTGTCATTCAGTGTAACAATATTTATGTACAAATTCAAACAACATGCTTATTCTGTCTTGAACATATTAAAATGTTTAAAACAATAACGGAGCATGTTACATTTTATTATGTTTTAAATGAGAAAAAAGCAAATATTAAAAATGTAGAATTGCAATTAATTAGTATTTGGGGTGAAAGTAAGTCACCTTTTAATGTCATAAATTGATTTTTGATGCAAATATGCCTGACAAGACTGTTACACTGAATGACATTTTATTGGGTCTTTTGTAAATAAGGGAAAAATGTATGCTATTCATTTTTTGCTCAGAAAAACAAAAATGCAATTAAATTGAACAGAAAACATTTTAATATTTTTTAGAATTAGATTTCAAGCAGTATTACACAAATGTGACCCTGGACCACAAAACCAGTCATAAGGTTAAATTTTACAAAACTGAGATATATACATCATATGAAAGCTCAACAAATAAGCTTTCCATTGATGTATGGTTTGTTAGGATAGGACAATATTTGGCCGAGATACATCTATTTGAAAATCTGGAATCTGAGGGTGCAAAAAAATCAAAATACTGAGAAAATCACCTTTAAAGTTGTCCAAATTAAGTTCTTAACAATGCATATTACTAATCATAAATTACATTTTGATATATTTATAGTAGGAATTTTACAAAAAATCTTCATGGAACATGATCTTTACTTAATTTCCTAATGATTTTTGACATAAAAGAAAAATCGATAATTTTGACCCATACAATGTATTTTTGACTATAGCTACAAATATACCCCAGCGACTTAAGACTGGTTTTGTGGTCCAGGGTCACATATTGTTTTTATGCTAAAACCCTAATTTCGTCTTTGACCCATATATATATATATATATATATATAATCTAAATTATTCATATCCCTGGCAAATTCTGACTTTATTTTTATTCGACCAGCAAGTTTTTTTTTTTTACCAGAAATGACGTAGGTTGCTCCCAAAAGATAATAAGACAATGTACAAGAGGCATAATTGTGGAAAAAATATTTCTCAGTGTTTATTTACATTTGAACAAAAAGTGGCATGTCCAAAATTATTCATATCCTTTTCAAACTGTCAATCTATGGGAAAATCCAAAGTTCTATACCATTCCAAATAGCTGTTCTAATGCATCCTAATTACCCTGATTCATTGGGAACAGCTGTTTTCATCAACTCAACAGGTGAAAAACAGAAGCTCTCTGCTGTTGGTTTGTGGACAGTCATGACTAAGACAAAGGAGCTCACTGAGGACCTGAGGCTGCACATTGTGGCTGCTCACAATCAGGAAAGGGCTATAAGACCATATCTAAACGTTTTGAAGTTCCAGTGGCTACAGTGCAAAGTATTATTAAAAAATACAAGACGTTCCGCACTGTGAAAAATAAAAAATCTCAGAGGATGTGGTCGGAAGCCAAAAGTGACACCTGTGCTGGCCAGGAGGATAGTGAGAGAGGCAAAAAAGAATCCAAGGATCACCACCAAGGCCATCCTGATGAATCTGGGCTCTGCTGGTGTAAAAAAGGAGAAGCCTTCAACCCTAAGAACACCATCCCCACTGTCAAACATGGTGGTGGGAACCTAATGTTTTGGGGGGGTTTTCAGCCGGTGGACCAGGGAAACTAATCACAGTAAACAACACCATGAAAAAGGAGCAATACATCAAAATTCTCAACAACAACATCAGGCAGTCTGCAGAGAAACTTGGCCTTGGGCACCAGTGGACATTTCAGCACGACAACGCCCCAAAACACACAGCAAAAGTGGTGAAGAAATGGTTAGCAGACAAAAGCATTAACGTTTTGCAGTGGCCCAGACAGAGTCCTGACTTAAATCCAATTGAGAATCTGTGGAGGGAGCTAAAGATCAGGGTAATGGCAAGGAGACCCTTGCTCATTGCTAAAGATGAATGGGCAAAAATTGTAATCTAGGATCCCTTTGAAGCAGCAGATCAGAACGTGAATTTTGTATGCCTATATTTAGCTTTACCATTTTTAGAGCATTTAATATGCCCGCCAACGACTTTTCAGACCAGTTCATTGAAACGAACAGTTTGTGAGAACTGATTTGCGAAAATGAGTCAGACAACCCATCATTAATCAGCTGGGAGGGATCTGTCAGGATGTTTGATACGCTCACGTTCATAATCCATGCTCATAAACCCTGTTTTTTTTATGCCAGCCGTTGAGGGTTTGATAAATTGTGGCGTGTCTTTCGGGGCTGATGATCTCAGTTTGCTGAGAGCATGCGAGCGTCTCAATCCTCCCCCGGATCTCTGAAAACGCACACGCTGCAGTTTCACGCCACCGTCTCCTGGGTCGAGCAGCTCAAGCTGCAGGCTCGCATAAACCTGCTTAAAACAACTGTGTTATGAAGATACCAGACGTGCAGCGTCCAAAAAATGAGACAGGAAGATCTTACTGATGAATGAGAACTGATGAGGTGAATCACTACATCACCTTTTTCCCCGAAATCAAAAGAAAAAATAATAAAGTAATATATTTTTATTCATTGTATAGTACATTTTTTGTAACCATTAAGAAAATATAATTTTCATTAATATCCAGTGTTTTTTTTTTCTTTTGGTGGTTTTATTACTGAAATAGATTAACATTCATCTATATTTCTTTATTCTTTACAAATTCTTTTAAACAGTTAAGATTTTTTTATTTATTGTAATGCTTTTTTGGTGAAAATAAATGTTTTTTCATTACTGCAATACTTTTACATTACATTTATATATATTTCTTTATTATATAATACATTTTACATCCATTTCGATTTATTATTATTTTTTCTTTCTTTTTTTCCCCCAATATGGTGATTTTAATTTTACATTTATATGTATGTGTGATTTTTTTTTTTTTTTTTTTTTATGCAAAAAAATATTTTCATTACTGTCGCATATCAAGGGTTTTTCCTATTACTATTATTCCCAATGGTAATTTTTATTACTGTAATGTATTTTTATACATTTACTTTATAATTAAAATTTTTAAACCACTCATTTTTTTTTTTTTTTACAATTATTTTTAAAATACAACAACACAAAACATTAAATTTATGCATTTAGCCATTGCTTTTATCCAAATTGACTTACAATCGAGGAACAAAAACAATTTAGGCTATCACAGATTTAAAAAAAAAAAAAAGCATTTATTATTTACTTTTTTTTTGAACAGTTAAGATTTTTAATTTATTTTAATGCTTTTTTTGGGGATTTTTTTTTTTCATTGCTGCAGTACATTTACATTACATTTATGTATATTTGTTTATTATATAGTAAATTTTCAGAGCCATTTAGATTTTATTAAAAAAATTTGTTGCTGTCAGATTTTTATTTTTTATTTTTGTATTTTTCATTATTTCCAATGGTGATTCTAATTTTACATTCATATATATATATATATATATATATATATATATATATATACACACACATACATACAGGTTTTTTTTGACAATTCTTTTGAAAATACAAAAACACAAATCATTACAAATTGACTTACAACAGAGTAACAAAAACAATTTAAGCTATCACAGAGCTGGCGATATTCATAACAGTAATTCTAAAGTATTTTGCATTACAGTAATCAATCAATGTATGGGACAAAAAGATCCTAAAACATAATTTTCTATTAATAACGTAACAGTTTCTTTTCATTTTGGGGTGAAATTAGACCTGCACATGTTCTTGCACACGTTTTGTACAGATTCAGCCAATATAAAATGATACCATGCTGTTCCATAGATTAAAAGGAAAAACTGAATGTGCTCGTCTTGCATGCATTCATTAAGGATTCAGTCATTATGTGCAGTAATTGTCTGCTTTAATTGAGTCATTTGCAGTCATTAGTGATTCACCTTTTTAAAGTAATTCTGCAGTCACTAATTGACTAATAGAAAAAGTGTGATGGTTGTTAAACAAAAGGTCACAGTGTAAAACATCCTCAGCACTGATCGATTTAATACAACAGTTAAATAAACAAGAAGTTAATAATAAGAAGTTGATTATAACACTATTGCCTGATTTTGCTTTATTTCGTCGTCAAAAGTAAGATTTTTCTCTATTTCGTCATCAAAAGTCTGAAACAAGTCACAGCCGAGCCATTTCCATTCAAACACAGCGGTGTTTCGTTTATGAATGAATGTGCGTTTTTAAATGAATCTAGTAAAAATTATTAAATTTCCCTTTCATAAAGACAAATCACTTGCTTTATTCCTGAATGAATCAGCTGTTCGAATGAATCAAATGAATGATATGATTCAGTAATTAAATCAGTGTCTTGCCGCCACCTGCTGGCAGATTTAATTTCATTTTTAAAGTATCTTTTCAGTTATTTAAATTGTTTAATATTTCTGTATTCAAAAGTTTATATTTAAAACATTAATCTCAACATGAATTCATGAATTTGATTGCACTCATGCCACCTCTGAGCCTCATTAAAGGGATAGTTCCCCCAAAAATGAAAATTTGATGTTTATCTGCTTACCCCCAGGGCATCCAAGATGTAGGTGACTTTGTTTCTTCAGCAGAACACAAACGAAGATTTTTAACGAAAACCGGTGCAGTCTGCCAGCCTTATCATGGACGTGGATGGGCACCAAACCTTTAAAAGTAAAAACAAAAACATGCACAGACAAATCCAAATTACACCCTGCGACTCGTGACGATACATTGATGTCCTAAGACACGAAACGATCGTTTTTTGCGAGAAACTGAACAGTATTTATATCATTTTTTACCTTTGATACACAGCTACGTCCATTTGTCATGAGCACGAGTTTATCATCCGGTTCGTTACATGTGAACGTGTTCTGGCGTAGTATACGCAAACGCCGGAAACTATCTGTTGCATGTATACGACACTCATTGTTTACACACAGCACAGGGATTGTGGGTATAGCGGCTATTCAAAATGGTAATTACTTGCGCGTATCCTGATTGTTCAAACAGATTGAAAGCTAAAAAATTACATTTGCTTGCGCAAACTCATCCAGGGGCCTCATTTATAAAACTTTCTTACGCACTGATTTGATCTAAGAGTGTTCGTACGATCAAATCCACGTCAAAGTACAGATTTATAAAAACCGTCTTTGACGTGGAAAAGTACTTATCTCCACGTCAGATTCCAGCTTGGCGTACGACCGTTTCCTTGTGGTAATGCCTGGTATTGCAGATAGTTCAGCCTCACTATAATTTGATTTCTTGCGTTCCTTTTTACTTGCCATTGTCACAGAGTTTTTGCTTTAGGAATGAGCTCATTTTATATGTTAATTAATTAAGCAGGGGCGTTTCGACGGCGGAACATTCAGCTGCACACAATTCCACGATCATTTGTGATTTATAACCGAATGACTGCGTTCGCATGGATTTCGTGGTGCGTTCGTTTTCTCTGAATCGCTCTTACGATCAAATCAGAAAAGTTCTTAGATAAAATCAAGGATGGTTTCTACGCAAGTCTTTATAAATGAGGCCCCAGGACTTTTCACTGATTTTCCCTTACGGTGTTTGCGTATTCTACGCCAGAGCGCGAACACATGTAACGAACCGGATGAAAAGCTCGTGCTCAGGACAGATGGACGTGGCTGTGTATCAAAGGTAAAAAATGATATAAACACTGTTCAGTTTCTCGCAAAAACCGATCGTTTCATGTCTTAGGCCCCGATCACACCGAACGCGTTTTTGCAGTTGGAGGCGCCTCTTTTGAATGGTTTTCTGTTGGCAGTGAGCATTCTGCGAGCTGCTTATGCGCCCCGGGCGCCTTGCGTTTTCGCCGCCTGAAGTTGAAAAAACGGCCGACGTCATTTGTGTTCTTTTCCATTGTCCAATCGAATGAATGGAGAGGCGGGCCTTCTGTTGTGGTGACGAAAGTTTACAGTTGCTTAAAAAGTCCGGAGACTGCAAGAAATGGAGGAGAAACCTTTGGTGTCTGTCGTGGGTAACCTGGAACGGTATTATTTAGGGCTTCTGCCAATATGACAGTTTACTTAACAGCAAAAAACTAAGATTTTAGAGCGTTCTCGCTTTAATCCTTTAATTTGACTGACAGGACAGCTGTTTTGGTCGTTGCTTAGCAACATAAAAAACCGCAGCACACTGTTTTTTTATTAAAAGTCACCAAAAAAGGCAGTGCTGTGCGCCCTGCGTTTTTAGAACTAAAAGACGCGTTCGGTGTGATCGGGGCCTTAGGACATCAACGTATCGTCACGAGCCGCAGGGTGTTATTTGGATTTGTCTGCATGTTTTTTTTTTTTACTTTTAAAGGTCTGGTGCCCATCCACTCACATTATTTGGCTGGCAGACTGCACCAGTTTTAGCTAAAAATCTTCGTTTGTGTTCTACTGAAGAAACAAAGTCACCTACATCTTGGATGCCCTGGGGGTAAACAGATAAACATCAAATTTTCATTTTTTGGGTGAACTAACCCTTTAAACATATGAAAATACACCTACAAGCCACTTTTGTGTTTTTCTGTGCCACTTCTGTAGTGCAAATTAATTTTGTTAATACTAGTTTCATTTGATTGGTAATTATTCTCTTATCCTACTTGTATTTATTCTGTTGTTTTAAATCGAAATTTTAAAAAAGCTTAAAAAATATATATATTTTAAAAATTTAACATAATAGATTATATACTTTTAATAAAGTTAGAAAAATGCCATTAAAAAGGTAAGAACAAAATGTTAATTTTTTTTTTTTTTTTTTTTAGAAAATGACCAATCGTTTCACTAGATAAGACCCTTCTTTCTTGGCTGGGATCATTTAGAGCCCTTTAGGCTGCATTTAAACTCCATTGTGGAAGTTCAAAATCGCGGACACCATAGAAGTCCGCTATATGGAGATAATTCCTAAAATGTTTTTCTCCAAAAACATAATTTCATTACAGCTGACGAAAGAAAGACATGAACATCTTGGATGACAACGGGGTGAGTACATTATCTGTAAATTTTTGTTCTGAAAGTGAACTAGTCCTTTTAAGCAATAGGGAATGAGAGTTTGTTTGTGTTGCAGGCAAATGATGGTACAGCATGAAGCTCAATAGTATGGTAGATACATTAATTTTCTTTTTAATAATAATCAATTTTGCCAAGTAATATAATAAATAAAGTTAATTAGTTTAACTTTAGGCTGTTTACATCAAGAAGAGCAACTGGGTGCATTAATACTGAGTCAGCAGTCACAGATGTTTTATTATCTGTGTCGGATCAGAATGTGGCTCATCCTTCAGAATTTAGTCTGAGCTATCCAGTTTTATATTATTTAATATCATAAAATACAGTATACAAACACAAATAAAATAGCAAATTATACCTTCACTCTGAATATTTAAACTACTAAAAATGTTTTAGATATATTTAGTCTGAACTGTATATCTTTTAGTATTTTATAAATAATAAAAACAATATTATTAAGTTGTCTGTTATATATAAATTACATATATAGATTATGGAAAATAGCAAGGATGCTCTAAATTGATCAAAAGTGATGATAAAGACATTTATAATGTAACAGAAGATTTCTATTTTATATAAATGCTGTTCTTCTGAACTTTCTATTCATCAAAGAAACCTGAAAAATTCAACTCAGCTGTTTTCAACATAATAATAATGATAAATGTTTTTTGAGCAGCGAATCGGAATATTAGAATGATTTCTGAAGGATCATGTGACTGGAGCAATGCTAAAAAAAATTAGCTTTGAAATCACGTTAATAAATTACATTTTAAAATCCATTCAAATAGAAAACAGTTATTTTAAATAGTAAAAATATTTAGCATTTTTACAGTTTTTGCTGTACTTTAGAAAAAATTAAGTGCAGGTTTGGTGAGCAGAAGAGCCTTACTGTTTAAAAAAAATTGACTGGTAGTGTGTGTGTGCATATATATATATAGATATATAAAAGTGTTATTTATATACTCTGTTTACGTTTGCATAATTGCTACTCTAGTATCTTGTTTATTCTGTCATAATGACAAAATTATGCTGCTTATTACATTCGAGTGTAAATGATTTTGTGAGAGGAGAGAGACTGGAGTGAAATATGGTAGAAAAACAGTTTGACATTACAGTCACTAATACAGTTTAGTGTCATTATGCAATAATATATAATAATAATAATGATACGATTGCATAATCACTCAATAAACATTTGCCATGAGCTCTGCATCTTTTCAACAATCCTGCCGATCCCACATGGATGAAGATCTGTGAGTTTTTCACACGTGTCCATCCTGTAATAGTTTCTGTGTTTTATAGGTGTCAGGACTCAAAGCGTTAGATTAAAACTGCAGCACTCATTTCTGACACTCCATTCTGATGTTTCCAGATTGAAAAACTGCAGCAACCTGTAATGACTGTCATTTCAGACTTCAAACAGGAGCTGACCAGCTTTTCGCTTTCCAGCTCTCATAGCGAGAGGGAAGATAAAAGGAAACAGGCAGACGAATTGAATTTCATGCTTTTCTGATCACAGTGTTTTGAGATCTGTGTGTCACTATAGAGCACAACTCTCCACTTCTGTTACCCAGGTAAAATCCCATTCATTGTTTTCCAGAGAGACTTTGATTTTTAACTGCAAGATATATAGCTTTCGAGACAGATGTACCATGATGTTCTTCAGTGAGTATGCCTCTCTAGATGCCACAAGACTACCCATAATCCTCAGGTGAGATCCATCCGTCAGAAGTTTTTTTTGGCAAAAAAGAGTTTGGCAGTTGCATTTATCTAAAGCATATACACACATATGTGTACACTTTTTAAAAAAATACATATGCATTTTTTAAAATAAGTATGTAAAAATATATACGCTAGAAATAAATTATCATAAATAATATACCAACAAAAATTGTTTTCATTTCATTTTTTTTCAACTAGCGACAGTAGTAGTTATTTTAGTATTTAAACTAAACAAAAAGTTCATATTTTTAATTATTTTTTAATATATATTTTTTCTGTTTTCATCTGCTTTGTAAAAGTTTGATTCATTTTGTCATTTTATTAATTTTTTTAAATATATCTTTGTTTTCATTTGGATTTTTTTTTTTATATTTTCCATTTTCATTTTGGATTTTAGATTTTTTTTTTTCATTTATTAATTTTAAACTTTTTTATTGCTTTTTATTCGTTTTTATTTTTAATTCTGTTTTTCATTTTCATTTTGGATTTTAGATTTTTTTTTCATTTATTCATTTTAAAAATTTTTATTGCTTTTTATTCGTTTTTATTTTTAATTCTGTTTTAATTTTTATTATTTTAACCTAAGCTTAACAAAAATAATTTATATTTTAAATAATTTATTTAAATATTTTCCATTTTAATTTGTACATTTTAGTTATTTTATTAGTTTTGATTTTGGTTATTTTAGTATTTAAACTAAACAAAAAGTTCATATTTGGAATTATTTTTTTAATATATTTTTTCTGTTTTCATCTGCTTTGTTAGTTTTATTAATTTTGTCATTTTATAAATTTATTTTAATATATCTGTGTTTTCATTTTGGATTTTTATTTTCATATTTTCCATTTAAATTTTTTATTTGAGATTTTTTCGTTTATTCATTTTGAAAATTTGTATTGCCTTTTATTAGTTTTTATTTTTAATTCTGTTTTAACTTTTATTATTTCAACTTAAACTAAACAAAAATCATTTAGATTTTAAATAATTTATATTTAAATATTTTCCATTTTAATTTTAGTTTACAATTTAGTTATTTCTATTAGTTTTAGCGTTTAATAGTTTTTGTCATTTTATTCATTTTTTTAATTTATCTGTGTTTTTATTTTGATATTTTTCATCTTGGATTTTAGAATTTTTAATTTATTAATTTTTATTGCTTGTTATTAGTTTTTAATTTTTATTATTTCAACTTAAACTAAACAAAAATAATTTATATTTTAAATCATTTATATTTTAATGTTTTCCAGTTTAGTTTCCATTTTGTTATTTGTATTAGTTTTGCTTTAGATTATTTTTTATTAATTTTTAGTTTGTTATTTTAAGTACTTCAAACTAAACATTTACCCTTTTTTAATTTAGTTAATGTTTGTTTTATTTCAAATAACAAAAAATGTTTTTTAATGGTTTAAGTTTAGTTTAAAGCATGTCTGCTTTTATTTTTAAAGATGTTGGTAAGTGGAAAGCTGCTGAACTGAGGAGAACTGGAGCAGATCTGATGAACTCTGAACTTGACTGTTATTATTGATAGCAGCTCTTCATGGACTGAATTATTCAGCGTCCAGTGTTACCTGACGCCATACAGGTACTGAGACGGGTCAAACCGTCCTCTGTCCTCCATCATATCAGACTTTACACACTAAGTAATATTTTAGTAATGATCATCCTGATGTTTGTCATTTCATAGATTAATTTTATTTCCGTAGATATGAAATGGCAACATGACAAAAATATGGATCTCATCACACCATGTTGAAGTCGATATATTTGATAGAAATATATAATGACAAAACAAGTAAACTGCATCAGTAAGCAGGGACATTTTAAAATAATAGTTTACCCAAAAACCATTTACTCATTTGTACATTTTTTCTGTGGACTTTCCTAACACATGTATGGCTTTTTTGGACATTTGTGCTATAAATAACCTTTTTATGAACCTTAAAAACGAGCTTCCACATTATGTTGAATTTTTTTTCACAGAAAAATAAAGAAAATAGCATGAAAGTGAGTAAATCATGACAAATTTTGAGTGAACTGGTCCTTCAATAATCTATCCCACAACGTATGGCCTTCCAGTTCAGATCTGCTGTTTATCTGTGGGTTAAACAGATGATAAACATAACGTTTTAACAAAATTAGTTTGTATTTTGCTTACATTAATTGAAGGGACAATCCTTTTGTTGTTAAAGTCAACATGAAACGTTGGCAATGTTGGCTCATTGCCGCTACATAAAGGTGCATCTCAATAAATTATAATGTCATGGAAAAGTTCATTTATTTCAGTAATTCAACTTAAATTGTGAAACTCAATAAATTCAATGCACACAGACTGAAGTAGTTTAAGCCTTTGGTTCTTTTAATTGTGATGATTTGGCTCACATTTAACAAAAAACCACCAATTCACTATCTCAACAAATTAGAATACTTCATAAGACCAATAAAATCGTTTTTAGTGAATTGTTGGCCTTCTAGAAAGTTTGTTCATTTACTGTATATGGACTCAATACTTGGTAGGGGCTCCTTTTGCTTTAATTCGGCTCAATGATCAGTCTGTGGCACGGCTGAGGTGGTATGGAAGCCCAGGTTTCTTTGACAGTGGTCTTCAGATCTCTTGTTTCTCATTTTCCTCTTGACAATGCCCCATAGATTCTCTATGGGGTTCAGGTCTGGTGAGTTTTCTGGCCAGTCAAGCACACCAACAAAATGGTCATTTAACCAACGCTTGGTGCTTTTGGCAGTGTGAGCAGGTGCCAAATCCTGCTGGAAAATGAAATCAGCATCTTTAAAAAGCTGCTCAGCAGAAGGAAGCATGAAGCGCTTTAAAATTTCTTGGTAAGAGGGTGCAGTGACTTTGGTTTTCAAAAAACACAGTGGATCAACACCAGCAGATGACATTGCACCCCAAATCATCACAGACTGTGGAAACATAACACTGGACTTCAAGCAACTTGGGCTATGAGCTTCTCCACCCTTCCTCCAGACTCTAGGAACTTGGTTTCCAAATGAAATACAAAACTTGCTCTCATCTGAAAAGAGTTTGGACCACTTGGGAACAGTCCATTTCTTCTTCTCCGTAGCCCTGCAAAAACTGCTTTTCTTACTTAGATGTTTTGTCTTGCTTCCAGCCAAAATATCTCAAAATTCTGGAATCAGGAAGGATTTTCTAGACAAATAAAAATTACTGTATTGTTTTTAGTAAAAACAAGTCAAAATTAATTGAGTTTTTGCTTAAAACAAGCAAAATAATCTGCCAATGGGGTAAGAAAAATAATCTAGTTGTCTGCTTAAAATAAGATTTTTTTTCTTACCCCATTGGCAGATTATTTAGCTTGTTTTAAGCAAAAACTCACTTAATTTTGACTTGTTTTTACTAAAAACAAGACAGTAATTTTGACTTGTCTAGAAAATCCTTCCTGATTCAAGAATTTTTTGATATTTTGGCTGGAAACAAGACAAAAAAGCTAAGCAAGAAAAGCATTTTTTGCAGTGAGGTAAGACGCCTCTGACGTTGTCTGTGGTTCAGGAGTGGCTTAAGAGGAATACAACAACTGTAGCCAAATTCCTGACACGTCTGTGTGTGGTGGCTCTTGATGCCTTGACCCCAGCCTCAGTCCATTCCTTGTGAAGTTCACCCAAATTCTTAAATCGATTTTGCTTGACAAGCCTCTTAAGGCTGCGGTACTCTCGATTGTGATTGTGATTGTGCATCTTTTTTTCCACATTTTGTCCTTCCACTCAACTTTCTGTTATCATGCTTGGATGCAGCACTCTGTGAACAGCCAGCTTCTTTGGCAATGAATGTTTGTGGCTTACCCTCCTTGTGAAGGGTGTCAATAGCTATGTTTCCATCCAACTATTTTTATGCGCATTTTGGAATATCGCAATAAAAATCTCTGAGTGGAAATGCAAAGATGTGCATACATTTTGAAAATGCGCACAACTAAGTAGGATCAACTACGATGGAAACACTTTTACCAAATAAATTCCTCCATGCGCATTAATAAAGTCATGTGACTTTGCACGCTGGAACGGGATAACTTGACTAACCAGCGGACCCATCTTGTTGCACAGCATCAGAAATGTTGTTTTGGTCATTCTGAAATGTTTCCTTCAGCAGTTTCGTCACTTGCCCAGCAAGGCACCGGCCCTGCCATCGTCTTGATTATTTTATAGCGATAAAAATCATTTAGTTCAGTTACAGAACAAACAGTACAATTAAAAACTGGGGTCCGTTCTTCGTACCTCGCTTACTACATCCAAGATCAAATGACACATCCAAGATCAAATCATCGCGCTAACTATGAGCTCGCTATTCCGGTTCTCCGAACGCACCTGTTGTTGATGATTAGTATAGCTGGATGAAGTTATTTGAGATCACTGGGTGGCTTAAAAGGGGCTACGTATCGATAGTAGAAACATTGATCGGCAACTCTTTGATTGGTCGGCGAACATGACGAAGGAGCGCGCTCAGTATTTTTCTGCAGCAGAGCAAGAACTCTTGATTGAGGGATTTTAAGAGTTTCAGAGTTTAATTAAAACGCAAGGGAATACTGCAAAGGCTGGAAAAGCAAGGAGAGAGGGCTGGCAAAAGTAGTGAACAAATTAAACGCGTTAATGCTGCCCATGTTACATGTTTTTTCCTTGATATGTTATTTTATTTATATTTTTATTTTTTTATACACTACCGTTCAAAAGTTTGGGGTCAGTAAGACTTGTAATAGTCTTTAAAGAAGTCTCTTATGCTCATCAAGACTGCATTTATTTGATTAAAAATACAGAAAAAACAGTAATATTGCAAATTGTTTTTACAAAATAAAATAATGTTTTTGTTTTTTTATATATTTTATATATCATACTTTGAAATTTATATAGAATTTATTCCTGTGATGAAAAGCTGAATTTTTATCAGCTGTTACTCCAGTCTTAAAGGAACACTCCACTTTTTTTGGAAATAGGCTCATTCTCCAACTCCCCCCGAGTTAATAAGTTGATTTTTACTGTTTTGAAATTCATTCAGCCGTTCTCCTGTTCTGGCGATATCACTTTTAGCATAGCTTAGCATAAATCATTGAATCCTATTAGACCAGTAGCATCGCGTTCAAAAATGACCAACGAGTTTCGATATTTGTCCTATTTAAAACTTGACTCTTCTGTAGTTATATCGCGTACTAAGACCAGCGGAAATGTAAAGATGCGGTTTTCTAGGCCGATAAGATTAGGAACTACACTCCCATTCCGGCGTAATAGTCAAGGAAGTTTGCTGCCGTAACATGGCCGAAGCAGGCGCAGTAATACCACACAGCGCATGTGCAAATGTTTACTTCCGTCAACATATCCAACGTGCATGCACAGCACAGACAGCGTTCCTCGCCATGGAGACATTTGTGAGAGACAATTTAGAAGATATTTACTTTGGTGCAGATCCTGAACCGTATCAATTTGAACCAGAATTCACTGAAGCTAAGGTTTTGGTACGTGAAAGACAAGAAAGTGTGTCTGAACTGCCTTGGACAGAAGGGATGAGGAGAGCAGATTCGCGTTGGTGGGGCTTGCCAACTCATGCCAACTACAAGTGAGTGCCTGTGTTGTCGCGAGTGGGACCAGGTATTGCCATCGATGGCAAGGGTGGATCTACCTGATGAGGAAGTGGCATGTCGCAACATCCGAGGACTTGGATGCAATGCTGCATCCTGCAGTAGTAGATTTTTTTCCGATTTGACAAAATAAACTAGAAAAAACGTCACACGCCGAGTGGACCTAATAGCCAGCTGTCGCAAGAGTAAGTTATTCCTGCAACCACTACATTATATAATATAAAGATTTTAAATGCATACTGTCAGTTTGCCTTTTCAGGCTTACATTCATGATGTACACTTTTACTCAAAACTGACTTTAAAACACCACCGACTGTTCGCAATAACTTTCTTTTGCAATCACACATGGAATTTGGTCATAGCAAATACTAAGCCAACTGTTCGCCCAAACCTAGTCGTCAGGGGTTGCATTTCACAGGTAACGTTAGCAATTAATCATGTTTCACTTACAGCCGTGGGCGATGCTCCTTGTTGTCCTGTCTGTATCGTTAGTTTGAAGATTGTTGGGATCGCAGTGTCCTTTAGACGCCGTGCTGTAGTACCGGTAAAACTATTCAACTATCCGTTTCTAACGGTGTTTTGAGATCCATGTTCAGAGCAGCCAGCCATTGATTCATTAGTCGAAATTGCTTTTTTTTTTCAGAGGAATTCTATGAAAGATGGTAGTAGAGTACGTCTTCGACTTACTATCACAGCCCCTTACAATGCACATAACCATAGCTAATCACACACAGGTAAATCCAGCCACTAACAATTTACCAGCTGCAACTCTGACAGCTGCAACAACCGGAGTTACACAAACTTAGCACCGGTCACATTGGAAGTTACCTAGCTGGGATCTAATTTCAGGCGCTGTGTGATATTAATGCGCCTGCTTCGGCCATGTTACGGCAGCAAACTTCCTTGACTATTACGCCGGAATGGGAGTGTAGTTCCTAATATTATCAGCCTAGAAAACCGCTGCTTTAAATTTCCGCTGGTCTTAGTACACGATATAACTGCAGAAGAGTCAAGTTTTAAATAGGACAAATATGGAAACTCGTTGGTCATTTTTGAACGCGATGCTACTGGTCTAATAGGATTCAATGATTTATGCTAAGCTATGCTAAAAGTGATATCGCCAGAATAGGGGAACGGCTGAATGGATTTCAAAACGGTAAAAATCAACTTATTAACTCTGGGGGAGTTGGAGAATGAGCCTATTTCCAAAAAAAGTGGAGTGTTCCTTTAAGTGTCACACGATCCTTCAGGAATCATTCTAATATGCTGATTTATTATTAGAATGATCAATGTTGGATAATATCAACAGTTGTGCTGCCAAATATTTTTTGGAACCTGTCATATATATACACTTTCTTGCAAGATACTTTTCTTTTCCCACGTGAGTCAGTCCGTGTCAGTCGTGCTCTTTAACCAATCAGATGTAACCTCGCCATTTCAACCAATCATAACCCGCCAGGAGCGCAGCCTAAATCCTGTTTACATGAAATAAACCTGCTCCAGAGCAGGTTTAAGCTTGCAGAGCTGTTGCTATGACAGCAAGTCCAGGATGAGCTTCGAAGAACCAAACAATCCAAGATCATGCCAAATCGTCAACAATCAAATCCAGCTAATTTAGTTAGCGAGGTACGAAGAACGGACCCCTGAATGGGGCTGCTCAAGGCAGTGTGCCTAACAACAGTAGCATCCGCGACATGAGTCCGATTTCATTTATCGCATGAGGAATGAGGTGAGAAAGGCAAGAGTTGCAAAACCGCCTGTTTTAAAAGTATTTAGGATTTTTAAAACGGCCTGTTGACTGTTTTCGTTTATCTAAGGTGAATTTGGAAGCTCACTGGAAGAACATTCGTTTCTTATTGATTTATTTCCTCTGTGTTTGCTGATTTTCAGCAGGCCTATTTTTTATAATTAAACTTTGTGGAAGTTGTTTAACAGTTATTGATTCATTTTTGTTGATGAATTAATAATTCTATGTTTAAAATAGACTAAGTGAGTTTGTCGTACTGTACTTACTGTCATAAGTCAAAAGTAAAATGCTTACGGACATTTACTGTACAAGCTTTTAAAAGCGAAGAAAAGCGTGGAAACGAGAGCAAACTATGCCTCAACCTTTTCCGGTGGCGAAATCTGAAAATTCTGAAAACTATTATTTTCATGACTTCTCCTAGTTTTTTTAGTGATATTTAGTGCAGGTTTATCAGGAAGTGATGATTTTGTTCTCTTTCTCTCGTTGGATTGAAGCAGTGCTTTAGCGCAAATGTTTTATGCGACGTTTCGGTTTTGCGCATAAGTTAAATTCACATTTTTGGAAGGAAAACATAGCTAATGATTGTCTTCTGGACAACTGTCAGATCAGCAGTCTTCCCCATGATTGTGCCGCCTAGTGAACCAAACCTTTGCAGGTGTTTTGAGTTGATTCGCTGATTGGCATGTCACCATATTCTAATTTGTTGAGTTTTGTTGTGAGTCTTTGATAAATCGGAGCCAAATCATCACAATCAGAACCAAAGACTTAAACTACTCCAGTCTGTGTGCATTGAATTTATTTAATACACGTTGCACAGTTTGAGTTGAATGACTGAAATAAAAGAACTTTTCCATGACATTCTAATTTATTGAGTTGCACCTGTACATATTATTTTTGCCCTTTCGATTATGTTGTAATAATGAGATGTCATTAAAAAACAAAATATTTTCTCATAATAATGATATACTATGTTATTAAAACTGCATATTTTTTGTTAAAACGTGTCATTATGTCACAAAAACAATGTTTTAACGACAGCATCTCAATATTATCTTATTATATGAAAATATATTGTTTTAATTTGACATCTTGTCATTATTATTTTCATAATAATGTCATGATGGCATAAAAAATTATGTTTTAACAACAGTATTTAAATATTGTTTTACAACATAACATCATGAGACATGAGACAAAAATGGTTGGGAAAAAATATCTGGTAGCAACACATCACCATAGTTTGCAACCTATTTACTTTAATTATGAGACATATTTTCAAGTGAAAATGGATTTTAAATGTTAAAATAGCATGTTTTGTACAAGAATTGGTTGGCTGGGCTGACAAATAATAAATAATGTGAAGAAAAGTTTATGAAACATTAAAAAGACAAACATGTTTTATATAGAATAAGGTGCACTGTAAGACCAGGTGCATGTATTATAAAAATAGTTCATTTTGATTTCATGTTGACTTTAAGTACTCAAGGGGGCAATAACTGCAGGATATCCCTGTCGTATAGTTTGAGTTGATTGATGTCCTCACAAAGGTAGTGAATATGAAAACATGCATTACCAGCAAGCATGAGAGGAACAGAGAAAAAGCAGGAGAGTTTGTGCTTTTCAACTGATTGAGCTGCTGTCCTGAGCACCATCTGTCTGTGCGATGACTGACTGACAGCTGTCACTCATTATTTATGGACAGTGAAAGGGTCATGGGCTGCTCCGTTTGACGTCTCTGTGGTGCCTCCGGTAACATGACTGTAAACATATTCGTCATTTTATTAATATACCATCAGCCTTTTTAATGGATAATGCACCTTTTTTTTTGTTTGAGCAAATATTGTGAAACAAGTGTTTGTTTAAAGGAATAGTTCACCCAAAAACAACAGCAAAAATTAAGTGTTATTTTAGTATCAATGAGATACTATTATAGCAGTTTTGAAATATTTTGAAAAAGTGTTTTTATATTTTCCAGTTTTATTTTTTGTTTTAGTTCAAGTTTTAGTCATTTTGTTGTGTGTTTTTGTCATTTTAGTAGTTTTAGTGTTTGTATTTATTAAATATGCTCAAATAGTTTTTAATTGATTATAATTACAGTTTTTGTTATATAATAGTACATCAAGGAAAGGTTTACTTGGCAACTACCTGGAATAAAAAGTTTTTTATATTTTATTTATTTCATGTGACGAAAATGTTTTTAGTTACAGTTTACATTTTAGTTTTAGTTAACTATGATAAAACAAACAAGCAAGCGAACAAAAACATTTTCGTTACTTGAAATAAACATGAAATAAAATATAATAAAATACAGTTTAAAAAAATATATATTTTATTTCAGTTAGTTGCCAACATCTTTTATTTTCATTTAGTATTAAAATAACTAAAATTAATTAAACTAAATATATTTATAGGTATATAAAAAAATAACATAAATACAAAAACATTACAGATTTTTAAAAATAACTCAAAATATTAATGTTTTAAGTTCAAATGACTCCAAAATAACTACAATTGAAAAGAAATAAAACAAAAACTATTAAAAAAATGAATAAAGTTGATAAAACACACAACAAAATTACTAGAACTTAATTACCCTAATTGTAACCATAGAAAAAACTATTTATAATCAATTATTAAATTACAGCATATCAATAATACCAAAATTACAGTAATCCTAAAAATGTTATTTTACTGTAGAACACAAATTCAAAATTTTCAAATTTTCAAATTTTTAGTTTAAACATTTTTTAATATTTGAAAATGTATAGTGTAGAACACAAATTCAGAATAAAAAGACAATTTTTATTTCACTTTTATGGTGCTTTCTTGAGCTTGACATTGATCACAATCAGTTCTTGTCGAATGCATGAAGATATTTTTTCTTGTGTGTTCCACAGAAATAAAATGACATCATACAAGTTCAGAACATCAAAGAATGACAGAATGTCCATTTTGGGGTGAACTGTCCCTTTAAATTCATCAGCTGTCCGACCTGCTCTTTAGATCATGAAATATGCAATTAAAAAGTCATATTGTTTTTTTTATCAGTATCAATGAAAGTCATAAATAATCCAGCAGTCCCAACACTGTGCTTATGGTCTCTCTGTGCTGAAAAGAGTTGGAGCGTCCCATCATGAGGCGTCCAGTCAGACAGTAGTAACTCTCATAACCACTTCTCTAGGTTTAGTGGTGGTTGCGCTGATGTTGCTGGGTGGGCTGCGTGGCTCATGCGGCCGTAGATGACTCAGTAAATGCAGGAGGTTATACGGACAGTGTTGGTCCGGTAAAGCCGGGCCATCAGCGAGAGCGTCAGTCTGGTAGGAGTCCTGCGCGGCCGCTGTGGTGTTTGTGTTCGTCGTGTCGTCGGTCACGTCGAGCGCCGGCGTCCCAGCAGCAGCCATGAGTGAAGACGGTGAAGGAGAGACGTCCGCTCCTGTCGGCTCCCTCTGGTGGAGCAGCGAACGCGCCCATTCCTCATTATTCTTCACCTCCTCGCTGTCTTTTTTCTTGTCATAGTTCAAAACTTTCCACTGCTGATTGACGGCCTGCCAGCGATGAAATATACGGAAAACTGATGGGCCCTCGTGGACGATTAGAGCTGCGGAGAAGAGAGATTCATTCGGGTTACTGTAAGCTTCTGCAATCTTTGGATAATTCTGATGCAATGATTCATGACTGAACAAAGTTTAAAGAGTCATATTGAGATATATAAAAGCTGTAAAAATTGGCACTTTTTTCTCACAGTTCTGACTATGTTTTGCAATTCTGAGTTTACATCTTGAAATTCTGTTTTTTTTTTCTTCTAGCAATTCTAAGTTTATATCTCACAATTTTAATTTATATATTGTAATTTATATCAAAATTCTGACTATATATCTCTCAGTTCTAGTTTATATCTCGCAATTCTGAGTTTATATTTGACAATTCTGAGATTAAATCTCGAAATTCTAGTTTATATCTTGCAATTCTGTGTATATATCTCTAAATTCTGACTATATATATCACAATTCTGACTCTATATCTCACAATTCTAGTTTATATCTCACATTCTGACTATATATCTGGCAATTCTGAGTTAACATCTCAAAATTCAGGTTTTTATCTCACAATTTTGAGTCTGTACCTAGCAATTCTAAATTTATATCTCACAATTCTGACTATATATCTCACAATTCTAGTTTATATCTCAAAATTCTGACTATATATCTCACAATTCTGACTATATATCTCACAATTCTGACTATATATCTCACAATTCTGACTATATATCTCGTAATTCTGAGTTAATATCTCAAAATTCTGGTGTTTCTTTCCATTTTGAGTCTGTACCTAGCAGTTTAAAGTTTATATCTCACAGTTCTAGTTTATATCCCGGAATTCTGGGTTTATATCCCAAAATTCTGAGTTTATATTTTACCATTATGAGTTTATATTTGACAATTCTGAGATTAAATCTTGAAATTCTAGTTTATATCTTGCAATTCTGTGTATATATCTCAAAATTCTGACTATATATATCACAATTCTGACTCTATATCTCACAATTCTAGTTTATATCTCACATTCTGACAATAAATCTTGCAATTCTGAGTTAACATCTCAAAATTCAGGTTTTTATCTCACAATTTTGAGTCTGTACCTAGCAATTCTAAATTTATATCTCACAATTCTGACTATATATATATCTCACAATTCTGGTTTATATCTCAAAATTCTGACTATATATCTCACAATTCTGGCTATATATCTTGTAATTCTGAGTTAATATCTCAAAATTCTGCTGTTTCTTTCCATTTTGAGTCTGTACCTAGCAGTTTAAAGTTTATATCTCACAGTTCTAGTTTATATCCTGGAATTCTGGGTTTATATCCCAAAATTCTGACTTTATCTCGCAATTCTGAGTTTATATCTTGAAATTCTGGGTTATATCTTGCAATTCCATCTTTATATTTGACAATTCTGAGTTTATATCTTGAAATTCTGGGTTATATCGTGCCATTCCATCTTTATTTTTGACAATTCTGAGTTTATATCTTGCAATTCTGAGTTTACTTCTCGAAATTCTTTTTTTTATCTCACAATTCTGAGTTTGTATCTCACAATTTATATCTTGCAATTCTGAGTTTATATCATGAAATTCTCATGTATATCTTGCAGTTCTAGTTTATATCTTGGACCAGTCTTCCATTTGAGATGAAAGGGTGGAAGAATCTAAATGAAAACACCTTTACTAACATTATAATTGAGCCTCAGGGAGAAAAACAAAAAGTATGAAGAGACCACTTTAAGAAAGTCAGACTATAGACAGCTGAAAACGCACATAATTGCAGCCCGTCTGTTCTCAGTGTTAATGAAGTGGAAAAACCCACAGAGCAGTTTGCAAACTCAGAGTGGTGTAAAACTGTACTATATGATATACTAGTTCTGTTAGTGATGAATGAGGCCAAAGATATTTATCTAAAGTGTCTGTATCTACTATGTCTACTTTGTTGCATTCCTTTCCTTTGTGCTCAGTGATTCAGAGAGCTGAATGATTATTGCAGCTTAAGTTTGGAAATAAATAATAGAATATTTAGTGGTTTTACTGTATATAACAGTATTTGCATACAAAGTTCAAGTCAGCCATAAAATAATGGCTGATGTACTGTAGTATGTGATGCAAGTACTGTTTGCATACTATGCCCAGTATAATGCAGCGTTAGTACAAGTATGATGGCAGAATGAACCCAGCCCATGTATTATTTCATACTAATGACTCATAAATCTCTGGATCCAGGCGGATGTGTGTTGAGCTCTGCGTATCTCATCTATGATTCCGTTTGAAGAAACTCCAATTCAAAATCCTGGAGTTTCTCTGTTTATGCCTGTTTCCATCTACGTTTAAACTGGAGATAATATTAATGGAAGTAGACGGCTGTGTCTGGCCCAGTTCCTCATTATTTGAAGCTCTTTCTCTCTGTGTGTTTGTCCAGCGTTAGCTGACTGTGCTTTGAGATGTTTGTGTCCTCACATGTTCTGTGCAAAAGGTTGATGACTCACGACTAAATTGCTCCTCATGCTTCTGTTTTTGTTCTCTCTTTTTTGCCTCTTTAAAAGAAATAGTTCACAAAAAAACATTTCTTTCTTCATCAGATTTGGAGAAATGTAGCATTGCATCACTTGCTCACTAATGGATCCTCTGGAGTGAATGGGTGCCGTCAGAATGAGAGTCCAAACAGCTGATAAAAACATCACAATAATCCACACCACTCCAGTACATCAGTTAACATCTTGAGAAACCAAAAGCTGCATGTTTGTAAGAAACAAATCCATCATTAAGACGTTTTTAACTTCAAGCCATTGCTTCCAGGTAAAATACTTGTCCATAATGCATAATAACAATTCCTCCAGTCAAAAAGTCACATCAAAATCCTCCACCATATTAGTTTTGGACTGTTTTCCTTGTAAACCATGCTTGATCTGAGCAGATTTCTCTCCTGATTCACACCAGACCACTTTTTCACTGAAGGAAGCGTTATTATGGATTATGGACTCATGGTATTTTGATCAGACATGATAGTTTGAAGTTAAAAACATCTTCATGATGGATTTGTTTCTTACAAACATGCATCTTTTGACTTTACAATACATTAATTGATGGACTGGAGTGGTGTGGATTATTGTGATGTTTTTATAAGATGTTTGGGCTCTTATTCTGACGGCACCCATTCACATCCATTGGTGAGCAAGTGATAGAATGCTAGATTTCTCCAAATCTGATGAAGAAATAAACTTATCTTTATCTTTGATGGCCTGAGGATGAGTACATTAACAGCTAATTTTCATTTTTGGGTCAAATATTCCTTTAAGGGAACTTAGACACAATACAAAAGTTTTTGTTTTTTTGAGAATATGGTGATTTATACATTCAAGCTCTAAAAAGGACAAAAAGCATGATGAAAATTTCATAAATTTGCTTTGACTTTATGCAAAGTTTCTACTTTTGTGAATAAAAAAAACAACTGGTGTAGAAACAATGTTCATTTAGAAAATTACTAGTAAATTTCACAATTAATTACAAAGAAATGGCAAGCATCGCATTGAATAAACATGCTTTTTTAAAGTAGATTGAAGTTGTACTTTCTATTTACAGTGTACATTAGAATTTCTAAGTGAACTTTTCCCTACGATCCAGTATTTCACTCTAATAACTAAGGATGCATGTGACACAAACAGTCTCTCCCGCTGTGTCATGTTTTATTTGCCGTTTGCACAAAGACAAACAAACTGAATCATTCAGCAGTTGATTCTTTTGCACACACAGGGGCTGAGATTCATTTGTAATTTTCTGTGATGCTATACAATTATTTATGTAAGTCAGTATTATTTTAATATCACTGATACTATTATAGGTTTTTGTTAATTATTGAAATAGAAATACAGAAAATTTGAATTAGGTTTTATTTTTATTTATTAGTTTTAGTCATTTTAGATCTTTAAGTTAAATAAAAACTAAAAATGGAAGTACTAAATATTATTGAGTTGATATTACATACTTATACATAATATGATATTTAAATCTGTTTCTCCATGTTTTTTTTAATGTCCTTTAGATTTGAATCCTGCTGGGTTGGACTCATGGTTATTTATTGTGAATCACAGAAGATGAAATGAGGTACACTATATTGCCAAAAGTATTGGGACACCCCCTTCTAATGAAAAGATTTGACTACTTTAGTCATTTCCAAGAGTACAAATCGTAATGTTTAAGCATGTAATGATTTGTGTGCTTGTAATTTTATAGCAACAGTTTGGACAAGACCCTTTCTATTCTAACATGGCAATGCCTTTGTGTATAAGCCAAAATCTCATCGCCAAACACCAATGACATGTACATACACTATGCTGCCCTCCAAAGGCAAAGTACAGTAACTACACATTTGGTCAAAATTGAGTTAAGGCTTAAAATGGGCTTTGTGACAACCGTTTTGTCTTGTGGCAAAGTCTCCTGGTTCAATTTTGTCCCGTGTCAGAGAAACGAGAGTGCCAAAATCGCAGTAGCTACAAAATCCAAACTAATACCATATGTGACCTTGGACCACAAAACCAGTCTTAAGTCGCTGGGGTATATTTGTAGCAATAGCCAAAAATACATTGCATGGTTCAAAATTTTAGATTTTTCTTTTATGCCAAAAATCATTAAGAAATTAAGTAAAGATCATCTTCCATGAAGATTTTTTGTAAAATTCCTACTGTAAATATATCAAAATGTAATTTTTGATTAGTAAAATGCATTGTTAAGAACTTAATTTGGACAACTTTAAAGGTGATTTTCTCAGTATTTTGAATTTTTTGCACCCTCAGATTCCAGATATTCAAATAGACGTATCTCGGGCAAATATTGTCCAATCCTAACAAACCATACATCAATATAAAGCTTATTTATTGAGCTTTCATATAATGTATACATCTCAGTTTTGTAAAATTTAACCTTATGACTGGTTTTGTGGTCCAGGGTCACATATATGGTGTAAAAACTTTTTACAAAAGGCATTTTTCTCAGTTGCAGTGTTGGCGCAGTTACTGCACTTTGCCTTTGTAGGGCAGAAAAAGGCACTTTCAAATCTGTGGCAACAAAGATGGAAGCACAATTCATGTATTTATAAACTGTATTTCCATCTCTGTTGCACCAGTTTTGGAAGTGTCTAAAATGACTGTACTCATATCATTGGTGTTTGGTGATGAGTTTTTGGCTCAAGGTCTGCATTTAAAGTCACACCAAAGGTGTTCAGCTGGGATTAGGATTTGGTTTTATGCAGACCAGTCAAGTTCTTCCACATTGACTGAATCAATCATTTCTATTTGAGCCTTGCTTTATACACAGGGGCATTGTCATGTTAGAATAGCAAAGGGTCCTGTCCAAACTGTTGCTATTAAATTAGAAGCACACAGTACCCTAGAATATCATTCTATGCTCATGGAAATTACTAAAGTAGATAAACCTGTTCATTAGAAAGGGATGTCCCAATACTTTTGGCAATATAATGTATGTTGGGTTTTTGTGGTTAAATGCAGTTCAATACAGACACAGTGTGTCAATGTTTTCTGCTTTTAAATGCATACTTACCCTGCATTTCTCTTGCTTAATCTCTCCTGCTTAACTGCTTATACAACTAATTATACCTGAATTCTAACTAGACCTTACTGTACATACCAATACAGACAACGTCCATGAAGCCGTACATCCCGTAACAGATCTGGAATAGCAGGTCTTGCCGTTGCCACTTGGCCGAAGGGCTGAGAGACGACCACACAAGCCACGAAATGCTGGCGATGAGGAAAAGCGAGCCCAAGATCGCCGCCGCTATCTGGACCTTCTCTATGACGGTGAGCGAAATCGCTTGCCACTTTATTAAAACACAAAAGAGACACAAAAGAGAATTTCAGTGCTACTGTATTTCTCTGTTCTACTCTTTAGAATTGAGATTCAAGGTTAGTTCTAATTCAGAAACAAATACAATTACTAGATTTAAATAATTTAAAAATTCCATTTAAATGCTACATTTAAATGATTAAAAAAATCTATTTTTAAATGCTACATTGAAAAATTCAATTTCAAATGCTACATTTAAATGATTAAAAAAATCCAAAAGCTAGATTCAAATGATTCAAAAAATATTTTTTTAAACTTTAGATTTAAATTATTAAAAAAAAAAAAAAAAAATTTAAATGTTACATTTAAATGATTCCAAAAATTCTTTTTTTAAATGCTAGATTTAAATGATTCAAATATTTTATGATTTGAAAACAAATCATTCTTAAGAACTGATTCTTTTTTAATCAAGAATCAGCCACACAGTTAGCTAGGTTTAGTTAGGTTTGAATTGCTCTAATGAAACAACATGATTCTTGACTTACTAAACCCTTGTGATTGTGTAGTTATACACACAGATACACTAACTACACATTAATTTTATTGTTTGTGATGTTGCTAATAAAAAAAAAAAGTATGACCAAATACAGTATTGTTTTTGTTTAGTGCACTACCATTCAAAAGTTGGGGTCATTAAGATTTTTATTTATTTTTATTTTTTTTAAGAAATTAAGCAAGGATGCATTAAATTGATCAAAAGTGACAGTATAGACATTTATAATGTTAGAAAAGATTTCTGTTTCAAAAAAATGCTGGTCTTTTGAACTTTCTATTCATTAAAGAATCCTGAAAAACAAAAATGTATCACTGCTGGAACAAAAATATGAAGCGGCACAACTGTTTTCAACATTAATAATAATCATAAATGTTTCTTAAGGAGCAAATCAGCACATTAGAATGATTTCTGAAGGATCATGTGGCACTGAAGACTAAGTAATGATGCTGATCACAGGAATAAATTAGATTTTACAATATATTTGCAAATAAAATATCTATTCTAAATTGTAATAATATTTCAAAACTTTACTGTTTTACTGTATTTTTATTCAAATCAAAATTCTGTGAGCAAAATCTTATTCCACCTCACCTTACCAAAATTTCTGAATGGTAGTGTATGTGCTTAGTACACATTAATGAAAAGGATCTTCCTAAAAAGTACAAGAATTTTAATAGAAAAGTTCTGAACCCTAAATAATTCAGGCCTAGTTTTGTGCCTAGTTAAGTTGTTTTGACATGTTTTACCTGTAGCGGGTTCTTGGTGCTGATGGCGATCACCTGATACTTGTAGTAACAGAGTTCACAGGTCCATGAGCCTCTTTCACTAATCCACTTGATGAGACACGGTTGATGGGTGCTGCGAACAGAGCCGCTGCAGCGACACGGGCTCAACAGCTCACCCTGAAACACACACACAGTTACACACAAGCTGTGATATTCTGGATAAAGAGACATTTGACACTCAGTAAACACTCCATTACTTTGAACACACAGAATGAAGGGAATATTAACACTGTAAAGCCTGACATATGGAACAATAGTCAGTCATATCTTTTTGTATACTAAGTTTGTATATGTGGCTTTTTTCATTTATTTTTTTGGCTCATATGGTATGATATAGTGAGAATATGGAGGAACATGTACAGTTGAGGTCAAATGTTTACAAACACCTTGCAGAATCTGCAAAATGTTAATTATTTACCAAAATAAGAGGGATCATACAAAATGTTATTTTTTGTTTAGTACTGACCTGAATAAGATTTTTCACATAAAAATGTTTACATATAGTCCACAAGAGAAAATAATAGTTTAATAGTAGAATAGTAAAATAATAATAGAATTTATATAAAAAATAAAAAATAAACAGTTCAAAAGTTTACATACACTTGATTCTCAATACTGTGTTGTTACCTGAATGATCCACAGCTGTGTTTTTTGTTTAGTGATAGTTGTTCATGAGTCCCTTGTTTGTCCTGAACAGTTGAACTGCCTGCTGTTCTTCAGAAAAATGCTTTAGGTCCCACAAATTCTTTGTTTTTTTAGTATTTTGTGTATTTGAACCCTTTCCAACAATTACTGAGGACAACTGAGGGACTATTACTGAAGGTTCAAATGCTCACTGATGCTCCAGAAGGAAAACCCATGCATTAAGAGCCAGGGTTGAAAACTTTTGTAATTTGAAGATCAGGGTAAATTTAACTTATTTTGTCTTCTGAGAAACACCTATCTTCTGTAGTTTCTAAAGGGCAATACTAAATGAAAAAATATGATATTATGGAGACAAAACAAGAAAAATGTACACATCTTCATTCTGTTCAAAAGTTTTCACCCCCCGGCTCTTAATGCATGGTTTGTCCTTCTGGAGCATCAGTGAGTGTTTGAACCTTCTGTAATAGTTGCATATGAGTCTCTCAGTTGTCCTCAGTGTAAAAAGATGGATCTCAAAATCATACAGTCATTGTTGGAAAGGGTTCAAATACACAAAAATGCTGGAAAACCAAAGAATTTGTGGGACCTGAAGGATTTTTCTGAACAACAGCAGGCAGTTTAACTGTTCAGGACAAACAAGGGACTCATAAACAACTATCACTGAACAAAAAAAAAAAAAAACACCTGTGGATCATTCAGGTAACAACACAGTATTAAAAATCAAGCGTATGTAAACTTTTGAAAGGGGTTATTATATATTATTATAAATTCAAGTATCTATCTTGTGGACTATATGTAAACGTGTTTTATGTGAAATATCTTCTTCAGGTCAGTAATAAATAAAAAATAGCATGCATTTTGTATGAACCCTCTTATTTTGGTAAAATAATTCACATTTTGCAGATTTCTGTAAGGTGTGTGTAAACTTTTGACGTCAACTGTACATGGACAAAAGTGGAAGAAATCAATGAAATCTTTATAACATTATAGCAGATACTTGCATAAAATTATAAAATGATCAATATGTCTTAGTAAGATGAGATTTAAATGATTCAAACATATAATGCAATACAATGATCCGTGAATGAATCCTTCCTCAAAAGCCTGATCATATTTGATTCTCCCATTTGAACCAGATTTTTCCAAAAAGATTATAACCAAGTAAAGATAAGCTGCTTCAGTCCAGTAAGTGTTCATTTTAAAATACTAAGTTATTTTTGCATTTACTTTATGAAAATAAGCAAAGATTTCAGACAAAAAGACTTCCACAAACCAAAGGTGGAAGTTTCTACAATCGCATTAATAGGCCTTTTACTTGCTAAAACAGTCTAAACTATCAATCAGATGACATAAAGCATTTAATAGAGATTGACAGTAAACCTATGCAACCATTTTTAGCAAATTTTGATCAGGTTGATCACTTATAGACCTTAGAAATGCATGCATCAAATATACAATACAGTAGGCTTTATAGGGTTAATTCTAGTGTTGTATTTTTCTTTTGTTTGCTGTAAATGTATTTTTAAAAAGCTTTTACTATCTGCTCTTTTTCCAATACAAAGCACTTATTCACTGTTTTATCTTGGCTTTGTAGAAGCTGCAGTTAACAATTCAGACATAATGAAAAATGAAGTGTGTGAACTGACAAATTCAGAACAAATCATTTATCTTCCTCATGGACACTGTAGGAATTTTAAGTAGAAAAAGAGAACTAAAGGCCAGCATTCATTCAGAGTGTCTTTTAAGTGCACTATATAAAGTAAACTACTTTTTTTGGTGAACTGCACTACAAAGAAATTACTATTTGAATTCAACACGGAAGCATAAATTGATCAAAAGTGAGAGTAAAGACATTTAAAATGTTACAAAGTATTCATATTTAAAATAAATGCTGCTCTTGTGAACCTTCTATACAACAATTAGACATTCAGAGTGAATTTTAAGTGCATTAAATACTGTAAACTACTACTTACTGGAAGCTCTGAAAATGACAGTAAACTACTTTTTTGTGAACTGCACTACCATTTGAAAGAAATTGCTATTTTTATTTAACAAGGAAGCATAAATTGATCAAAAGTGAAAGCAAAGACATTTATAATGTTACAAAATATTTATATTTAAAATAATTGCTGCTCTTTTAGACATTTAGAGTGACTTTTAAGTGCACTATATACAGTAAACTAATTTTTTGGTGAACTGCACTACCATTTGAAAGAAAGTACAATTTTTATTCAACAAAGAAGCATGAATTGATCAAAAGTGAAAGCAAAGACATTTAAAATAAATGCTGCTCTTTTGAACTTTTTATACAACAATTAGACATTCAGAATGACTTTTAAGTGCACTATATACAGTAAACTATTATTTACTGGATCATAAGAAACTTTGAAAATCACAGTAAACTACTGTTTTTTAGTAAATCATATATAATTTGTGACCCTGGACCACAAAACCAGTCTTAAGTCGCTGGGGTATATTTGTAGCAATAGCCAAAAATACATTGCATGGGTCAAAATTTTAGATTTTTCTTTTATGCCAAAAATCATTAAGAAATTAAGTAAAGTTAATGTTCCATGAAGATTTTTTGTAAAATTCCTACTGTAAACATATCAAAATGTAATTTTTGATTTGTAATATGCATTGCTAAGAACCTAATTTGGACAACTTTAAAGGTGATTTTCTCAGTCTTTTTGATTTTTTTGCATCCTCAGATTTCTGATTTCAAATAGATGTATCTCAGCCAAATATTGTCCTATCCTAACAAACCATACATCAATAGAAAGCTTATTCATTGAGCTTTCATATGATGTATAAATCTCAGTTTTGTCAAATTTAACCTTATGACTGGTTTTGTGGTCCAGGGTAACATTTATTGTTTTCTCTCCCTAATTTACATTTCAACGTTGTTGTGTTGGGATAGGAATTAATTGCTAATCAAATAAATAAATCATTCAGTACTGTAGTACTATGACATCTCAAAAATGGACTTTTCTGCTCAATATTTATGTATGCTGTCAATTTGTGTGCATATTAGAGAATTCTGGCGTTAGTTAAGCAACACACCCTCGGCAAACTAATTTAGACTGGTTGAATCTGGTTTTTGTCAGTAGACAGCTCAGTATGTTTTGGACCAGAGCCTCTAGTGTGTGTCTAGTGTAGTATATTTACTACTGGACTGTGTTGTAGTGACTTATGCGTGTGTAATACTCTGCTCTGCTGTGTGTAGATGACAGTGTTAATCGAATGCGGATGGATGTAGACATCCTGACTATGGTGTCTGTGAAGCGTAGCTGAGGAGCAGACACAGGAACAGGTGCGGCGCAGTGTGAGCGCTCACCTTCGAGCAAACGCGCAAACACTAACGCTAGCGTCACGCTGAGAGACATCGACACTCGCACACACAACGTGCCCTCTCATTTCTCTCTGGTGTATAAACAGAACGCCAGTTAAATGTTTCAAAACTGTTTCTCAGGTCAGAACATGAAAACACAGATCAGATCAGTTGAGGTTAAACTGGTGCAGTAATGATCTGGATGTTATTGCTCAGAGTTTGCTCATTCAAAGCTTTAGATACATAATGGAGCTCTCATTTAAGTTTCATTTATTTGACATTAAAACTTAATTAGGAGAGATGCAAATCAACACAGTTGATACTTGACTAAAACATGTCTGAAAACTGCATTATGTCTCCTGAGCAATGAATGAGCCACCTCTGAGTACACAATGGGCTTTAAAACTCAGAATAGCATGGATTTGACGAGAAATATTTGAGTTCATATTGAGATGACCGCAGACTTTGGGTCTTTTTCCTCATGAAAAACATCGTGTTGGTGCTTATAGGTTGTTTTCATGAGAATCATCTGAGACAAAGTTGATACTCGAATAAAACATTTGAGAAAATATTTGAGTTCATATTGAGATCTCTGACTTTTGATTGGAAACTGTGTTATTGCGGCAATAATTGCGGTAATCTGAGCACTGTTTGAGACAGTATTGAGATCAATGGGGTCTTTTTTCTCATGAAAAACATCTTGTTGGTGCGTATAGGTTGTTTTTTACGAGAAACATCTGAGACAAGGTTGATACTTGAATAAAATGTGTAAAAAGTCCATTATGTCTCCTTAGCAATGAATGAGCCATCTCTGAGCACACAATGAGCTTTAAAACTAGAGAGAATAGCATGGATTTGATGAAAAATATTTGAGTTCATATTGAGATGTTGAGATATTAAGATCTTGATTGCAGACAGTATTGAGATCAATGGGGTCTTTTTTCATAATGGAAAACATCTTGTTGGTGCTCATAGTTTTTTTCTAATAAGAAACATGTGAGACAAAGTTGATTCTTCAATAAAACATGTAAAAAAATCAATCATGTCGGAGCAATGAATGAGCAATCTCTGAGCACACAGCTAGCTTTAAAACTAATGAGAAAACAATTGACTTAGGAGATTTGATAAGAAGTATTTGATCTCAATATGAACTCAAATATTTTCTCAAATGTTTTATTCAAGTATCAACTTTGTCTCAGATGTTCTCATAAAAAAAAACTGAGCACCAACAAGATGTTTTTCATTACGAAAAAAGACCCATTGATCTCGATATGGTCTCAAACAGTGCTCAGATTTGCTGCAATAACAATGTTTTCATTCAAAAGTCAGATATCTCTATATAAACTCAAATACTTCTTATCAAATCTCCTAAGTCCATTGTTTTCTCATTAGTTTCTCATTAGTTGTGCTCAGAGATGGCTCATTCATTGCTCAGGAGACATAATGGACTTTTTACACATTTTATTCAAGTATCAACCTTGTCTCAGATATTTCTCATAAAAAAAAACAACCCATCAGCACCAACAATATGTTTTTCATGAGAAAAAAGACCCCATTGATCTCACTATGGTCTCAAACAGTGCTCAGATTTGCCGCAATGACACAGTTTCCAATCAAAAGTCAGAGATCTCAATATGAACTCAAATATTTTCTCAAATGTTTTATTCAAGTATCAACTTTGTCTCAGATGTTTCTCATTAAAAAAAAACTGAGCACCCAACAAGATGTTTTTCATTACGAAAAAAGACTGACTTTTGATTGGAAACTGTGTCGTTGCAGCAAATCTGAGCACTGTTTGAGACCATATTGAGATCAATGGGGTCTTTTTTCTCATGAAAAACATCTTGTTGGTGCTTATAGGTTGTTTTTTACGAGAAACATCTGAGACAAGGTTGATACTTGAATAAAATGTGTAAAAAGTCCATTATGTCTCCTTAGCAATGAATGAGCCATCTCTGAGCACACAATGAGCTTTAAAACTAGAGAGAATAGCATGGATTTGATGAGAAATATTTGAGTTCATATTGAGATGTTGAGATATTAAGATCTTGATTGCAGACAGTATTGAGATCAATGAGGTCTTTTTTCATAATGGAAAACATCTTGTTGGTGCTCATAGATTTTTTTTAATAAGAAACATGTGAGACAAAGTTGATACTTCAATAAAACATGTAAAAAAAATCAATCATGTCTGAGCAATGAATGAGCAACCTCTGAGCACACAGCTAGCTTTAAAACTAATGAGAAAACAATGGTCTTAGGAGATTTGATGAGAAATATTTGAGTTTATATTGAGATCTCTAACTTTTGATTGAAAACATTGTTATTGCAGCAAATCTGAGCACTGTTTGAGACCATATCGAGATCAATGGGGTCTTCTTTTCCTAATGAAAAACATCTTGTTAATGCTCAAAGGTTGTTTTTTTTTTTTTTATGAGAAACATCTGAGAGAAAGTTCATACTTAAATAAAACATGTTTGAAACTTTGTTATGTCTCCTGAGCAATAAATGAGCAACGTCTGAGCACATAATCAGCTTTAAAACTAATGAGAATAGCATGGATTTGATGAGAAATATTTGAGTTCATATTGAGATTTTGAGATATTAAGATCTTGATTGCAGACTTTGGGTCTTTTTCCTCATAAAAAACATCTTGTTGCTAGCTTCACAACAGTGAAACTAATGAGAAAACAATGGATTTAGAAGATTTGATGAGAAATATTTGAGTTCTTATTGAGATCTCTGACTTTTGATTGATTGCAGATTTTGGTATTGTGGCAAATCTGAGCATTGTTTAAGAAAGTATTGAGATCAATTGGGTCTTTTTCCTCATGAAAAACATCTGAGACAAAGTTGATGTTTTAATAAAAAAATCAATTATGTCTGAGCAATGAATGAGCAACCTCTGAGCACAACGCTAGCTTTAAAACTAATGAGAAAACAGTAGACTTGACAAGAAATATTGGAGTTCGTATTGAGATCTCTGACTTTGGACTGCAAATTTTGGAATTGTGGCAAATCTAAGAACTGTTTGAGACAGTATTGAGATCAATGCAGACTTTTTTCTCATGAAAAACATCTCGTTAGTGCTCATTGGTTGTTTTTTTGAGAAACATCTGAGACAAAGCTGATACTTGAATAAAACATGTCTAAAAAATCTCTTATGTCTCCTGAGCAATGGATGTGCAACTTCTGAGCACACAATCAGCTTTAAAACTAATGAGAGAACAGCATGGATTTGATGAGAAATATTTGAGTTCATATTGAGATCTGACTTTTGATTGATTACGGAATTTGGCATTATGGCAAATCTGAGCGTTGTCTGAGACAGTATTGAGATCAATGGGGGTCTTTTTCCTCATCTTGTTAGTGTTCATAGGTGATAAACATCTGAGAAAAAGTTGCTACTTAAATATAACATGTCTGAAAACTCTCATCTCCTGAGCAATGAATGAACAACCAATGAGCTTTAAAACTAATGAGAATAGCATTTACTTAGAAGATTTGATGAGCACTATTTGAGTTCATATTGAGAACTCGATTATGTCTCCTGAGCAGTAAATGAGCAAACTCTCAAATACTGAGCTTTAAAAATAGCAGTAATGTTGAATTGATTTAATGTTTTAATGAGAAATATTTGATGTTATATTGAGATCTCTGACTTTTCAATGCAGACTTCAGCATTATGGCAAATCAGAGCACTGTTTGAGACAATATTATGATCATTGAAATTACTGGGGTCTTTTTGCACAGAAGAAACAAACAACTGAGAAGCAGGAGACACATTTTGTTCTCCATTAGTTTCCTAGGAGAAACAATTGAAATATAAAAGAGATCTCATTTGTGATTATTTTATTGCTCATTGGTGGCTCTTTCATAGCTTAAAAGACTTAATGTATTTTTTTTAAGTTTGTGAGCCACAAATGAACCCGTAGCTCTCACTGAATGTGGATATATAAATGTTTGAGTTCATATTGAGATTTCTGACGTCCCTTTATTTCTCATAAAGTCAGATTATTTGATGTTCAGATACACTGATGAGAAATATTTGAGTTTAAATCGAGATTTCTACTTTTGATCACAGATGTTGGTATCTTTTCAAATCTGAACACAGTTTGAGACATTGTTGAGATCTTTGGAGGAATAACATGGGATTTAGTTTTTTATTCCTCAGGAGAAACATCTGAGAAGACCTAAAATGCTCCATTAATCGCACTGCTGCCTAGCTTAAACAATCAAAATAGTCAAGAAATCTCATCCGTGCTTCTTCTGCCAAAGAGAGGAGCTCACAGTAAAAGCCGCCTCGAGCTCAACTTAACGTGAGTATTACATAAGCACGACCCCGATGCTCCTTCAGCCAAGAGGAGCGCTACCTCCGTCACAGCGTCGAGAGGAAATAGAAAGGGAGTGTTGGTACAGACACAGGCCTGTCTGCAGATGGACTTAGTGGGAGCGAGTTGGCCGGACAGTATGAGGAGAGCAGGAACAGCCAATGGGAGGAGGGCGGCACAGGAGGAGACGGGGAGCGCGTCCAAACCTGCAGCCTAATCCACCTCCGTGTTCTTAGGGCAGCGAGTGAGCAGCACAAATCAGACAGCCATTACAACTGTGACAATCTGTTTCACTTACTCCACCGAGAGCCACACTGCGGATAAAGAGTTTAATGCCGTCCATTTCACTCCTGTTCAAGGTAGTGACAACCAAATGTTCAATACGGGCACATAATGTGAACGGAAACAGTTAATGAAGTGGTGTCACTCTCTTTTGGACACTGTCAGATCTTATGAGATTCAATAAAACATCTAACCCTTTTTTTAAAATGCTAGTTTTTCTTATGGCATTGGACTAAAAAATTACTGTCTCACACTTTGCTTAAACCCTATTATGAATGTTAGAATGGTCACAGATCAGCGATCTCCATGTAAAACTGATTGTGCAGTCCAAACCAAAAGTCATAGAGACTTGAAACTTGGATGGATGGTAGTACTCACACTGCCTACAATGTGACCAAGGCATGCCCCAATCAGCCTGATGGGGGGGCGCTACAGGGAACAAAAGTATGAAATTGCTCATAATTCCTAAACCGTCAGTTGCAGACTCAAGTGTCTTATGCCGTTGTAATCCTTGGCTCACGCTGGACAAAATGCATTCGATCATGAAAAAAATCGAAATAATCCTAGGTTTTTCACCCAATTGATCAAACGTTCATTACATGCACGTAATGTGAACAGAAGTGAACGGAAGTAGTTAATGAAGTGGTGTCCCTCTCTTTTGGACAGTGTCAAGTCTTATGAGATTTACTAAAACATCTAACCCTTTTTTCCTTAAAATGCAAGTTTTCCATATTGCATTGGACTAAAAATTTACTGTCTTTGCTCACACCTCGCTGAAACCCTATTATAAATGTTAGAATGGTCACGAATCAGCGATCTCCATGTAAAACTGATTGTGCAGTCCAAACCAAAAGTTGTAGAGACTTGAAACTTGGAGGGATGGTAGTACTCACACTGCCTACAAAGTGACCAAGACTTGTCCCAATCGGAACAACAGGGGCTCTACAGTGATCAAAAGTATGAAATCACTCATAACTCCTACACCATCAATCGCAAGCTCAAGTGTCTTATGCCGTTGGAATCCTTGGCTCACACCGGACAAAATGCATGTCCTACATTCGATCGTGAGCCTGGCAAAATTGTTTAATTATTATGCATTTTTTGAAAAACCTACATTTGCAAAATAGTCCTAGGTTTTTCACCCAATTGATCAAACGTTCATTACATGCACGTAATGTGAACAGAAGTGAACGGAAGTAGTTAATGAAGTGGTGTCACTCTCTTTTGGACACTGTCAGCTCTTATGAGATTTACTAAAACATCTGACCCTTTTTTCCTTAAAATGCAAGTTTTCCTTATTGCATTGGACTAAAAATTTACTGTCTTTGCTCACACTTCGCTGAAACCCTATTATAAATGTTAGAATGGTCACGAATCAGCGATCTCCATGTAAAACTGATTGTGCAGTCCAAACCAAAAGTCGTAGAGACTTGAAACTTGGAGGGATGGTAGTACTCACACTGCCTACAAAGTGACCAAGACTTGCCCCAATCGGAACAACAGGGGCTCTACAGTGATCAAAAGTATGAAATCACTCATAACTCCTACACCATCAATCGCAAGCTCAAGTGTCTTATGCCGTTGGAATCCTTGGCTCACACCGGACAAAATGCATGTCTTACATTCGATCGTGAGCCTGGCAAAATTGTTTAATTATTATGCATTTTTTGAAAAACCTACATTTGCAAAATAGTCCTAGGTTTTTCACCCAACTGATCAAACGTTCATTACATGCACGTAATGTGAACAGAAGTGAACGGAAATAGTTAATGAAGTGATGTCACTATCTTTTGGACACTGTCAGCTCTTATGAGATTTACTAAAACATTCAACCCTTTTTTTTTTTTTTAAAAAGCAAGTTTTCCTTATTGCATTGGACTAAAAATGTACTGTCTTTGCTTACACTTCGCTGAAACCCGATTGTAAATGTTAGAATGGTCACGGATCAGCGATTTCCATGTAAAACTAATTGTGCAGTCCAATCCTTAAGTCGTAGAGACTTGAAACTTGGAGGGATGGTAGTACTCACACTGCTTACAAGTTGACCAAGGCTCGCACCAATCAGCCTGACGGGGGCGCTACAGCGACCAAAAGTATGAAATCACTTATAACTCCTAAACCGTCAGTTACAGGTTCAAGTGTCTTATGCCGTTGGCTCATGCCGGACAAAATGCACGCCTCCGATTTGATCGTGAGCCTGGCGAAATATTTGAGTATTTAGCATTTTTTGAAAGACCTACTTTTGCAAAATAGTCCTAAGTTTTCCACCCAATTGTTCAACTGTCATTACATGCACATAATGAAACCAGAAGTGAACGGAAGTAGTTAATGAAGTGGTGTCACTCTCTTTTGGATACTGTCAGCTCTTATGAGATTATTAAAACATCTAACCCTTTTTTTTTCTAAAAATGCAAGTTTTTGCATCAGACTAAAAACTTACTGTCTTTGCTCACACTTTGCTGAAACCCTAACATTGTAAATGTTAGAATGGTCATGGATCACTGATCTCCATGTTAAACTGGACTTGCAGTCCAAACCAAAAGTCGTAGAGACTTGAAACTTGGAGAGATGGTAGTACTCACACCGGTAGGTAGTACAACATTACCAAGGCTCACTCCAATCGTCCTGACGGGGGATTTACTAAAACATCTAACCCTTTTTTTTTTCTAAAAATGCAAGTTTTTCTTATCGCATTGGACTAAAAACGTACTGTTTTTGCTCACACTTTGCTGAAACCCTATTTTAAATCTTAGAATGGTCACGGATCAGCAATCTCAGTGTAAAACTAATTGTATAGTCCAATCAGTAAGTCGTAGAGACTTGAAACTTGGAGGGTTGGTAGTACTCCCGCCGCCGACAACGTGACCAAGGCTCACCCCAATTTTAGCAAAAGTTTTAGTAAAATGCCTATAACTTCTGAATGTAATGAAATATATTAACCAAACTCAGAACACTTATGTGCTTATGAGCTCAATCTGAGGTCACAGGAAAAAAAATCGCAGAGCTTTGACACTAGTAAGCACTGTAAAAGGCAAAAAACTCCTCATTCCAGACAACTTTGCCTCTATAACCACTGCTGTCAATCAAACTGTTTGTTTGTTAAATGATTGAGATCATATAAAAAGCTACTTTTGCAAACTAGTCCTAGGTTTTTTGTTCAATCTGGAAAAAACAATGCAGTAAAATTCTCTGGACTTATTAGGACAATAATTATCGAAAAAAAGTGGAAATTTACCCTTTAGAAAGCTATAACGGTTCATTTAGAAATAGGGGCCTGTCCAACTTAACCTAAAATCCTATGAAGCCTAAAGAAAAACTGAAAACCTGCTGAGCACATGTGACAGGTGATTCTAAACAAGCATGCAAAGTTTTAAGGGGATCGGACCACTGCTGGTTCTATAACAGTCATAAAAAAAAAAAAACATTATATTTTTATAAATAAAATGTAGTGTCTTTTTCCTTATATGCTTAAATGCCTTAAGTGACTGAACCCCAGTAATCGCTGCTTGCAGCTATATTTTTTACTTTTTAGGTATTTTTCCCTCCTTGTTGCACTTCTGGTGTTTCAAAAATGACAAGCCAACAAAAAATTGCCTATAACTTTCTTGTCATGCAATATTATTATCAAATATTGGATTTAATCATTTCATCAAGTTGTTTTCTTTTACTTAGTACAGGTTTTGTATTTGTTTTTAGAATCTGAGGGTACAAAAAAATCTAAATATTGAGAAAGTTTTCCAAATGAAGTTGGATGAATGATTGCAATGAAGCAATGCACATTACTAAACAAAAATTACGTTTTGATATATTTACAGTAGGAAATGTACAAAATATCTTAATGGAACTTGATCTTTACTTAATATCCTAATGATTTTTTAACCCATAAAATGTATTTTTGGCTATTACTACAAATACACCCGTGCTACTTAAGACTTTAAGTTTTGTGATCCATTTGTCCCTTTTTTACAGAAAAAATCAGTTCATTTTAATGGACTTCTTAGAAAACAAGATTTATATACTGTTATTACCCCAACTTAGTAATATTCCTTTCATTAAAGAAGGGTGGAACGTATTAGAGAGCTGCTGTAAAGCATTGAAAAATGGTAATTTATAATGTTCTATTTGAGTTATGCAGATTCAGACTTCATATAAACCTTCAAAATGTTCTTAAACAGGGTCAGATGTGTTAAACAGATCTCAGAGCAGCTGAAAACGTGATCAAATAAGAATAAAAATGGCATGTCACGTCAAAAAGGTTGCCAGCTCTAATAACATCCATTTAGCCTGAAGGGTGTGAAAAAGCGTGCGGCATGGGTCTGCAGAACCCAGAGTACCTTAGTCAGATTGTAACTCCCCTGTAAAACTGTGTCAGTCGTGTGCCGCTCTGAATTATGAATAAGTATGACTCAGAAATAAATAAACATCTGAGACGGTGCCGGGCGGAGGGAGACTCGAGGGGGATTCTCAGCTAGACTTCAAGGAGAGGGAGAAACCATGTCACTGATTGACACTCTTTAAATTAAATTAGCTGGCAAGATTAAAAACAGCCACTCCTGACAGAATTGTGATGCGCTTTAGGGGTGTTTGATAAAAACTGGATTTTTATGTCTATTTAAAAGTTGAGACACATCATAAAAACAGTGTAAAATCAACACAAACATTAAAATGTAAGTTTTAAACTGTCCTGGACTTTCCATAATCTAGTTTTTAATTTTTATTATTTAACTTATTTATTTATTTTGAAAATATATATTTTTTATAAAATTGTACATATACACTAGTAGTCAAATGTTTTTGAACGCAAAGATTTAAAAAAATATCTTCTGCTCAACAAGCCTGCATTTATTTGATCCAAAGTACAACAAAAACAGTAAAATTGTAAAATATTTTTTACTAATTAAAAATCTATTTGCATATGTTTTAAAATGTAATTTATTGTCATTTGTAATTATTCTTGTGATTTTAAAGCCAAATTTTTTGCATCATTACTTCAATCTTTAGTGTCACATGATCCTTCAGAAATCATTCTAATATGCTGCTTTGCTGTTCAAGAAACATTTTATTATTATTATTATTATTATCAATATTTAAAACACTAGATGAATAGAAAGATCCAAAGATCAGGATTTATCTGAAATAAAAAGCTTTTGTATCATTATACACTATAGCATTCAAAAGCTTAGTCAGTATAATTTTTATTATTATTTTTTTTTTGTACAAAAAATTTTGAAATTAATACTTTTATTTAGCAAGACTGCTTTAAATTGATCAAAAGTGATTATAAAGATTTATAATAATAATAAAAAATGGTTTTAAGCAGCAAATCAGAATATTAGAATGATTTCTAAAAGATCATGTGACTGGAGTGGAAAGAATTATGGCAAAAATGCATTTTAAAATATATGCAAATAGAAAATCCTTATTTTAAATAGTAAAATTATTTCAAAATTTTACAGTTTTTCTGTTCTTTGGATCAAATAAATGCAGGCTTGGTGAGCAGAAGAGACTTCTTTAAAAACATTAAAAATGTTACTGTCCAAAAACTTTTGACTGGTAGTGTACTAGACATTTTTCTTTTTCAAAAACAAAAAATATGCATTTATCAAGGTTGCAAAAACGGAACAAAATAAAAGTCCTCTTAAGGGTTGGTGATGAACATTTGAAGGTTAAGCTCGTTCCTGCACTGATCATTTGTACTCTGTTCACAGAAAGTGCCGAGTGCAGTAATCCATACGGAGATATCCATATCAGACCTACTTTTCAGATTTATGGTAAGTAGGTCATTTTACTAAATGTGTCAGACTGATTCCTTATTTGGTTCCATGTGAATTAAAACATGATTTCATGTCCTGAGTTCATGCTAGCTGGCAAACAACAACTTTTCCACATGTATGTTATAAATTAGAAAAATCTTGTTTGCTATACATGTACCATGCTTTTCATGAGATAAAAGGAAACCTCTAAGTAACCTAAACTAATAATATTGTGCTTAAATATGTGTGTATCCAGCACATTTATACTTATTACATGCCATCTAAGGTCCTTTGAAAGCCCAGCACTCTGGTTTACAAACCACTTCCACTTTCCAGCAACATTCCCGCTGCTCTAAAGAGGCCAAATGAATTGAATCTGTTGTAAATAACAAAATATATGCCAAGGAAGGGCTGCCTTTGACTCTTAATGATGCACGAATGTACCGGACAACAAAAGGCGGCACATAAGCGCAGCCTTAAGCCGTTCTGAAATAGCATTTTCCATCATTGGCTTGCTGGAGGGACATTGAAAATTTGGGCCTCCATTCAGTGTGATGTGAATGTAATGTGGCAGAGAAGTGGAGTGTAGACCTGTGTTATTGTGAATGCACAGAGCCGTGCCTCCGCATGATTACTGCATGCAAAATAATGCGTCCTTATCCGACGTGGCCATAAAGACATCCAGAAGAGCTGTGCTGGACATTTGTCTTCATGTTGCTTCGAAAGCTCTTTATTTCATCAATTGACTGTCTGCATGGTCTAAAATGACAAAACTGCGAGGAATAGTTCAACCAAAGCTAAAATTTGCTGAAAATGTACTCACCCTCGAGGAATCCCAGATGTAAATGAGTTTGTTTCTTCATCAGATTTTCACTTTCGCATCAATGGATCTGATGAATGAGAGTCTAAAAAAGCTGATAAAACCATCACAATAATCCACAAGTAATCCACATCACTCCAGTCCATCAGTTAACATCTTGAGAAGCCAAAAGATGCGTTTGTAAGAAACGCATCCATCATTTTTAGACATTTTTAATCACTTCTGGACAAAATCCATAGAATCCATAAATCCACCCACATATTTGTTTAAGTCCTGTTTTGGACTGTGTTGGCTTGTAAACAGTGTTTGATTATGCAGATATCCCTCCTGATTAAGACAAAATTGACTTTTTTCACTGGTGGAAGCATTATTATGGATTATGGATTTGTATTTTGTCCAGAGTTAAGGGTTTAAAGTTCAAAAACATCTTAATGATGGATTTGTTTCTTACAAACATTCAGTTTTGGCTTCTCAAGATGTTAATTAATGGACTGGAGTGGTGTGGATTACTTGTGGATTATTGTGATGTTTTTATCAGCTGTTTCGACTTTCAGTCTGATGGCACCCATTCACATTCAATGGTGAGCAAGTGAAGTGATGCTACATTTCTCCAAAACTGATGAAGAAACAAACTAATTTACATCTTGGATGGCGTGAGGGTGAGAACATTTTCAGCAAATTTTCAGTTTTGGATGAACTTTTACTTTGATTTTAGACTGTGACTGTATCCACATAGCTGTTTCTGTAATATTTTATGTACTGTAACACTTGTTTGATCATTTAAATGAAGTAAACAATCTTGCATGTTTGTCCGCTTCTCAAACTCTCAGTTAAACTCTCCAGTTTTTCTCAGTTAATTGATGGACTGGAGTGGTGTGGATTACTTGTGGATTATTGTAATGTTTTTATCAGCTGTTTGGACTCTCATTCTGACGGCACCCATTCACATCCATTGGTGAGCAAGTGATGGAATGACACATTTCTCCAAATCTGATGAAGAAACAAACTCATCTACATCTTGGATGACCTGAGGGTGAGAACATTTTCTGCAAATTTTGATTTTTGGATGAACTATTACTCTGATTTTAGACTGTGACTGTATCTACACAGCTGTTTCTGTAATATTTTATGTACTGTAACACTTGTTTGTTCTTTTAAATGAGGTAAAAACTCTTGCATGCTTGTCTGCTTCTCAAACTCTCAGTTAAACTCTTTCCATCTCTTTCTCATGAATCTCTTTGTCTGCTAAAATGGCAGTACAGATGTCGAGGCTCTCTGGAGTAAAAGCATGTTTGAGGCACGTAATACCACAGGGATCCCAGGAGCAGATTGATTCTGTGACTGTACATCTCTCTCTTGTCTGAATCTGTGTCTCTGCAGGTCTACAAAAAGCTGAGGTGAAAACAGCAGAGAAACTTCACGAAGTGAACGCCACAAATGAAAGCAATCTTCTGGGTTCAACACAAGTTCTCAGATTTTAAAAAAGCAGAATTCACCACAGTAATGCACAGAGCCAGTTTGTACATCAATTATTAAGTAAAAATGTATTTATTTTGACATAAAGTGTCTGCATTGTTTCTAGATCCATAAACCTCTGGTGCGGTGCTGGAAGATGCTGAAGCTACATCAAAAAAGCGACAGCAGGTTGCACACTTCTAAGGGATCAAACGCCGGCCAACAAGCCTCAAAACAAGAATGCTAACAGATCGCTCTCTCCAGGTATTATAGACCTCACTGGTTTGCTAAATGTAAACAGTCTCTATCCTCATGCATATTGTAAATGTTACTAGCTTTACGCTGCGAAAATGATTTTCTTCTTCAGTATTTTTGTCTTGTTTTTAAGTACAAATGTGACCCTGGATTTTTCTTTTATGCCAAAAATCATTGGGATATTACGTAAAGATCATGTTCCATGAAGACACTTGGTCAATTTGGTCAATTCTACTGTAAATATATCAAAACGTAATTTTTGATTAGTAATATGCATTGCTAAGAACTTTATTTGGACAACTTTGAAGACATTTTCTCAATGTCTTTATTTAAATTTGTTTGCACCCACAGATTCGAGATTTTCAAATAGCTGTATCTTGGCCAAATATTGTCCTATCCTAACAAACCATTCATCAAATCTTAGTTTTGAATTTTGAGTTTTGTTTCTGAAAACGTTTCTGCTTCAAACAAACAAACAAAAAATTTGTTTTTACGACCGAGATTTGAATTTGACCGATAATATATATTTTTTCAGCATAAACTCACTTAAAGCAATAATTCACCCAAATTGTTAAATTTACTCGACCTAAGGTCATCCAAAATGTAGATAAGTTTGTTTTTTCATCTAACAGAATGTAGGCAATTTAAAAGAATAGTTCAGATGAATTTGTTTCTTCATCAGATTTGGAGAAATGTAGCATTTCATCACTTGCTCACCAATGGATGTGAATGGGTGCCGTCAGAATGAGAGTCCAAACAGCTGATAAAAACATCACAATAATCCACAAGTAATCCACACCACTCCAGTCCATCAGTTAACACCTTGTGAAGTCAAAAACTGTATTTTTGTAAGAAATAAATCCATCATTAAGGCATTTTTAACTTCAAACTATTGTTTCCGGCCAAATATGAGTCTATAATCCATAATAATGCTTCTTCCAGTAAAAAGGTCCATCTTGTTTTGTCTCTCACATCAAAATCCAAACACATATTTTGTTTAAAGCTGTTTTGGCCTGTTTTTATTTGTAAACATAATGATAGATTTGTTCATTTAACACATATTGACCTTTTGGGAAAACAGCATTTTTCCACTGTGACAACATGCCCCGCTACGATGGAAACGTGACTTTAGAAAGCCGATTTTAAAACAGTTTTAAACAATTACAAACGCAAAGCAAATACATAAGAGGTACACTGTAAAAAAAAAAAAAATTGTTGTAAATCAAGTACTATTTGAGTTTATCTACTTCAAAGGTTCATGTTCATTTGTAAACAGTGCTTGATCTGTGCAGATTTCTCTCCTGATTCAAAAGCTGAAAATGTCATAATGATAGATTTGTTTCTTACAAACTCAGCTTTTGGTTTTTTAAGATGTTAACTGATGGACTGGAGTGGTGTGGATTACTTGGTGTTTTTTTATCAGCTGTTTGGACTCTCATTCTGACGGCACCTATTCACATCTATTGGTGAGCAAGTGATGTAATGCTATTTTTCTCCAAATCTGATGAGGAAACAAACTCACGAACATCTTGGACGGCTTGAGTGGGTGTAAAGTTTCAAATTTTTATTTTTGAGTGAACTATTCTTTTAAATTGGCTACATTTAAAAGTACTTCTTAAGTCATTTTGCTTCTTAAGTTTCAACATTTGTACTGGAAAATAATATTTTTGCATGTACCGGCATTATGTAATTATGATATTGAGGTTTAAGGTAAAAGTTTACACAGACAAGGTCACTAATTCTACATTAGTTCAATATGAACACCTATAGTATGACATTTAAGTCCTTTAAAACAAATTTCTGAACTTGCATTGAACCAGAATCATCATTCCTTGTGCTTTTCAGATCTAGTCAAGGTGCATTTGTTAAGACAAAGATGTCTGGTTAATGCAATGTGACATGACACTTCAAGAACATTCATTACATTTTGAAACGAAACACCAGTCAAAGCTGTCTGAAAGATGCAGCAGAGTCCTAAATCTCAGTCTTACACATTTAAACAGGATGTTTTCATAGCGCCATTGAACCACAGCCTGCTGAATCAGCAGAAAGCAATCGTGAATCAGTGAGACAGCAACAAAAGACAGAAAATCAAAGTGCTGCCCTTCATCTAGACACGTCTTTCCATCATGTAGTATCTGTAAAACATCAGTTCTGCTTCGTCTCTGCACACAAAAAGCACAAGAGAGAAGATCTGATCACTGTCTAACTGGAACAATCGTCTGAAATCATTCCCTCGGGTTCGCCTGCGCTCACATTTTCAGCTCTTTACACTTACAGCAGAGCTTCTCAAAGACTTCACGCTGCTCGCTTTGGGGCAACAATCTTATAATTGCATGAGCACAATGGGTTTGTTTAAATCCGAGTTCAAATTGTGTCATTATGGAGCGCTTAATAAAAACACTGAGCGCCTCAAAGGAACTTTCTCTGATTCATAAGTGCCGTAAACACAAACGCCGAGCATTTCCGCTGTTGTTGGTAAGGAAAAAGAGATACAGTTCGTTTAACACATATTGACCTTTCGGGAAAAGCTTAAAATAAGCTTTCTAACAGCATGTTTCCATTGTGACAACATGCCCCACTACAGTGGAAACGTGACTTTAGAAAGATGATTTGAAACATTTACAAACACAAAGCAAAAACGTAAGAGGTACACTGTAAACATTTTTTTTAAAGTTGTAAATCGAGTACTATTTGAGTTTTTCTACCTCAAAAGTTCATGTTTTATTCAATGTGTTGCATTGTAATTATTAGTAAAATTTACTAGAATTTTCTAAATTAAAATTGTTCCTACGTACCTTTTTTCTCATGCACACTGTAAAATAATTTTTTTGAAGCAGTAAATAATACAAAAATAATTGGAGTATTTTTAAAAATGAAGTACTATTTCTACTTTCTACTTAAAAGCTGCTTTTAAATTTAATAAGAATTTCTGAGAGAAAATTGTTCTTTTCAGTATATGCATTAAAATAATCATGAATTAAAAAACGGATTTTTAAATTACATTCAAAAGCTATTTTCCACACTAAAAATTTAATATAACAACACATATAAGCTTAAAATGAGCTTTCTAACAGCATTTTACCATTGTGACAACATGCCCCACTACGGTGGAAAGGTGACTTCAGAAAGCCAGTTTTAAACAATTACAAACACAAAGCAAAAATACAGTTACAAATAAAAAGTTACAAATAAATTTCATTGTAGTACGTTTTGCAAGAAAATACTATTTTAGTTTTTCTACTTCAAAAATCATGTTTTATTCAATGTGTTGCATACTTTTATTTGTAATTCTTAGTGAAATTTACTAGCAATTTCTAAATTAAAATTATTCCTAAACCTTTTTTTTCCTGTGCACACTGTAAAATTATTTTTCAAAGTTGTAAATAATACAAAAATAATTTGAGTATGTTTAAAAAAAAAGAGTAATATTTTAAAACTGTTTTAATAATGTGTTATTTGCTGTTTCTTTTAAATTTAATAGGAATTTCTGAGTACAAATAGTTATTTTCAGTGTACGCACAAAATATCAAATCATTGTTTGGGTCAATAGATTTTAAAATTAATAAGCTGAATTTACATTTCAAAGCTATTTTCTACACTAAAAATGGTGTATTTACAATTTTCACTCAGAAATTGCTAGCAAATTTCACATATGTGACCCTGAACCACAAACCAGTGAATTTTTTTGATCATCTGAAAGCTTTCCATTGATGTATGGTTTGTTAGGACAATATTTGGCTGAAATACAACTATTTTAATATCTGGAATCCGAGGGTGCAAAAAAATCTAAATATTGAGAAAATCACCTTTAAACTTGTCCAAATGAAGTTCTTAGCAATGCATATTACTAATCAAAAATTACATTTTGATATATTTACGGTAGGAAATTTATAAAATATCTTAAAAGAACATGATCTTTACCTAATATCCTAATGTTTTTGGCATAAAAGAAAAATTGATCATTTTGACCCATACACTGTATTTTTAACTATTGCTACAAATATTCCCCTGCTATTAAGACTTTTATTAAGTTTTGTGGGCCAGGGTCTCATATAAGCACAAAGAAATGGCCAGTAAAAAGTCTGAAGTAGTATTTTGTTCTAAAACATACTCTAATAGTCTTTGTTTTATTTACGACTTTAAACCAAAAGCATGCAACTTTGAAAAATCTCATAGTTGTGACAACTAGCCCCGGTCTTGTCTGTAACTAGTGATCAAAGGTGTTTGCTCTTTGCTTATAACCCTCTGAGGAGGAAAGTGGATCCCTCTCTGCCGACTCGCCTCAGGTTTCCTTCTTTCAGTACAGGTGAGTATCATCTCAGGTAACATGGGAGTTTGCGTGTGGTAACGCTCAACCCGCTCTCTTTTTTCATTTACTCTGACTTGGCACGAGCTCAAATGTATCAGTGAAACAAGTGTGAAATAAATGTCGTTCTGTTGTAAATTCTGGTGAATCACCTTCCCTTTGGGTGAAGACGGTGCAGAGGTTTTTGAAGTGGAAACAATTTGCATATCGTCATGAATAATTCATGAGGTCTGCTCTGAGCTACAGTTTTCCTACTAAAACAAGGCGCATTAAGAAAAGTAAATACTCCGTTGCCATTTGCAAGGCTGTGACCTTAAAATCATGAGGTTAATTTAAACAAGGCCTCGTGGAAGTTATTCAAATCTCTAAAAGTCATAAACATAAGAATATATCACTGAACCATGTTATTGAAATTCATTAGTCAAAAGTATTAGAACACTGTTTAAAAGTTGCTCTGGCATTAAAGTTTGATCACATTTTGAATCTTGTAAATTGCTTTGATTAATTTGAAATGTTTTTCATTTTAATAAATAATAATGTGCTTTTAATTTACACCATTATGTCAACCAACTAAAATACACCATCAAAGCAAAGAAGTTTCATCTGAAGTTCTGTATGCACATCTGTGCATTGTGCTTGGGGGAGTGGCCATTGGCTTTAGCTCATGAATATTTAATTAATAGGCCCAGGCAAGGAATGGCAGTGTATATGGACTTTAAATACCACCGTTGCTGGTAATTAATCACTGAGTGTCCGTCGTAACTGAGTTGAACCTTGTTCACATGCCTTTTTTCCATGTTCATGTTTTGGTCTGGTAAAAATTAATTATTTTATTAAGAGTTTGACTGTGTAATTTAAGTTGTAGATCAAAAGATCAAAACCACACACACTGAATACTGGTGTAATAATGGTGTATGATTTACTGTTGGATTTATTTAACAATTGTGACCACACAACCAGTCGCAAGTAGCAATAGCCAAAAATACATTGTATGGGTCAAAATGACTGATTTTTATGCCAAAAATCATTCAGATGTTAAGTAAAGATCATATTCCATGAAGATATTTTGTAAATTTCCTACTGTAAATATATCAAAACTTATTTTTTAATTAGAACTTCATTTGGACAAGTTTAAAGGCGATTTTCTCAATATTTAGATTTTTTTTTTGCACCCTTAGATTCTAGATTGTCAAATAGTTGTATTTCAGCCAAATATTATCCTGTCCTAACAAGCCATACATCAATGGAAAGCTCGATTTTAATCTCAATTTTAATAAATTGACCCTTATGACTGGTTTTGTGGTCCAGGGTCACAATTTTCACTCAAGAGATTGCTGGTAAATTTCACAAATATTTACGAGGAAATGCCACATTAAATTAAACATGTCATTTTGAAGTAGAAAGGCTGAAATAGTAGCCTATTTTTGTGGAAACAAACTCTAATAATGGTTAATTACACCTTATAAAAACTTTACAATTTTTGCACTATAGAATGTTTTCCGAAGTTTATAATTTTATGCAAAAATGGAAACTTGCTACATCAGAATTTTTTAAAGTTATATCCACCTTATTTTGCAAAGCAGAAGTAAGCTATTTTCTGGGGATGTGTGAAACTTCCGATTCATTAATTCCTAAAGAACCTCAAAATGCAGTAAACGTAAAACTATTGATGATACAAACTTGTTTATGAATGAATAAATAAAATAGTAAGAAACAACAATTTGCAATATTAACCTGCATAACGGACTGTTTCTGTAGAGAAAGATAACTGAAAGCAAGATACACCGGAAGACTCGAACATTCACATTAAAAAATAGTGCGGAAATTATAATTACAGTAGTAGTGGAACCAACATGATAAGATGTATAGTTCCTTCTGTATAGTTCTCTCAATATAATTGTGTAGTTAACACCAGGGATGTACTGGCCATCGGGAGCAGGACATTCCCGGTGGGCCGATCGCTGAAGCGATTCGAAACTGCAAATAGCCCAAAAGTGTGGGTTAGACTGAGTATGGGTTATCCAAGTGTGGTTGATCCATTCAGATGCAACACAGAATTGTGTTATACACTCATGTAATATGAGAACATTAAAGGTTCTGTAGGTTATGCTGGGCTTTGAAACATCAATAAATAATTACTATCCATTTTTTTATTTATTACAAATTTCATCATTTCTTATTACTATTTATTTTGAAAACCATATAACCATGGTAATGTTTTCTTGTGACCACTATCTTACTTATACCATATAATTTGGATTCTAAGCAACAATTTCTTTCTTTTTAAATGTTTAGTTGTAATTCATTTTTAATTGGAGTAAAATATTAAAGTTCTTAAAGGGACAGTTCACCCAAAAATAAAAATTCTCATCATTTACTCAACATCATGTAATTTCAAGCCTGTATGAATTTCTTTCTTCTGTGAAACATAAAGGAAGGCTTTGAGAAATTCAAGAAATGTTTGTCTATGGAGTAGAAATCAAGAATAACCAAATATGTTTGGTTACATTCTATGAAATATCTTTTATGTTCTACAGAAGAAAGTAAGTCAGTTTTGGACAGACATAAGGGTGAGGAAATGATTTTTATTACAGAATAGCTTAAAATCAATGCTTTACTGCATGCATTTCTATGTGACAAAATACATTATTAAGTTGCATTTGAATTCAGCAGTATTTATCACTATTTGTTTCTGTCCTGTTTTATTCATTAATTTATTTACTCCAAATAAAGGCCCTTTAACCCAACAAAACTTTCAAGAGGGAACTTGCGGGCTGGATGGGCTGGATTTGTCCAGGGCCGAATTTTAACCCCAGTCCATCTCTGGAATACATGAATAAGTTTCATAAAACCAAAACACTTTTCACTAGGCTATATTGTTAAATGACCTCATTTATCATGTACATTTGTTTACTTTATTGAACTGGGTTGATTTCTACCTGTTCCGGCCCCTGGAAGCATATCCTGCACACCGGGGTTCCTTCTGCATAGCTGATGAAGGAGAATCTGTCATCCCTCCGGTCCTTGGGGAACTCATCCGCCGCGGCGCCCGTCCACCCGGATCCGTCTGCAGCCGCCTCCGGCCCGACAGCGTCCTCTGTGGACGGGGTACTCCAGTGCCGGAGCCGGTGGGCTCGCAAGGTATTGTTGTTATCCGAGGCATACGGGCTGATTCTGGCCGTTTGTCCGCTCATGGGGTTTGTAGGAGCCTGTGGCCCGAGCAGAAACACCTTGAGGTCACTGAAGAGAACGCAACAGCGGCTCTTCAGCATGCCGTGACCGCGCAGCATCCAAGAACGAGGAGAATCGAGACTGTCCAGGATCAATTAGTGCACGTTTATAGACTCCCTGTTAGTTTAGGCTGTGAAAAGCGAATGCACGAAAGCCATGGTATTCCTCAACAAAAGTCGCAACCTGCATTAAGTTCACTTTCGCACATCATACTTTTGGAATTTAGCTTAAAATTGATTGCAAGGTAAATTTACGAACAAAGATGCTATTTAGGTGGATATCTATATTGCATCCTGAATGAGATAAAAAAAATAACGAAAAGGCAGTAAACAGGTGTCAGAAGCCATAAGATCGATTCATTCCATCGGGTCTGGGATCTATATGTTCTCCTGCGAAGTAAAGCTTCAAAGTCGCATGCCACATGTGTTAAAGCAGCATCCCTCAGTGGTGTGAAATCACTCAGGTATCTGCACCTAAAGGTTAAAGCGATACCTCCTCGCTTCTGCAGGTGATGCTTCTTCGTCTTTGTGCGGACGCCGCATGTCTTCGGTCGCTTCGTGGGCAAATGTTATTCTGCTGCAGTTTCTCGCGTCGCGTTCGCGCGATTCCGCGGGACAATTCATCGGGGATGTGTAATCCGATCACGCCGCGAGTTCAGGTTCCGCTGGACGGTGTCGGAGTGTCTCCGTGTGGCTGATGCGGCGGTTTCAGCACTGAGATTCCCGGGACAGCGCACGAACACACGTCACACACGCGGAGTGATGCGGAGAGAGAGAGAGTGAGTGAGAGAGAGAGACATGATGATGCTGACCCTGGGATTGAAGTTGGCCATCAGTCTGGGGTGAACTGTGTAACTTCTATTATTTAAAGTGACAAGAAAATGAGCAGGATAGAAATAAAGGCGCTAAAGTTGCACGAAATAATGTGAGTCACAAATTTATCGACTACAATCAAAATGCATTAATTATTTTTTGTGTGTTATTTTAAGATTTGTGCACATAATTTTGTCTATTTGTCTGTCCATCCATCCATTCATCTATCCATCATCCATTTATCTGTCCATCTATTATCAATCCATCCATCCATCCATCAATTTATCCATTCATCATCCATTTATTCATCCATCCATCAATCAATTTATCCATTTATCCATCCATCATCTATCATCCATCCATTATTCATTCACCCATTATCCAACCATCATCCATCCACCCACCCATCTGTTTATTCATACATCTATCAATCCATTTATCCATCCACCCATCTATCCATCATCCATCCAGCCATCCATCTTTCCATCCATCCATCTGTCCATTTATTCATCCATACGTCCATCATTCATTTATATATCCATCATCCATTTATTTATCCATCCATCAATCTATCAATTTATCCATCCTCCATCCATCAGTTTATCCATCATCCACCATCGATTTATTCATCCATCAGCATCCATCCATCCATCCAATTTATCCATCCATCCATCATCCATCCACTTATCTATCCATCCATCCATCCATCCATCCAACCATCATCCATCCACCCATCCATTTATTTATCCATCCATCAATCTATCCATCCTTCATCCATCTATCCATCCATCCATTTATCCATACATCCAACCATCATCCATCCACCCATCCATCTATTTATCCATCCATCAGTCTATCCATCCTTCATCCATCTATCCATCCATCCATTTATCCATACATCCAACCATCATCCATTTAGCCAAAGTCCATCATCTATATATAAAGACTTTGATTTAATGTAAAGGTCATGCATCTCAATAATTTTAACTTTTTATTTATTTTTATTCTCTTTTCTACTATTTTTTTTTATTTACCCTTTGTTTACCTGACTTTATAATATCTGTTGTATTTGTTTGTATCTGTTGTTTAAAGCATAAATTAAAAAGTAAATTAAAAAAGAGTGAGTGAGTGAGTGAGTGAGTGAGTGAGTGAGTGAGTGAGTGAGTGAGTGAGTGAGTGAGTGAGTGAGTGAGTGAGTGAGTGAGTGAGTGAGTGAGTGAGAGACATGATGATGCTGACCCTGGGATTGAAGTTGGCCATCAGTCTGTGAACTGTGTAACTTCTATTATTTAAAGTGAAAAGAAAAGGAGCAGGATAGAAATAAATGTGCCAAAATGCATTATTTTTTGTTTTTAAAATTTGTGCACATCAATTTTTGAGACTCATTTAATGGTGTCATATGCCAATAAAGGTTATTTTAAAATCTTCATCTGCCTCTAAATCTGGTGCAAAGTGTCTCTTATTTACTGTATAAATTGTGTGTGTATGTGTTCCCTTTTTAAATACTCAAATCAAATGTATATATCTGTTCATCCATCCATCTATCAATTTATCCATCCATCCATCCATTATCAATCCATCCATCCATCAATCAATTTATCCATCCATCAATCCATCCATCCACCCATTTATCAATTCATCCATCCATCATATATTTATTCATCCATCCATCAATCAATCATTTATCACCCATCTATTCATCCATCCATTATCCATCAATCAATCCATCCATTTAGTCAAAACCATCATCTATATATGAAGACTCCATTATCCATCCATCCATCTATCCATTTATCCTACCTTCCATCCATCCATCCATCCATCCATCCACCCACCCATCTATCCATCAATTTATCCATTCATCATCTTTAAATTTATCCATCATCTATCAATCCATCCATCTATCATTGTATCCATCCATCATCCATCTATTTATCCATCCATGAATTTATCCATCCATCATCTATCAATCCATCCGTCATCAATCTATTTATCCATCCATCAATTTATCCATCCATCATCTATCAATCCATCCATCCATCAATTTATTTATTCATCTATCTATTAATCCATCCATCAATCAATTTATCCATCCATTATCTATATGTTTATCAAACTATCCATCCATCTATCAACTTATCCATCCATCAATTCCATCCATTATCTATCAATCCATCCATTCATCCATCTATTAATTAATCCTTCAATCAATTTATCCATCTCTCATCTATCAATTTATCCATCCATCTGTCAATTCCATCCATCACCTATCAATCCATCCATTATTTTATCCATCCATCATCCATCTATTTATCCATCCATCCATCCATCTATCCATCCATCTATCAATTTATCCATCCATCATCTATCAGTCCATTCATCCATCCATCCCTCCATCCACCAATTTATCCATTCATTCACTCATCTATCTATCCATCTATCCATCCATATCTTTATCTACACAAATATTCACTTTAAAACATAAACCTTAAATATACTCTTATTTTTAAAACCATAAAAATAAAACCTTACACAAACATTGGTTTCATGAAGAAAGCATTACGACTCCATCCGGACTCCAGTGTAACATTTGCTCTAAAATCTAACTCTAAGCAGCGGTAACAAAAGAGCTCAATTTCGCTTCTTTTTTTATTGCAAAGCGCCTTTCCCAAAATGTTATGATTACCATATTGAAGTAAGCGCTGACCCTTAGTCCCGCCCATCTGGCACATCTACCCTCCCCATTGGAAGACGTTAGCGTCTATCACAGTGCGTCCTGCAGCGCGACGTTACGCCTTGGCGTCATATCCTCTTCGCCGCGTCGTTTGAAGCAAATGATTTGAAGTAGATGGTAAAGTTTATCTCTACACCCATAACAAGTAATCACATTTTCACGCATTTGTTAAAATAATCAAATAGCTAAATTTAAACTTTAGAGGACTAGTATTTAAATTAAATAACTTGTTTCGACTGTTAACCCCTCTGTCGTGGACTTTGACAGCATTTAAAAGCGACCGGCTGCTCAAAATACTGTAAACAACGAAGTTCTTATAGCTTCTGTACCGTGCCACGCGTTTATATATGTATATATGTGAACTTTTAAAGTACGACATGTATGTGCTAGGCTACTATACGTGTTAGGGCTCAGTTATTATCACTTAACAGCAGTGATGTCCATGAGTCTGACTCCAGAACAGCGGCGGAGGATAGAAGAGAACAGACAGCAAGCTCTGGCCAGAAGAGCCCAGAAACAGGCTCAACTGACACCTGGATCTGCCCAAAACAAGCACACAGGTACCACAGGAGGCCCAGCAAAGAACAGCCAGCTGTTTGCATCCGATCAGGCACATCTAGGGACCCCTGGTCAAGGTGCAAGACAGGTGGGCACCAAAAACTCTTGTCTAAATTCAGAAACTACTCTGAAATAGTTCATTTTTATAGTCAATGTGCAGAACTTATGATTTATGATCTTCCTAGTAACTTTTTTAGTAACCATTTAAGAGCCTGGCTGATTTGTGTGTCATGTAGGACCCAACTGGCTACTACTGTACAATCAAAAAATGCATAATTGATATTACTGACATGTAAACATGACTTCATCTGTGCATTTTTATTTGACATTTGTGCACATACACTACCAGTCAAAAGCTTTTGGACACTAAGATTTTATTGTTTTCTAAAGAAGTCTCTTCTGCTCACCAAGCCTGCATTTATTTGATCCAAAGTACAGCAAAAAGTATTTTGAAATATTTTGACTCTTTATAGTAACTGCTTTCTATTTGAATATGTTTACAAATGTAATTTAATTAATTATTTTTGCATCGTTACTCCAGTCACATGATTCTTCAGAAATCATTTTTAGTAGTTTTTAATATTTAAGATAACTTTTCTATTTGAATATATATTCTATCTTCTGCTCACCAAGCCTGCTTTTATTTAATCCAAAGTACAGCAAAAAAGTAATATTTTAAAATATGACTGTTTAAAATAGCTGCTTTCTATGTGAATATGTTTAAAATGTAATTTATACCTGTGATTTCAAAGCTGAATTTTTTGCATCATTACTCCAGTCACATGATCCTTCAGAAAAAATTTTAATCTTCTGATTTGCTGCTCAAAAACATTTATTATTATTTTGTTGAAAACAGCTTATTAGAATTTTCTCGGGTTTCTTTGATGAATAGAAAGTTCAGAAGAACAGCATTTATTTGAAACCGAAATCTTTTGTAACATTATAAATGTCTTTATCATCACTTTGATCAATTTAAAGCATCCTTGCTAAATAAAAATATTAATTTCTGTAATTTTCTTTCCCCCCCAAAAAAGCTTTTGACTCCAAGCTTTTGAATGGTATAGTGTATAATATTACAAAAGCTTTTTATTTTATGCTGAATGCTGGTCTTTGGATCTTTCTATTCATCAAATAATCTTGAAAAAAAATGTGCTCAACTGTTTTAAATATTATTAATAATAGTAATAATAAATGTTTCTTGAACAGCAAATTATCATATTAGAAAGGTTTCTGAAGGATCATGTGACACTGAAGACTGGAGTAATGATGATCACAGGAATAAATTATTTAAATTATTTTAAAATATATTCAAATAGAAAGCAGTAATTTTAAATAGTAGAAATATTTCTCAATATTTAAAAGAAAAATTAAAAAAATCTTACTGTTCAAAACTTTTGACTGGTAGTGTAATTGCTATCATAAATTGCATTATACATAACCGTATTGTATTTTAGAAAAGTGTGAATCAGTAAAATGCTATATTCTATGGTTGATTAAATTGTTGATTACTAAATAGTTGACTACAAGCACAAATGCATTATTAATATTAAAGATTAATGCACCAATGCACTGTTTTTAATATTAATATTGTGGAAAATCTATTTTATAAGAGTTTAGAATTAAAAATTTGTGCATGTAATTGCTATTATTAAATTGCACTATAAATCGCAGCAATGTATAATAGTCTTTTTGAATGTTTAGTTTATTTAGCTTATTAAAAAATCAATTACTAGGTAGAAGAGTGAATATTGGTAAACAAAATAAATACTATATTATATTATTAACCATATAAATCCACTTGTATCATATTTGATCTGATCAACAAACGTATTTGATCTAATTGATAGTTTATACTTTTTTTTTAGCAAGTAAATAACTTGTATTTCTAAAAATTAGTATTCAAATATCATCTTACTTAGACATATTAAAAAAAACGAATTATGAAATAATTTATTTGTATGTTTAAGTGTCATATAGTCAAGGTGCAGATTTGATTACAATTATTGATTTTTTTTTTTCTGCTGTGTTCAATAACACTTATCTTTGCAGACTCAGCTCATAGATACCAAAGGACCCAGTACAAAGCCAGCGCCTCAAACATTCAGTGCTGTTTCTGCAACTCATAGCTTTTATGGACAAACAAGCAAAGCGACCACAGGAGAAAAGCGACCATCTAAACTTCCTGAAGCAGGAGGAAGCATCCCTGCAAAGAAGCCAACGGTGTCCGTTAAGGGGAAATGTGTGTCGCACTCAGAAAATCGTTTCCGAGTGGAGGTCGGCTACCATGCGGACCTCATCACTGTATTCAAAACCATCCCCTCTAAGAACTATGGTGAGCACAGACAATCTGCTGTTATTATTTACAGAGAGTTATGTGCTAATTAAGCTTAAAGGAACCCCAAAAAATAAAAAAATGTACTCATCCTCAGGCCATCCAAATTTAGAACAGATCTGAACATCAGAACAGATTTGGAGAAATTTTGCATTATATCACAATTAACAATTAATCCTGGTCATTCATAATCTGACGTGTCACACTGTACAGTCCTAATCCCTGGGTTACTGTTATTATTTGTGTATATTCTTTGTAAACAGCAATGACTAGATGAATACAAAACTACATTTGGTTTTTGACCATTGAAAATAGGAAGGATACTAAATTTGGAGCTGCACTGGGATCTCGTTATCTCTGGGATTAAACAGTAAAGGGCCTTAAACATTCGGACATTGTCCTTTAAATAAAATAAGTATCAGTTGTATACAAAGTGACCAACATTTCGTTTTCTACCACTGAAAATGGGTATTATTTAACAGTCTGGACATGGAGCCTCATTGAGATCCCCATATCTCTGGGACTGAACAATGTAGGACCTTGAAAATAAAAAATTCCATAAGAAAAGTTTGTTAAGAACTAGAATCTATAATCATATTGCGATGTCTTTAAAACTTTGAGTTATAAGCTCTCAAACTTTGAAAAAATAATATTTATGGCACTCAGACTGGTATGTTCAATGCATTATTTAACGCACATTCAATGCACATTTTAACAACCTATTAAAATATATCTGGAACCGAATCTCATAGTGCATTAAAAATAAAGATGCCAAACGTTTGTTAAAACCCAATATCTAAAAGGGCATCAAAATATATTTAATACTTCTTGAGTTACATGCATGCAAACTTTTGAGAAAAACCTGAAAAATGCTGTTTCCCCATTTTTGAATGGTCACCATTGGCACATAATGCAACAAAGATGGCTAAAGTCAACAGATTTTAGTAATAGAACCACCAATCTCTATGTAAAAATAACATTGTGATACTGCCGTCTTTCTTAAGTCATTTTTACCCCTCTGTAACTTGACTCTGAATCTTAGGTGAAAATTGCCATTTTTACCTCCCTCTCCTCCATGAAATTGAATATTTTGGCTTTCATCGCTATCTTTCTTCAGAAAAAAATATTAGCAAAATCAAAAATGTGAATTTTTTAAAATTTGGTTGATTTGACACGAAATGACCCTTATGCATTTGTCATTTTTCTGCTGTCACAGATCCTGCTACAAAGATGTGGAACTTTAGCCTTGAGGACTACCAGATGCTGAGTATGTCATCATTAATGTTACTTAACATATTCAAGCAGTGAGTGCATGCAAAAATACATCTGTTTCCTGTAGCACAGGGTGTAATGGAGTTTGCTTGTGTTTCAGTGGAGCAGGCAGCATGTTTACCCTCCGTCTCTCTCAAACCCCTGGATGGGATGGAAGGGCTGAATATTTCAGCATCCACCAGTCGACCCAAAGATGCAGCAGCCCTGGCCGCTCTGATGAGGCTCTGTCAGGGTTGGCAGAAACCAGGTGCCACGGTAAAGGGGAAGTGCATTTTAGTGTCTCGCTGTCGGCTGGAGGTGGAGATTGGATACCAGGGAGATGTCATTGAAATCTTCAAGAAAATGCCGTCAAGAAATTATGGTGAGTGTAATAGATTTACTTTACACTTTTCATGAATGAGGAACAAAATTGGGCCGTGTCAGATATATGTCAAATTATTCTACTAACCCAAATGTAAGTGTGTTGACATGTACTGTAGTTACTTATAGTTAGTAAATGGTCAGTGAAAGTTTGATTTAAAAGGTGAAACTAAATATTATTTGAGCTGTTTTATTTCTTGCAACCTCTTAAATGTAGTTTCAAACATGCAAAATAAAATCAACATATGTATGTAACAGGGTTGCAACTTGCATGAAAAATGGGTGAGAAAGCTAAATATCTTTGGTAATTAAAATGAGTTAATTAATTTTTAAAAGTATATAAATGTGTTTTTAATTTATCTAAAAATAAAATGGATTTGAATACAAAAAAAATGGGTAACAAAAGTGTGTTGAAAATTCCAGAAGGCTTTCAAATTACACACATTTTATTCTTTTTTTATTATTAGACATGAAAACCAGAAAGTGGAATTTCCTTCTTGAGGACTACGGGAAGCTCAGTGAGTCATTTTAATTTTGTTCACTTAAATGAATTATTTTCGAAGAGCATAAATGTAATCATAAATGTATGTATTAGATAGTGGAACAGAAATGTTTGCACTGATTTCTGAGTTTGAATTTCATGCTCAATCCAGAGACACCTTTTTATGCAAGTATGCAAATGCAGATGAGAATGCTTGGCCCATTTTTGCATTACTGTGGTGGTAAAAATGTAATTCAATGGCACAGATATTTCAAGGTAACTCTACCTTCAAATTAATAAAGCTTGTGTTGCCTTATGAATTGTGATTTGACACTTTTGTTTTTTTATGCTTATATTTTTCATTCCTGTACTGTTCTGAATACAGCTAAATTTAAATGATTTGAATAAAAACACTTGTTTTTAAAATACATGTTTATAGTATGGAAGCTTGTTTCCACCACAGGATTAAAAAATAAATTAATTAAAATTAAATTAAAAAGGTAATTGCAGTTTATCTCACTAGTCTGACTTTTGCCGTTCTGACAAAAGGACAGAATTGCAAGATATAAACTTGCAACTGCAAGAAAAAAGCAAGAATTATGAGATAAAAAGTCACAATTACTTTTTATATTTGTATTTTTTTATTTATAAAACTACATTTTGAGATGTAAACTTAAATGTAAAATGTCAGAATTGCAAGAGAAAACGTCTAAATTCTGAGTTTACACTACCAGTCGAAAGTTTTTCAACAGTAAGTCTCTTCTGCGCACCAAACCTGCATTTATTTGATCCAAAGTACAGCAAAAACAGTAATATTGTGAAATATTAATTAATAATAATTAACTAATTATAATAGCTGCTTTCTATTTGAATATATTTTGAAATGAAATTTATTCCTGTGATCAAAGCTGAATTTTCAGCATCATTACTCCAGTCTTCAGTGTCATATGATCTTTCAGAAATCATTCTAATATGCTGATTTGGTGTTCAGGAAACCTTTATTATTATTATTATTATTATTATTATTATTATTATTATTATCAACATTAGAACAGTTGAGTACTTTTTCAGGATTCTTTGCTGAATAGAAAGATCCAAAGTTCAGCAATTATCTGAAATAAAAAGCTTTTGTAACATTATCAACTATATACGTTGATATAATTTTTTTTTTTTTGGGAAAGAAATGATAGAAGTAAATACTTTTTTTTTTTTTTAACAAAATAGTACTTTTATTTATCAAGGATGTGTTAATTAGATCAGAAGTGATTATAAAGACTTTACAAAAGATTTCTATTTTAGATAAATTCTGTTCTTCTGAATTTTCTGTTCTACTAAGAAACCAGACACAATTCTACTCAGCTGTTTTCCACATAATAATAATAATAATAATACATGTTTTTTGAGCAGCAAATCAGAATATTAGAATGATTTCTGAAAGATCATGTGACTGGAGTAATGATGGTAAAAAAATCAGCTTTGAGATCACAGGAATAAATTACATTTTTAAAATGCATTCAAATAGTAAAGTTATTTTAAATAGTAAAAATATTTCAAAATGTTACTGTTTTTGCTGTGCTTTGGATCAAATAAATGCAGGCTTGGTGAGCAGAAGAGATTTCTTTCAAAAAAAAAAAAAAAATCTTACTGTTCAAAAACTTTTGACTAGTAGTGTATATAATTTTTTTCCTCAGAATTGCAAGAAAAAACAGTGAGATAAAAATAACGTTATTTATTTATTATTCATTCCATGTTGGAAATGGGCTTCCATATTATAGTTTTATTAAGGTTTGTATAGTATATGCCTGTATTTTACTGTATTTACTATATTAAGTGCAACTTATTTTCAGGAATATACAGCACATGTATTTGATCGTGATGTCTTTTGTTTTTAGTGGCGGAACTAAGTGAGCTGCCTACGGTGGAGATAGAGCCTTTACCTCCCGCTGTGCTGCAGTCCTTCTCCTCTCAGTTTGAGAAGAGTGAGTCCAGAGCTCCAATCCCTCCTGAAGCCGATCTCTCACATGTGGATCCTCAGCTCACACGAAGCCTCATGCCCTTCCAGAGAGACGGGGTCAAGTAGGTCTCCATTTTCGCCATCTTAAAGGGGTCATCGAATGCCCATTTGCCACAGGTTCATATGAATCTTTAGGGTCTTAATAAAAAGTCTCTAATATACTTTGATTAAAAATTCTCAGTAGTAGTGTAAAAAACCAGTCTTTTACCCTGTCAAAATCAGCCCTGCAAAAAATCAACTCATTTTATTGCAGGGTCCCTTTAAATGCAAATGAGCTCTGCTCGCCCCACCCCTCTCTGCTGACGGATTAAGAGCTGTAATGTTTACTTTAGCCGCGTTTAGCGGCAAAACTTGCCAACAAGCACATTATTAAGAAAGGCCGTTCGCAAAGATGCATAAAAACCCTATATACTATGCATCAGGAGCAATTCGCACGAACATAGATGCATATGTAGATCGGGATCAGCGCTTTCCTTTTTAAAAACGAAAGTAACGTTATCCTCTGCGTCTTCAGCAGCTCAGATGTCACAAGTAAATGACGACTGCTATGTTCATTATTACATCCAACAACAGAACACCTCAATCGCTCAATCGGAGACATTCTTGTCTTCCCCTGCACCTGAGTCGACACAATGGCAATCGTATTCTGACTGTTTCAGCTCGGTGAGGGTGGGTCTAAGGTAAGGCTCTCATGTCAATCAACTGTGTGTCGTCACAACGTCAAGAAGCTGAGAATGACCTGATTTTTAAAAGGGTATATTACTGTTAAAGATTTGTAAAAAATACCACTGGGTGGATTGTTATCATTGTAGGGTGGTTGTGTACACCAACTGTCAACACACATTAATGTTCAAACAAAACGTAAAAGTATGGCTGCTCGATTTTGGCAAAAATCATAATCACGATTATTTTGGTCAATATTGTAATCACGATTATTTAAACGATTATGACAGGCTCCAAAACTTTACACAGTGATTAATTAAAAGATAGCAATACAGTGAGAAAAAGATACAATTGAAACAAACAGTGCTTTAAAAATATTGAATACTTTTATGTGAGTCTAAAGTAGTCTAACAATACTACAGAAATTGAATTAGAATGTAAAATAAAACAATGTCTTCACTCTAATAGTTAAACATGCTTTGTTTCTTATTAAAACTAAAAACGTCCTTCATTCAAGAGCAGTGAGTGATGTTTCTTGTATAAAACGTATTTTTACGTTTTATTCATATTAGGCACAGAGACGCCAAAAGGAATATTATGTGTTGCCGCTTTAATCACACGGACCCATTATACTGTTACGCACGGATTTTCATTCTCAACTGTTTATGTTCATTTTCATGATCGTTTGAAGCAGAAATCGAAACCGAATTTCGATTAATTGCACAGCCCTACGTAAAAGTGAGTTTTACATCCGATGACCCCTTTAATAGAAAATAGTTGATGGTTGGTAGTAATGCCAAGGTCATGGGTTTGATTCCCAGGAAATGCACAAAGACATAAACCTTAAATTTAATGTAGGTCACTTTGGATTAAAGCAGTTGGCGAGTGCATAAAATGCATGAATGCAAATATAATGTGATGTTTGCTGATGTGTCAGTTTTGCAGTGTCCAGAGAGGGCCGTTTGCTCCTGGCTGATGATATGGGTCTGGGAAAGACGGTCCAGGCTATCTGCATTGCTGCCTATTACAGGAGTGAGTGGCCTCTGCTGGTGGTCGCTCCGTCCTCAGTGCGCTTCACATGGGCTGAGGTACATGCACTTACTTTTAGAGAGATGTTTTTTGAGGATGCATGTCACACCTATGCAACTGATGCATTTATTGATCAAAAATGCAGTAAAAAACAATTAAATATATTTTTACAATTGAATATAGCTGTTTTCTATTTAAATATATTTTAAAATGTAATTTATTTCTGTGATCAAATCATTACTCCAGTCTTCAGTGTCACATGATCCTTCAGAAATCCTTCTAATATGCTGATTTGCTGCTCAAGAAACATTTCTGATTATTATAAATGTTAAAAACAGTTGTGCTGCTCAATATTTTTGTGGAAACTGTGATACATTGTATTTTTCTGGATTCTTTGATAAATAGAAAGTTCAAAGAACAGTATTTATTTGAAATATAAATCTTTTGTAACATTATAAATGTCACTTTCAATCCATTTAATGCATCCTTGTTGAATAAAAATATTAATTTCTTTCACAAAGACTTTTTTGACTAATATTCAGAATTAGTATGTAAATATTAGTATTGTATTTGTACAGCTGTAAAGGTATGTATATATATATATATGTATATATATATATATATATATATATATATATATATATATATATATATATATATATATATATATATATATGTATATATGTATATATAATAAAATGTATATTATTTTATAGTAGTTGTATTATTTTTAAATACTACAATTAATTATTAATGACAAAAAAATATTTGTACTATTATATTTATTTAATTTAATTTTATTATTTATTTTTCTTAAATACTCGATTTTACAATTAAATATTACAACAGATATTACAACAAGAATTTAATTTCTTCTTATATTATTTTTATGTAGTAATTTATTTATTTTTATTATTTACTGTATTTTTGGGATATTTTAATAAAAAATACCCTAATAACAATATTGCCCTAAATAATACCTAAGCCCTAATAAATTTCATACAGTTAAATATTACTTTTTCTTGCATTGTAGTATTATAGTGAATAAACGTGTACAACTTTTTTTTGATGTTTTTCATGATGTGAAATCTGATTTATTAATTCATATTTTTCCATCACTGCACCCTTGAGGGAGGACACGTTCTCTTCTTTCCCAGCAGGGATTCGTGAGGGTGTATTTTAAAGTTTAAAAGGAAATGGTGAAGATTTTCCAGCGTTTCTCTGCGAGCTTTAGTCACACGACTCAACCTTCCTCAGAAGAGCTTGAAAGACAAATAAGAAAAAGGCTCTCAAGACATGATGAATTCTCACTCTTTTCCTCAGGCTTTCCGCCGATGGCTGCCATCCGTCAGAGCCGACAGCATTAATGTGGTGGTTACAGGCAGGGACAGCCTTTGCTCCGGCCTCGTCAACATCATCAGCTATGACCTGCTCAACAAGATGGACAAAAAGCAGCCGTCCAGCCCTTTCAGTGTCATCATTATGGTGAGAGCATGCAAATCACTCTCATTTTAAATAAAATAGTACTTTTATTCATCAGGGATGCATTAAATTGATCAAAGGCGAGAGTAAAGACTTTTCTACAATAGAAAT
>NC_133368.1:47719485-47811985 GCF_049309525.1 Garra rufa | reverse complement strand
CGGACTCGGGCTCGGAGCGGGCCGGGCCGGAACAGGAGCATGTGGAGAGGACGCTGGCGCTCATCCGCCCAGACGCTGCCAGGGAAAACAGAGGCATGTGCCAACATTACGTTTACACACGCAGATACTCTTGCATTCCATGAGTGCTTTAAACTCAACTAACTAACAGTTCAAACTCTGGACACACTTGATTCCATTTGTTTGATCAACGTTTGATCTAAAGCCACAATGTAACATATTCCCATACTTCCATTTCAGTGTTATTTTAGTATTGTTATAATAGTATTATTATATTATAGTATTATAATTTGCATTAATTCATAAAAATATTAATAGATTTTAAATATAATAGTTTATATAAATATAATGCTTTTAAGGTTTATATTTTTTTATTTGAATTTTAGTTTAGGCTTTAGTCATTTTGTTATGTGCTTTATTTATTTATTTTTTAGGCTTTTTATTTTTGTATTTTCAGTTTTCATTTTAATTTTAGCTTAGGTTTTAATAATTCTGTGTGTGTGTGTGTGTGTGTGTGTGTGTGTGTGTGTGTGTGTGTGTGTGTGTGTGTGTGTGTGTGTGTGTGTGTGTGTGTGTGTGTGTGTGTATATATATATATATGGCTTTATTTCCATTTCAGCATTATTCTAGAATTTATATGCTATTTTAATTTGTATTAATGAAATATTTATTAATACTTCAATGATATATTAAATATTTTAAATATTATAATGTATATAATATAACATTTTATATATATATATATATATATATATATATATATACGGTATTTTTTCATTGCCATTTTATATTTAGCTGTATGTTCATACATCAATGGAAAGGCTATTTATTTAGCTTTCAGATGATGTATAAAATCTCAAATTTAAAAACTTCACATCTTAATTTTAAGCTTAAGTTTTAGTAATTTTATTTTGTGCTTTTGCCATTTTTATTAGTTTTTGTTTTTAATATTTCTATTTGGCTTTATTTTAATTTCAGCAATGTTTTAAGCCTTTTATTTTTAGTTTTTTATTAATTTTAGTTTAGGTTTTACTAATTTTGTTATGTGCTTTTGCCGTTTTTATTTCCATTACAGCATTATTCTAACATTATTTAGATTTTAGTTTATATTAATAAAATATTTAGCTTAGGTTTTAGTAATTCTGTTGTGTGCTTTTGCCGTTTACATTAGTTTTATATATATTTGGCTTTATTTCCATTTCAGCATTATTCTTGAATTTATATGCTATTTTAATTTGTATTAATAAAATATTTATTAATACTTTAATAATATTGTAAATATTATATTTTGTATAAATATAACAGTATAAGTGTTTTTTTATTTTATTTTTATTGATTTTGTTTTTTGCTTTTGCCATTTTTATTTGTTTTTTTAATATTTTTATTATGCTTTACTTTTTTATTTCTGAGTTATTTATTATCATTTATAATATTCTATTTTTATTGAATTAATTAATAAATTTTTTGTTAATACTTTAATAATATTTTAAATACATTTTATTTTATATAAATATTAATGTTTTAAACATTTATTTTCAGTTTTCATTTTAGTTTAGGTTTTAGCAATTTTAAAGCCAAACCCTGTTTGGCTTTATTTTAACATTATTCTAACATTATTTATATGTTATTTTAGTTTGTATTAATAAAATATGTATTAATACTGTAATAATATTTTAAATATAACATTTTATATAATTTTTTAATCACACATTTTTAGGTTGTTATTTTGAGTAATTTTGCTTTTCTTATGTGCATTTTTATTAGTTTATTTTAATATTTCTTTTTGGCTTTACTTTTATTTTAGTACTGTTTACTGTAAATGCTATTTTAATGTGTATTAATTAGTCAAATGTATTAATATTTTAAATGTAACATTTTATATAAATATTATTGTTTTAAGCATTTATTTCTAGTTAAAGTTTTATATGTTTTTGCCATTTTTAATAGATTTTCTAAATATTTATATTTAGCTGTATGTTTATAAGCCTATTTATTCAGCTTTCAGATGATATATGAAAAAGTCAATTTCAAAAAAATATACCCTTGCATATAGTTAACACTTATAATATTTTATATAAATATAATAATGTTTTAAGCTTCTTAATTTTTTAAGGATTTATTTTGAATATTTATTTTTTTATTTTTAGTTTAGTAATTTTGTTATGTGATTTTCTTATGTGCATTTTTATTCGTTTATTTTAATATTTTTATTTGGCTTTGCTTTTTAAGTACTATTTACTGTATATGCTACTTTAATGTGTATTAATTAGTAAAATATTTATTAATATTTTAAATGTAACATTTTATGTAATTATTCAGTTTAAGTTTTAGTAATTATATAAATAATATTTTAGCTTTTATGGTATTTTCAGTTTTTATTTACATTTTTGAACAAGTTTTAAACAAGTTTTAGTTTTAATTAACAATAACAACACTGTTCCATTTGTGTTATTTTGTGGTTTTGATGACTTTACTACTATTCCACAATCTGTGAAACAGTCATAATAAACAATGAGTAGATGTGTCCAAACTGTTGACTGCTTATTAAAATGTAATTAAATTGGAGCACTTACGGTCAGGAAGTAAAGTGTCAATGTGTTTGTAGAGGAGATTCTGGGCCGGATCCATGAAGCAGGATTCACAGTGGCCATGCAGAGAGAGGTCATGCTGTCTGAGGATCAGGTCAGGCAGTTCTACAGCCATCATCTGGAGCAGGAATATTTCCCCAGCCTGCTGGAGAGCATGACCAGGTGAGCAAATTGCATACATCATACAGCCAGTGCTGTGGAAAAGCAATAAGCCACAAGAGGCTGTGCTAAGTCAAGTGGTTTATTACTTAAAACAAACAAATACAGTACAAACATGCATTATTAAGAATAATTTAAATTATTTCCATACAATGTAGTTTATGTAGTTTGGTTTTAGAACCAATCAGAACCCTTCTGGCTCAACCAATCAGAATACAGAATTAAAGCTGCAAGCAGTGATGAAAGGGCCCTCGCACTCGGGCTCACCGCTAACCATTGGCTTTTGGAAAACAGTGAACTGTGGGCATTATGCTTTTAATAAATATGTGCCAAACTTCCTGCTGCCAGCTGGTGGCACTGTGCCTATAACCAATAATTGGCATGTAGATGTGCTCAGGCCAGCACTTTTATCAAACATATGAAATTTGCTGCAAATTAAAGATGGTATATATAAGTTAGTGCAAAGTATAATTTATCCCATTGCCAAGAGGTGGCGCTATGATTATCACTGAATATTGGCTTTTAGATGTCTTCAGGCATGGACTCTTACCAAACATGTGAAATTTGGTGCAGATTGGACATTGCATGTTTAAGCGTAAAACAAGTTGTTTCCTGTTGCCAGCAGGTGGCGCTATGATTATAACAGAATATTGGCCTTCAGGTGTGTTCAGGCCAGGAGTTTGAAGCAGAATGGAAATTTTATGGCTGAGTTACAACAACTTCCATTTCCATAGCGATACATTGAAATTTGTCAGGCCGCCACGGACACGCCTTTCAACAGAAACTCAAGCTCTTCGCAATTTAACATAGCTAAGGCCTTTAGAATAGACCGACTGATTTTGGTGTTGATCTGTATAAATGTCTAGGAGGAGTTTGTTACAGAGTAAAACATGTCACTTCCTGTTGCCAGCAGTTGGCACTATGACTATAACTGAATAAGGGCATGCAGATGTCTTCAGGTCAGGAGTGTTATCACACGTGAAGTTTGGGGCAGATCGGACATTGTATGCCTGAGTTATAGCAACTTCCTTTTTCATGGTGAAACATCGAAATTTGTCAAGCCGCCACGGACACACTCCAAGAGACTTTTTTGTAGGTATTGGTGTCTTACATGTGTGTACCGATTCTCGTGCATGTACGTGAAGCGTAGCTCAAAGCAGAGGTGATAGCGTTCCGGCACCACGCCGGATTTCCGGCATACTGTGGCTGCGGAAAAAAAAAAAAAATCAGGTTCGCGGATATTGCTCTGTCATTTCTCTAAATCTGAGATGTGCAGGTCAGAGAGCAGCTTTAACGCTCAACGACTCAAACAAGTCACATTCTAGCCGATGAGCCAATCAGAAGTAGGGAAGGGGCGGGCCTTGTGTCTTTGTCAAATAGATTGATACAGGTTAAGGCAATGCTCCATGCGCGAAGGTGTTTTTAGCTCCCATACTGTACAATTGTCTCCTACTGGCAACTCAAACCGTAAGTCATGGCTATGTTTATGAAGCCAGGGGAAGACATTAAGGATTTCGATAAAGGCATATTTACAGGGCTCGCAAAATCGCTAGCCCGACGTCCCGGAGCTGTTGGGTTTTCCAGTCGGGCTACCAACATTATTTGACCGGCTGCCCGACGGGCTATCCTGAAGTAGAGGGCTCATGGGGTCCTTAAAACTCCTAAATTTAGTTGTATCAAATTTAATTTAATTTTAAAATTTAAAAAGTGGTAAATATTTTAAATAGTAAAAGAAGAGGATTAATTATTTTTAAGCGGTCTTCCAGTTGGGGACGGAAAGACGAGAATCGCGATAGAGCTGGATTAAACTTTAAGAGGCAATGATTTCATTGAATAAATATGCTCACTGCACGTTTCAAAGTCAAAACGCGGCACTGTTGTCTTTATATGAATGTATCTGAAGGGAACCGACTGTCCTCAGAAACGTGTCGTTGGCATTTTCATTTCATGACTGATAAAACAGCGTTAATGCTGCTTTGCTTTCAGCCATTCTTAGGGAAACCGTAATATTTCTGCGCTCCTAAAGCGCCCCCTCGTGACATAGAATTAATTTGCACGTCCAAATTTTTAGCTGTTTTTGGTCAGATTATTGCAAATCTCGACCAATGTTTTTTATGCAAACACAGAGTTGTAAATGTGAAAGAAGTTAATGTGCTTTCTAAAAATCTAAACAATTAGGACATTGTTTTAAATAAATGTTATGCATTATATACTTGATTTATTCATTTTAATGGGATAAAGGCTGAAATGCCAATCTATAAGCTTTTTTTTGTGAAAAACCTTTATCTGACTGAACTGAACCAACAAGTTATGTGTTAAAAGTGCGTCGCATACATAGTACCTCCACCCCACTCAGTGGCGTACCGGACACCCCCGCAGCCCCCGCGGTGCGTGGGGGCCCCGACCCTTTGGGGGGCCCCGTCGCAGGACAATCTAAAAGGCAGTGCTTCGAGATGCTGCAAAAGACGCGAGACGTGAGCGCAACGGTAGTGCAGTTAAGCGAGTTTAATGTTCTATAATAACAACCAGGGAAAAAACATTTTTCTCACATTTTACTTGTCATTAACACTATACTTTTAAGACAAACGCGCCGTACTCAAAGAGGATATGTTTACGCTTAAAGTGGCTTACGGAGCCCCAGGGGAAACATTTAAAGCGTGAGCACAATATTTTGCTCCCTCGTTTTCTAAAATCGTATGCACAACTTAGGCCTACTAACTAGTTCCCTTGTATTAAGTAAATTACGTGCACGATATAATAATTTGTTTGTTGATTTGATTTAACTAAATCCTGGTCACGATTTATTAATTCGTGCGGACGATTTATTTTCCCCCTGCATGTCATGTGCGGGTCTCTGTCTGCTTTAAGCAGGGCTTAAAACAAAACAAAAAAAAAGTGTTTCACTCTGAGCAGAATCGGTATTTTACGTTTCTGTTCAGGCGTTCACTGTATTATTACCGTTCAGCGTATTCTTTAGGCTACTTATAAAGAAAAAAACTAAGAGCCTTGATCTGGTAAGCTACCTTGGGCTTAGTCATAGCCACAGCATCATCTTTTCTAGATTTTGGCCAAATGTTTTAAACGAAAGAAAAAAACTTTACAGACATTAAAGTATTTTTTCAAGATATTTAAAATGTTTGCTATATAGTTAAAACACACTAAAAATTGCGTTTTAAGAGGAAAAAAATACGTCGCATTTAATTATTAGCCTACAATCAGAAATAGCTATTGTAGGCTAAAATACTGGTAGCCTAAATCAAAATGCTTACAAACATTATAAACACAACTAGGCTATTTTATTTCCTTCTCTCCACAACAAATTATCCACAACATATCCTTCACAAAGCTTTGGCAAAAAAAAAGGAAAGAAAATACAATGAAGAAAACGGCATCCCCCTCTCGTTTCCCTTTACATGAACGTTGGATCGTGTCACAATGAATCGAAACTCGGCACATTTTTCTCCTTTTCTTTTGTTAATTTGTTAATGATTTAAGTGAAATATATTTATATGTTTTGTGCTCTGGTCCGCTGCTGCGCTTCTCTGACAATGACCTGTCTGCCTGTGGTTCACTGACGACTTGTCACCAGACCTTTCCATACAATTTATCGTTTGTTCTCGAAATTGAAATGATCAAGACATTTCTCTGGAGCACAATGTTACAAGAAAGACTGTCCAGTTTAGCTATTGTATTGAGTGTGCCCGCGCTCGCAACATCTACATAAAATCTGTAGGCTAAGTCTTTGCACACCAAAACGCTCGCAATATAAAGACTAAATATTTATTCCTGCATGGATTTCAGTCTGACTGAAAAGCAATCAAATACGCACATTATATGGTATATGCTATTAATAATAACGTCAAATGCATCAATGCAATAATAACTCGGACTCAGGTGCGTAATACATTTTCATGAATGACATCACTGCTGGTGGGAGGGGCCCCATCTCGTTTTTTTGCGGGGGGGCCTCTAAGATGTGCGGTACGCCACTGACCCCACTCACCTCGGGGGCAAGGGAAAAAAAAGTTCAGGCCTGTTAAAGCGCACTTCTCTGAATGTGTATAGATGGCGCTATCGAGCCATTTTGCCACACCCATTTCTGAAACTCATATCAGACGTAAATTTTCGCCAGCTCTGATTTGTGTTTGCAAAGTTTCATGAGTTTTCGAGCATGATTAGGCCCTCAAAAATGCAATTCATTTTAGATAATAATTTTACGAATCATTTTGAAATACTTTAAGGCAGTGTTTCTCAACTCCAGTCCTCGGGACCCACTGCTCTGCACATTTTGTATGTCTTCCTCATTTAAGGCACCTGATTTTGATCATCAGCTCATTAGTAGAAAGATTCATGAACTGAACTGAGTGTGTCAGACTCAGAAACATACAAAATGTGCAGAGCAGTGGGTCCCGAGGACTGGAGTTGAGAAACACTGCTTTAAGGGATAGTTCACCCAAAAATGAAATTTTAGCATCATTAACTCACCCTCACATTATTTCAAACCTGAATGAAATCCTTTATTCTGCTGAATGGCTACCAGCAACTGTGGGTAACCAAACAGTTGCTGATAACCATTAACTTCCATACTATGGGAAAATATGGAGGAGGTCAATAGCTTTCAGCAACTGTTTGGTTATCAACATTCTTCAAAATATCTTATTTTTTTGTTTAACAGAAGAAAGAAAAGCAGGTTTGTAACAGCTTAAGAGTGAGTAAATTATGTCAATCTTTTTGGGTGAACTATCCCATTTGAAAAGATTCAGCTTGAAATTAGTTTTTAGGGTTCTCAGTTCGCAGTTCTCATTTTTTGGATGTCAACACAAAGTTATTATTATACTATATAGTTTATTTAATATATTATATCACGTAACTTATATAGTTAATTATATTACTTAAAAAAAATCATTACTTAAAATAAATGTTAACTAAAAAAAATTATAGTCAAACGTTTTTGGACAGTAAGATTTTTTTTATGTTTTTTAAAGAAGTCTCTTCTGTTCACCAAGCCTGCATTTATTTGATCCAAAGTATAGCAAAAACATAAAATTCTGAAATATTTTTGCTATTTAAAATAACTGTTTTCTATTTAAATATATTTTACAATGTAATTTATTCCTGTGATCAAACCTGAATTTTCAGCATAATTTCTCCAGTCTTCAGTGTCCCATGATCCTTCAGAAATTATGTTGAAAACAGCTGAGTAGAATTTTTTCAGATTTCTTTGATAAATAGAAAGTTCAGAAGAACAGCATTTATCTGAAATAGAAACCTTTTGTAATATTATAAATGTTTTTACAATTTAATAAGTCCTTGCTAAATAAAAGTATTGGTTTCTATAATTTATTTCAAAAGAATCCTGACAAAAAAATGTACTTAACTGTATTAAATATTGATAATAATAATAAAAAATGTTTCTTGAACAGCAAATCAGCATATTAAAATGATTTCTGAAGGATCATGTGACACTGAAGACTGGAATAATGATGCTAAAAATTCAGCTTCGATCACAGAAATAAATTACATTTTAAAATATATTCAAATAGAAAGCAGTTATTATAAATAGTAAAAATATTTCACAAGTAATTGCTGATCAAATAAAAGTAGGCTTGGTGTGCAGAAGAGACATTTTTAAAAAACATTAAAAATCTTCCTGTCCAAAAACTTTTGACTGGTAGTGTATTTCAGCAACATTTTTCACCTCACTAATAATAAATACTATAAATACGTTTTTTTTTTTTTTTCACTCACTAAAAATGAAACAAAATCACTAAAATTTTTAAATTAAAAATTAAAGTGAAAAACAAAATCTAACTCAAAATATGAACAAAAACTATAATAGTATACCAATGATATTATATACTAAAGTAAGATATTAAAGTAACACTGTGTCAAAATGATAAAAGATATAAAACCTACTATTCATTTTGAATGTGAATTATAAACGCTGTTTTATCTAATCAGAAGAGCGTAAGAACATTAAAAGAACCAAGTGATTTATATCTTCAGTTTAAGCTTACTAATTAATTGTACTTTTGGCTACATAGTTGCTATTTGCATATAATGACAAACATGTTTTGTAAACAAAGAGTCTCTGCTGTTGTTCACAGCGGGCCTGTGCTAGCATTAGCACTAGTGAAGGACAGAGCTGTGGAACACTGGAGAAACATCCTTGGACCCAAAGACCCCATCCAAGCTAAGAATGAGCATCCTGACAGGTAAACTGGTATCCAGCTCAACTTAATGTGCTCTTAATATGTCATAGAATGTTTTTATTATGTACAGTCAAGCCTGAAATTATTCATACCCCTGGCAAATTCTGACTTTTATGTTACTTTTATATAATAAGCAAGGTTTTTTTTTGACGGAAATGACACAGGCTTCTCCCAAAAGATAATAAGACGATGTACAAGAGGCATTATTGTGAAAAAAAATATATATATATTTCTCAGCTTTTATTTACATTTGAACAAAAAGTGGCATGTCCAAAATTATTCATACCCTTTTCAAACTGTCACAGTCTATGGGAAAATCCAAAGTTCTATATCATTCCAAATAGTCCAAGCTGTTCTAAAGCATCCTAATTACCCTGATTCAATGGGAACAGCTGTTTTAATCAACTCAACAGATAAAAAACAAAAGCTCTCTGCTGTTGGTTTGTGGACAGTCATGGCTGAGACAAAGGAGCTCACTGAGGACCTGAGGCTGTTCATTGTGGCTGCTCACACGTCAGGAAAGGGCTATAAGACCATATCTAAATGTGTTGAAACTCCAGTGGCTACAGTGCAAAGTATTATAAAGAAATACAAGACGTTCCGCACTGTGAAAAATCTCAGAGGACGTGGTCGGAAGCCAAAAGTGACACCTGTGCTGGCCAGGAGGATAGTGAGAGAGGTAAAAAAAAGAATCCTGATGAATCTGGGCTCTGCTGGTGGCAACATCTCAAGGCAGACAGTCCAACAGACACTGCACACCAGTGATGCGCGGGTCAATGTATAAACACCCCGAACCTGACCAACGTTTTCAACTAACCCGCCCGCAACTCGGACCTAAAAAAAAAAAAAATTATATATATATATATATATATATATATATATATATTGTACCCGACCCGCTTCCTGACCCGCATGTTTAATATTTGCGACTGACACCAGTGATTATATGCGGCTATGCGGTGGAGATGCCTTCACTGTCAAACATCATTCGGCATTAATTAAGTCATTTTGTCAAAAGAAATGTTCTTGATTATTAGAAAAATACAGATTGTTCTTGTTGTGATTTATTTTGTCTTTCCTTTATACAGATTTAAATAGTTTTGTTTTCGAAGTACTCTAAATTATGTCAGTGATTGTCCTTTGTTAAATATGATCAAGAATTATTTTATTTCGATCTACAGTGTAATAAAAGTTAAGACAAAGATTAGCCTATAGCCCTAAATATACAGTCAGGTCCATATATATTTCGACACTGACACAATTTTTATCCATGTAAATCCATGTATATATATATACATACTACAAGCTAATTCCTTTTTTCTTAACTTTTAACTTCTAAAAATTATCAAGAATATTAAATCAACTTAATAGGCTAGGTTAACGATTTTTTCTTATACAAACATAACGAATGCACTTCAAAACTAAGTTTTCATATATAAATTCAGGAATCACGAATATGACAAAAGAATATTATTTTATATATATTAATTGTATAGCTATAATAGTTAATTTTAATTTCATTCATTTTAACTTTCTGGAACTGTACAGAAAAAATACAGTTTTTACTTGGAATTCGTTTTTAATCCCTGGTTTTAAACAAGCACATACATGAGATAATTTATATATTATTGCTTGAATAAATGTTTAAAAATAGTGCTAGAAATTTTATAATTAAGGAAATTAAACAGACCTGGGCATTTGAAAAGACACAGTGAAATGTGTCTAATAATTCCAAAAAGAAAGAGAAACATTGGACATAATCAGAATATTGGAGACATTTATTAGGAATACCATTTTCTTAACAATTAAGATGCAGCATGTGTTTATCCAGGCTAATCGAAGTGTGCGTCTCTCCCCCAACTTTCCCAACAAAAATCCCACCCCCTCTCAGAAAATACATAAAACTGACATTACTGAGCTATATGCGTTTAAAAGTAGCCTATTAAAATGGTACAATGGCATTGCTCAGTTCAAAGTGTTGGAAAATCGGCATTTTGTCCCGCATCAGCATTTATTCAACTGTTAATAATGCTCAACATTCAAAAGGTAAATATTATTCAGCCAATAAAGTGTAGGTCTATGTATTTCAAAGAAAATTGTGTCTAATACTATATAAATTACAAAGGTTTAATTGGCATCTTTATTTCAAACGACCTGACCGACCGCGACCCGAATATCATTAAGAATATTTTTGGATGACTTGTAACCGCAGGAACCCACTCATTTTGGATCAACCCGCACGTCACTGCTGCACACCACTGGGTTCCACGGACACAGAACAAGGAGGAAACCACTTCTCCAGATAAGGCACACAAAAGCCCTTTGTAAATGCTCATCTGGACAAAGAAGACTTCTGGTCTTTTGTTTTATGGTCAGATGAAACAAAAATGGAATTGTTTGGCCACAATGATGAAGCCTTTATTTGGCATAAAAAAGCCTTCAAGCCTAAGAACACCATCCCCACTGTCAAACATGGTGTTTTGGGGTGTTTTTTAGCCGGTGGACCAGGGAACCTAATCACAAACTGCACCATGAAAAAGGAGCAATACAACAACATCAGGCAGTCTGCAGAGAAACTTGGCCTTGGGCACCAGTGGACATTTCAGCACGACACTGACCCAAAACACAGCAAAAGTGGTGAAGAAATGGTTATCAGACAAAAACATTAACGTTTGCAGTGGCCCAGCCAGAGTCCTGAAGTAAATCCAATTGAGAATCTGTGGAGGGAGCTAAAGATCAGGGTGATGGCAAGGAGACTCTCCAACCTGAAAGAGTTGGAGCTCATCGCTAAAGATGAATGGGCAAAAATACCAGTGGAGACATGCAAGAAGCTGGTCAGCAATTATAGGAAGTGTTTGATTGCTGTAATAGTCCCCAAAAAAGGCTTTTCTATTGATTATTGAAAAGGGTATGAATAATTTTGGACATGCCACTTTTTGTTCAAATGTAAATAAAAGCTGAAAAACATTTTTTTCCACAATGATGCCTCCTGTATATCATCTTATTATCTGTTGGGAGAAGCCTGTGTCATTTCCGGTCAAAAAAACAAACAAAAACTTGCTGGTTGAATAAAAGTCAGAATTTGCCAGGGGTATGAATAATTTTGGCCTTGACTGTATGTGTTTAAATGGTCAGTGTGTTTGTGTTTCTGATCTAGTCTGCGAGCCCAGTTTTCCAGAGGGGACTCCAGCATTAATCAGCTCCACGGCAGTGGAAGCTCAGAGGAGGCGGAGAAAGAGATCGGCTTCTTCTTCCCACCGGAGGAAACGCTCGCCGTCATTAAACCCGACACCGAATACAAGGGTATCATATCTGCACTCACTCTGAACATGATCGAAAAAGTGGAGAGTAGGGATGCACCGAATGTTCGGCAACCGAAATGATCCGGCCCAAAATAAGCGAAAAGGCTGAATAAACTATACCAAACAATGATGTGACGCGATCAAATAGAAGCGTGCACTAATGCAGTGTGGAAGCATTTAAAACTGTCTGAGAAAGATGCAAAAATCATTACAAGCACCGACAGCGAGAGACTGTTTAGTATCGCATCGCATGTCTTCCAGGAGAAGAGAAAGGAGTGATTGTTGCTGGTTACTGTATGATGACTGAAATCTCCAAATGGCCTTAAACCATTAGTAAATACTACAGAACTACAGAATGTTATGTTGTCTAATACACACACTAATTGTATTTATTCTGACAGCTCTGCACGGGCTCCTTAGTCAGAGGTCAAAGCCCAAAGAGCGAGAAAAATCTGTGTGATGAGAATCATTCATAAATCTGCTGCTGTCAGCAAAAATAGTACTGAGGTCTTCTTGTGGATTTTTTTATTTCCACTGAAATAAAAGTCAACTTTCATAAATGTTAGTTTTGTAATTTTGCTGTTGTTCTGTAAAATAAAATAAGAAAGGAACACAAAAATAATGATAACAATCATTACACACTGTAAAAAAACCTCTTTGTTGAATCACCTTAAAATAATTTGTTATCTAGCTGCCTTATAATTTTAAGTTCAGTCAACTCAAAAAAACGTTTAATCAACTTAAAAATGTTGAGTTGTACTAAGTGACAACTTAGATATTTGAGTTGATTCAACTTTAAATAAATAAAGGCAGCATGGTAAAATAATTATTTTAGGTTTAGGTTTACTCAACAATTTTTTTATTTATTTTTTTACAGTGCAGCAGCTCTATTAAAACATTTATCATAACATTTTCCTTTGCTCAGCAAGGTTGCATTTATCTGTACATTAAAAACACATGCCTGATTCAAGAAGGGGGTCTTAAAAATGGCATATTATTGTACTAACTTATTAATTTTAAGTTAAATTTTGATTTGTTGGTAGGCTATAATGTCTACTAGAATGGTAAAAATGTAAAAAAAAAAAAAAATTGTTTTTAAAGATTTTTTTTTTTTTCTTCCTTTGAAAAGCAAGACAAAACTGTAAAAAGCACATTTTGGCTATTTATGCAGTGGTAAAAAAAAAAAAATTACAAATTACATGGGGGAAAAACAAAAAAACGCTTTCGGCCAAGAATTTTCATTTCTGATTTACTGCTCAAGAACCATATTTCTCTGGATTCTTTGATGAATAGAAAGTTCAAAAGAACAGCATTTATTTGGAACATAATATTTTGTAACATTATAAATGTTTTTAGTCTCACATTTGATCAATTTAATTCATCCTCGATGAATAAAAGTATTAATTTCTTACTTGATTATAATCTTACTGAACCCAGACTTAAATTAAAAAGTAAGAATATTAATGAGAAACTCACTGTTTATTTGGCTCATATCAGAGAAAATCCTGGAGGAGATTCGGGCCAGAAGGTTCACCATCTCCCGTCTGAAGGACACGGTTCTGTCCAGAGAGATGGCAGAAGAGTTTTATAAAGAGCACAGAGACAAACCGTTCTTCAGTCAGCTGGTGGATTACATGTGTCGGTGAGTTCACCATTAAATGTGATTTATCTGAACTGAAAGGTTTAATGCAGAACATAGGTAAGATAAAATGGTTTATTTTTCTGCAGCGGCCCATGTACGATGATGGTCCTGACGAAGGAGAACGCGGTGGAGGAGTGGAGGGCGGCCATGGGCCCCACAGACCCTAATGAGGCAAAACAAAGGGCCCCGGGGTCTCTGAGAGCACGGTTCGCTAAAGATATGCTGGAGAACGCCGTCCACGGATCCTCCAACACTCAACACGCACACAAGAAGATACAGTTCATCTTTGGAGACATCAGCTCTGAGAGCGTGATCATTGACGGAGCTGCTTCTCCTGCGTTAGGTGTGCAAAATGATTTTAAAAAATAATAAGGGTCAATTTTTTTAAATTGAGATTTATACATCATCTGAAAGCTGAATAAGTAAGCTTTCCAGAACAATATTTGGCCGAGATACAACTATTTGAAAATCTGGAATCTGAGGGTGCAAAAAAAAAAAAAAATCTTAATTTTGATCAAATAAGATAAGATAAAATATCTTCATGGAACATGATCTTTACTTTATATCCTAGTGATTTTTGTCATAAAAGAAAAAAAATATATTATTTTGACCCATACAATGTATTGTTGGCTAATGCTACAAATATACCCGGTGCTACTTATGACTGGTTTAATGCTACACTAATGCTAAAATAAAATTAAATAAAGCTAAATAGAAATATTTAGAAAATCTATTAAAAATTGCAAAAGCACGTACAATTGCTAAAACCTAAACTAAAATGAAAACTGAAAATAAATGTTTAAAACGTTAGTATTTATATAAAATATTATATTTAAAATATTATTAACTATTTTATTAATTCAGATTAAAATAGCTTCTCCATCTGTTGAGATAAAAGTTCAAAACAGAATCTAAAGCAAATTTTTTCATCTGGGGATAAAACACACTTCATATTTACATTATACAACAGGTTTTATGACTTTTTAAGACCAATTAAAGAAAATCTAAAGAATAAATGGAAAGGAACGCAATGCTTTAATAAAATGTATATGTAAATGTCTATGGAGAACACAATAAGTTGCATTGGCAGCACTTTAAAGGTTGAAAATTTAACTTTAATAGCTAAACTCGAATATGGAAATAACTTTTAATAATAAAATAACTTTGTTAATACGTTACTTTTGTAGTGTGATGAGAGGGTAATGTTCTTCCTCAGTATTTTTCTTTTTTTCCCAGTGCAAATGTCTAAAATTCTTAAATCAAGATGCAAAAATTACATAAGAAGTCTTGTTTTCTGAGAAATGCATCAAAATAAACTCCTTGTGCAAACAAAAAAAAGAAAAAATAACTGACGCAAAACCATTTTTTGGTTGAACTGGTGAAAATACTAGTGTCCAAATAATTTTTTTGCCACCACTGTATATATTAAAGAATAACATTTAATGACTATCCGGTTATCCGCAGAAACAGAGGAGAGTTTTGCAGAGCTCAAGAATCTACAAGCTTCAAGATCTCCATCGTTTGATGACCTCAAGAACCAGACAGAGCCAAGCTCAACAGGTTTAAAACTGAACAAACAAGTCCAAACATAGAAATTCTGTCATTATTTACTCACCCTTATGTTGCTCTAAACACATTTGTCACTATCACTGTCCCACTGCATATAGTAAAAGTAAAGATGATTGATTTTAGGTCAACTGTTCGTTTAGTCTAGAGTTTAAGAGTTTATGAAAATCAAATCAAATGGATAATTTAATAAATTGGTCTTCACAACTGAAATCATAATATAAGTCTACAAAAGTACTTTTAGCCCATTAGCTTGAGGTGAAAATTTTAAGTTTTTTTTACCCTTCTTCTTCACATCCAGAAGGAGCTGAAGAACTGAAGCCTGAGACGAGAGAGAGTCACCCAGCATCCTCTGATGAGACCGAAGCACTAGAGACACCCACATCCAGCCCACAGGACGCAGGTCTTTATTTCAATGACTAGTCATGTACAAGTCAACAACCAAATGGAATCAAACGGATAAAAATTTAAATAAACTGGGCTTGAGATTTAAATAAATAAATATAGCTGCTAGCAGCAATTACAGGAGCATTTAAGGCCTTTTTGGCCTCTGTGCTGTTAGGATGTAGGCCAACATGAAATAAACCTAGGACTAGTTCACTAAAGTATGTTTTTTAAATAATCTCAAATCTTAAAAGAACAGTTTGATTGACAACAGTGGTCCTAGAGGCAAAGATGTTCAGAATGAAGAGATCTATCATATGACATGAAGATATAGTGTATATGTGAATATCTGGACGTTTTATTGTGATTTTAGTTTTTTAACGACAGAAATATCATGTTTTTGACACCTTTTTAACTGTGATAGCGCCATCTATGGTCTGATCTTCATGAAACTTTGCATGCTTATTAAGAGACATCTGGTACATGTTTTCACCAGTTTGTAAAGTTTTGAGTTTTTGTTTAGGTTTTATAGGCTTTTGGGTATATGTGGCAATGCCCCTTTTTAAAATGACCCAGTTATAGCTAACCAAAGGACAAAATTCAACCTTTTTTTTGATAATTATTGATCTAGAGAGTCCACTGCAGTGGTTTGATCGAGATTGGCTGAAAAACCTAGGACTAGTTCACAAAAGTATTTTTTTTTAAACATAATTTAGAATATTTCATGAACGATTTGATTGACAGCAATGGTTCTTGAGGCAAAGTTGTTCAGCATCTATCAAATGATATGCATATTGTGTGGATGTGTGAATTCATTAGCTGATGGCGATCATGTTTTTTGAGATACACTAATGTCCTCATAGACACTTATGCCACTTTGGACCAAGACATTGCATACCAATTTTCACGTCAATCAGACCAACGGTTGCGTAGTTATAGCTATTTTTATGTTTTTTTCTGTCATATAGCACCACCAAGTGGAAGAGCTGTGAATTTTTTTCTATTTGACCAGATATTAAGCTTGTGTGTATCGAGTTTGGTTAAGATATCTCATTCTGTTCAAGAGTTATAGCTAAATGTAACAATTAGCTAACATAGAACGTTTTGGCGTTCTTATCCGACCGCGAGTCAAAATTTCAACTTTTTGGTTCCGATCAGGCGAAAAAACTAGGACTAGTACGCAAAAGTAGGTTTTCGGGTAGAAGTAAATTTTTCGGGGGGAACCGTACATTGTAACTCAAATTTTGCACTCCACTTTTTTTCGTGCTGACCCAAAGAACGCAGCGATGTAAAGTTTTTGAGTCTACGTCAAACGGTGTACGAGCTATGGCCAACAATGCGCCAAATTTTATTTTTTTGTGCTGTAGCACCACCTTTAGTCCAATTTGGGGCGAGCCTTTGCGAGCAATACTACTATGATCTGACCAAGTTTCAGCTCTCTAGGCCTTACGGTTTGCGCTGCATGATTAGTTTTACCGGAGAATAATAATAATAATAATATTAAAAAAAAGGCTTACAATTACAATTGGGTTTCAGCACTGTGTGATTGTTTTTTTTTTTTCAAAGTACAGCAAAATCAGTCAAAGTTTGAAATACTTTTACTATTTAAAATAACTGTTTTCTATTTGAATATATTTTAAAATGACATTTATTCCTGTGATTTCAAAAAAAAAAAAAAAAAGATTCCTGAAATGTATATAGAAATAATATTAAAATATAAACAAAAACAAAACGCCTAAAATTTTTAACCCGTTTATTTTTTTGTCATGTAACCATCACAAAACATCAGAGAACCATAAAACCATGCAAATGTAATTAAATTGTTAAAATATTAACTTCTGAAATAAAAGTATTAGGGGGATTAAAAAAAAAAAGTTTTTTAGGAACCTCTGCTTATTAGTCTAATAACTAAGTGAAAAAACACATGTAAACAAAGTCAACATTACCCATCTTTTCTGCATCCAGAAGGAGCTGAAGAAATGAAGCCTGAGACGAGAGAAAGTCACCCAGCATCCTCTGATGAGACCGAAGCACTAGAGACACCCACATCCAGCCCACAGGACGCAGGTCTTTATTTCATGTACAAGTCAAAATCCGAATGAAATCGAACGGATAATTAAAATAAATAGATTGGGCTGCACAATTAATTTAAATCAAACTGAAATTGTGATATAGCCTAATGTGATTATCAAATCATAAACTGAGATTTAATTCAATAATCATATAAACTAAAAGTCAAAAGTTTTGGACAGTAAGATTTTGAATGTTTTTTTTTTTTTTTTTTAAATGTCTCTTCTGCTCTCCAAGCCCGCATTTATTTGATCCAAAGCAGCAAAAACGGAAAGATTTTGAAAAATGCGTATTATTTAAAATAACTGCTTTCTATTTGAATATGTAATTTAGTCCTGTGATTATTATTATGTTGAAAAAAGCTTAGTAGATTTTTGTCAGGTTTCTTTGATGAATAGAAAGTTCGGAAGAACAGCATTTATCTGAAATTGAAATCTTTAAAACATTAGAAATGTCTTTGTCATCACTTTATCAATTTAAAGCATTCCTTGACATTTGTAGCCTGGAAAAAATCCAGACCCTAATCTATTAAGATTGCAGAGACAATTCAAATTGTGCTCTCGCGAGACCTCTGGATTTCCAGGGTTTGACATTTGAACATTTCAGATAAATGCTGATCTTTCTATTCATCAGGGTACCCGGAAAAAAATTACTCAACTGTTTTAAATATTGATGGTCATAATAATAATAAAAAATGTTTCTTGAAGAGCAAATCAGCATATTAGAATGATTTCTGAAGGATCATGTGACACTGAAGACTGGAGTAATGATGCTGAAAATGTAGCTTTGATCACAGAAATAAATTACATTTTAAAATATATTCAAATAGAAAGCAGTTATTTTAAACATAAAAAATATTTCACAATTTCCCTGCTTTTGCTGTATTTTGGATCAAATAAATGCAGGCAGAGCAGAAGAGACTGGTGTTTCACTTTATTTACGGTAATTTCCAACATTATGTAAACAGCGTTTCACCAATATTCCGTCAAAATAAAAGCTTGAGGATCTGAAATTTTTTAATCTTTAGGTTTTGAATGTTTGAAAAATATTTGTAACTTGCAGTGTAAAAAAAATATATATTTTTGTAAATTTTACAGTACACTTTATACAACAATAACATAGATCTATCTTCATTTTTAGAGTTCATATGAATAATAACAGGCCTAATAATTATTATAGTAGTATGATATTTGCAATATATGACAAAATAATAACACTATATATTTTTGGCCAAGTAATGCATCCCTATATATAAAGAACATTAAAATATAAACAAAAATAAAACACCTAAAATATTTTATTTTCACTTGCATGTCATGTAACCATTAAAGAACATCAGAGAACCATAAACCATGCAAATGTCATTAAATTGTTAAAATATTAACTTCTGCAATAAGAGTATCTGAATAGTGAAAGTAGTTCAGCTGACAAAAAAGTTAGTGTCTCTCTGCTTTAGTCCATTTACTAGAGGTGAAAAAGACACAAAAGTCAACATTACCCTTCCTCTTTACATCCAGAAGGTGCTGAAGAACTGAAGCCTGAGACAAGAGAGAGTCACCCAGCATCCTCTGATGAGACCGAAGCACTAGAGACGCCCACATCCAGCCCACAGGATGCAGGTCTTTATTTCAATGACTAGTCATGTACAAGTCAACAACTAAATGGAATCAAACGGATAAAAAATTAAGTAAACTGGGCTTGAGATTTAAATAAATAAATATAGCTGCTAGCAGCAATTACAGGAGTTCGAGCATTTAAGGCCTTTTTGGCCTCTGTGCTGTTAGGGTGTAGGCCAACATGAAATAAACCTAGGACTAGTTCACTAAAGTATGTTTTTTAAATAAACTCAAATCTTAAAAGAACAGTTTGATTGACAACAGTGGTCCTAGAGGCAAAGATGTTCAGAATGAAGAGATCTATCATATGACACAAAGATATAGTGTATATGTGAATATCTGGACATTTTATTGTGATTTTAGTTTTTTTAACGATAGAAATATCATGTTTTTGACACCTTTTTAACTGTGATAGCGCCACCTATGGTCTGATCTTCATGAAACTTTGTATGCCTATTAAGAGTCATCTGGAAGGTTTTCACCAGTTTGTAAAGTTTTGAGTTTTTGTTTAGGTTTTATAGGCTTTTGGGTATATGTGGCCATGCCCCTTTTTAAAATGACCCAGTTATAGCTAACCAAAGGACAAAATTCAACTTTTTTTTTTGATAATTATTGATCTAGAGAGTCCAGAGAACTGCACTGCAGTGGTTTGATCGAGATTGGCCGAAAAACCTAGGACTAGTTCACAAAAGTAGGTTTTTTAACATAATTCAGAATATTTCATGAACGATTTGATTGACAGCAATGGTTCTTGAGGCAAAGTTGTTCAGCATCCATCAAATGATGTGCATATTGTGTGGATGTGTGAATTCATTAGCTGATGGCGACCATGTTTTTTGAGATACGCCAATGTCCTCATAGACTCTTATGCCACTTTGGACCAAGACATTGCATACCAATTTTCACGTCAATCAGACCAACGGTTGCGTAGTTATAGCTTTTTTTATATTTTTTCCACCATAGAGCGCCACCAAGTGGCAGAGCTGCACATTTTTTTTTTTATTTGACCAAAGATTAAGCTTGTGTGTGTATCGAGTTTGGTTAAGATATCTCATTCTGTTCAAGAGTTATAGCTAAATGTAACAATTAGCTAACATAAGCATAGAACGTTTTGGCGTTCATATCTGACCGCGAGTCGAAATTTCAACTTTTTGGTTCCGATCAGGCGAAAAAAACTAGAACTAGTTCGCAAAAGTAGGTTTTCGGGTAGAAGTAAATTTTTCAGGAGGAACCGTACATCGTAACGCAAAAATTTTGCACTCCACTTTTTTTTCGCGCTGACCCAAGGAATGCAACAATGTAAAGTTTTTGAGTCTACGTCAAACAGTGTACGAGCTATAGACAAAAATGCGCCAAATTTGATGCGCCAAAGTAGTTCAGCTGACAAAAAAGTTAGTGTCTCTGCTTTAGTCCATTAACTAGAGGTGAAAAAGACACAAAAGTCAACATTACCCTTCCTCTTTACATCCAGAAGGTGCTGAAGAAATGAAGCCTGAGACGAGAGAGAGTCACCCAGCATCCTCTGATGAGACCGAAGCACTAGAGACGGCCACATCCAGCTCGCAAGACGCAGGTCTTTCTTTCAATAACTAGTAATGCATAAGTCAAAAACAAGTTCATACACTGATCCTTCAGACATAAAACATGTTTTGGAAACTTTGCCACTTTGACATTAATGGTCAAATGATAAAGAAACATTTATAAAGTCAAAGTCAGCTTTTAACTGAAGGTCCATATTTCAGCAATCACAAGTAATTATGCTCCTGTTTTTTTATTATACTGTTATACAGTATATCAGTCCTTGTCACAAATTGCAAAGAATTACATTTCCTGAAAATTTCCCTCATTTTAGGTGAATAGCTATCAAAACCAGAATTTGTAAGCATTTTAATGCACGAATTACATGCAAAATACTGTCAACATTATCAGATTTTCTTCAGTAGATGGAGTATATTATCTGATGTTGTTGATGCAGTCAAGTACAGCGGGGAAAAACTGAAAGAAATGGAAAAAGCAGCTTGGTGCATCCAAGCATAAATGAGACGGATTAATCAGAAATAATTCATTTGTGCATTAGCTTTTATTTATGCATGTTAGACAAACATAACAGATGAATTCAGGTCAAAAACGTGATTAACATTAATCACACAGAGTCAAAAACATTATACTGGAATTATAAACCAACTTTATTTCAGCTTTAACTTGTGATGTAAATGGGTTGAAACTTTTGTCTTCTGTATGTTAGGGGATCTGAATGATGAATGAAATGTATGAAATCTGAACAATCATCTGTCAAAGAAGAAGACAGGTAAAGGTGAGGTCACATGATTATATTAAAAACATGCATGAGAACTAGTATTACTATAATTAAAAAAGATGTATAATCTGATTCAGAAAGAAATGACTGAAAAGAATCAGTTCAGTGTTTTTTTGTCTCATTTATACACTATTCTGGTTATTATTATATGATATAATCTTTTTGTTCTCCATCAGTTTGGATCTGAAGGCGAGTGGATGTGTAGCAGCTGTAAAACAGCCAGTTATTTCTTCAGTCAAACATTGTGTATGAATTATCTACATCTTGTCAATTAAAGGCTCTGAAAACACTATTGTCTGTTTTTACTTTTTGGTTGAAACTGACAATGGTATCAATCATTTTTAGGCTTTATTTAGTCACTTTGTCACAAACAAAAACAAGTCCAGTGATTACATTTCAAAGCAACTGAAACACTTCATGTGATTTTATGCAATAGTTTGCATCCTTACTGATCTTGATCAACTAAAGCAAGCATCTCCTCCTCATCAAAGGATCTCTGGAACATCTCAGTGATGGTCCGCTGTTGAGGATCCTGACAGGAAACAGGAAAAGGATTTTCTTCAGCGATTACATAATTATTAACTCTTTTCTAATAACAATTATAACTACTTAATATTTATGTAGATGTTTACCAACTTTGAGTTTGAATCAATTTGACATTTATTCTAAAAGCTAAGTTTCGTTCTGAATCAAAGGACTAGCAAACCCGTCCTAAAATTCCATTCAGAATCAAATGATTCACAATGCGCACTCCAAAATTCCGATCTAGATCAAAAGATTTGCAAACCCACTCCGAAGTTCCATTCTGAATCAAAGGATACACAAACCCACTCCGAAGTTCTGATCTGAATCAAATGATTGGCTATCCGTGCTCTGAAGTTCAGATCTGAATCAAAGATCGTACCAGGCTCCAAAGTTTCAATCTGAATCAAAAGATTCATCAACCCACACAGAAGTTCTGATCTAAATCGCACGATTCACAATCCACGCTTCAAAGTTCCGATCTGAATCAAATGATTCACATTCCGCGCTTCAAAGTACCGTTCTGAATCAAAATTATTCATGCTCCAAAGTTCCAATCTGAATCAAATTATTCAAGAACCGTGCTTCAAAGTTCTGATCCGAATCAAATGATTCACACTCCAAAGTTTCGATCTAAATAAAATGCTTTGCATTCGGACTCAGAAGTTTTGATCCGAATCAAATGATTCTCGTTCTGCACTCCAAAGTTCCAATCTGAATCAAAAGATTCATGAACCCGCACAAAAGGTCTGATCTGAATCAAAAGATTTGCGAACCCACTCCGAAATTCCGATGTAAATCAAAAGATTTGCGAACCCGCACCAAAGTTCCAATCTGAATCGAAAGATTCATAAACCCGCACAAAAGGTCTGATCTGAATCAAAAGATTTGCGAACCCACTCCGAAATTCCGATCTAAACTGAATGACTCGCGATCCGTGCTCTGAAGTTCAGATCTGAATCAAAGATCGTTCCACACTCCGTAGACCCAATCTGAATCGAATGATTCATGATCTGTGCTTCAAAGTTCCAATCTGGATCAAATGATTCACGATCCGTGCTCTGAAGTTCCGATCTGAATCAAATGATTCACACTCCAATGTTCCGATTTGAATCAAATGATTTGTGTTCCGTGCTCCTAAGTTCAGATCTGAATCAAAGATCGTTCCACGCTCTGAAGTTCCAATCTGAATCAAATTATTCAAGAACTGTGCTTCAAAGTTCTGATCCGAATCAGATGATTCACACTCCAAAGTTTCGATCTAAATAAAATGCTTTGCATTCGGACTCAGAAGTTTTGATCCGAATCAAATGATTCTCGTTCTGCACTCCAAAGTTCCAATCTGAATCAAAAGATTCATGAACCCGCACAAAAGTTCTGATCTGAATCAAAAGATTTGCGAACCCACTCCGAAATTCCGATCTAAATCAAAAGATTTGCGAACCCGCACCAAAGTTCCAATCTGAATCAAAAGATTCACAAACCCATTCCAAAGTTCCGATCTAAACTGAACGATTCGCGATCCGTGCTCTGAAGTTCAGATCTGAATCAAAGATCGTTCCACACTCCGTAGATCCAATCTGGATCAAATGATTCACGATCCGTGCTCTAAAGTTCCGATCTGAATCAAATGATTCACACTCCAATGTTCCGATTTGAATCAAATGATTTGTGTTCTGTGCTCCTAAGTTCTGATCTGAATCAAATGATTCACACTCCGATGTTCCGATTTGAATCAAATGATTTGTGTTCCGTGCTCCTAAGTTCTGATCTGAATCAAATGATTCACACTCCAACGTTCCGATCTGAACAACATTTCAGAATCATTTAATGGACTAAATAATTTGTGGACCTACTGCGAAGTACCGATCTGAATTAAATAATTTGCGATACGCAATCCTGAAGTGCGATACTGCGATACTGAACTAAAGTCACGAGTTGAATCAATTGGAGCGGTTCCATCGTAAATGACTCACTCAATTGATTCAGTTTGTCTGTTCCTCTTTTCACATCTACTACTACTGGCTTAGCTCACTAGTTTAATGACATTAACTGAAATAAGCTAAAAAGGTATGATGTTTACAAAAAATAAATCAATATTTAAATTCCAAAGATAACATTAAATAAATAATACATAAATTATGGTGCAATGAGAGTCTACAGTGTTTTTTTTTTAAATATGATTAAATTTTAAACGTTCTAATGCCAAATACTGATCAAAAGTCAAAGGTTTGCAATACTGACCTTGCTGTGAAAGCTGGCAGATTCTGCATTCTCTGAAATGTTGGATTCAGACAAACCGACCTGCTCTAAAACATTCATTTTCTCTTGTATCATGGGCCTGAGAAACACAAAAAAAAAGTGTGAAAATTTGTGGCATGATGTTTGTAAAACATGATAAAAAAAATTTAATGAACAATCCATTGTAGAAACAAACAAAAAAGTATAAAAATACAAATTAATATACAAAATTGTAATAATAATTTTAATAAAATAGTCTACAATGAGTTGTTAATATTGTTAACAAAATTTAAAACTGTGGTAATCATTTAAATGAGGGCACAAACTACAAACTGTAATTTAAAATGGAATAAATACATAAATCATGAAGTAAATATATATATACATATATATAAATAAAAAATAACATTTCTTTCAACCTAAGTTTTGTTCATGATTGTTTTTTTGCACCAAAACCAATCATTCCCTCTCACCAGCTGTTCCAGGTCTGAAGAAAAGAAAGTAAAAATTCCCTGAAATCTGCAGGTTTTTCATGACTGTGGTTTCTGCAGATTGCTCTCACCAAAGGTAATCGTCTGCTGTGCCTTTGGCGACCAGGTAATGAACGTCCACATTACTGGTCTGTCCGATCCTGTGCACGCGGTCCTCCGCTTGAATCAGGACCTGAATGAAATAAATGTTAGTCACAAGTGTTCTGGCAGCACTCTCTATATCAATTACATTTATTAAGTCATTTCTGCTGAACTCAGATGAGAGCTTGTTCCACACTGAATTACTCTGCTGATTCATGGAAAATGCTTTTATCTAAGTCTGGCAGTCTAAACATGTCTACAGGTAGAGATTATGCTACACTAGTCAAATAAAAAAGACCTGCGGTGCCTGAGAATCAGGGTTATTATAGACCAAAACCAAACTTTTTTTGAAAAAAAAAAAAAAATGATTCTATGAAATAAAAATAATAAAAGCAAGTAAATTACAACCAAGTCTAAACTTTAAAAAGTGGTTGAAAAATTAAGAAAAAAGATGATTGCATGAAAAATGTGCAAATATGAACTAATTCCTTACAGTTTTTTTTAAGCATCCATGAAATAAAATGCAACTAAAATGAACAATCCTTTGCAAAAATTAACTAAAACTAAACTGAATTTTAAATTAATAATACATAAATCAACATAAATAATCATTTACAAATAAACTAATAAAAAAGCACAACTACAATAACTTTATTATTATTATTATTATTATTATTTTAAAGCCATACTGATATATGACAACATCTTAACATCAAATTATTATTTTTTTTAATTAAAGTTTACTGATTTCTTAAGCATATTGTTTTTAAAAAATAAATAAAACTAAACTGAATTTTTAAATTTAAATGCACAACCGCAATAACTTTATTATTATTTTAAAGCCATACTGATATATGACGACATCATCTTAACAAATTATTTAATTTTTTAAAATGCATTTTAATTTATTCTATTTTACTGAATAAACTGCAATAACTTTATTATTATTATTATTATTTTAAAGCCAAACTGATATATGACGACATCATCTTAACAAATTATTACATTTTTTTTAATTAATTTAAATTTTATTTTACTGATTTCTTAAGCATATTAAGTTTTAAATAAATGAAAAAATAAATGAAACTAAACTGAATTTTAAAGTTAATAAAAAAAAAATTACAAAAAAAAAACTAATCATTAAAGTATTCGTTTAAAAAAAAAAAATGTAAATAATAGGTGACTAGCATCTAATAACATATTTATTTTTTAATAATATATTTTTTAAATAATGTAGTTATATTTATTTAATGAACATTTTTGTAAAAAAAAAAAAAAAAGTAAATGAAAGGGTGAATGAATTAAAAGTCTTACATTCAAGCTTGAAATATAGGTATAAATTCAGGATTCAGAATGAATTTCCATGACTTTACGTTATGATTACTAAATAAACTTTTAATTTTATTTAAATTAATATAAAATGTTCTCTGTTAGCTCTAATATTTTAAAGTTTGCATTAACAATTAGAAATCTCTAGCCAGTGAAATATTTTAGAGCATGACTGCACCAGGTCTGGAGATGTGTGTGGGAAGCCTGTAAATGTCTGAGCATGTTTATGACTCACCCCAGGGTTCCAGAAGAGCTCAGCGAACACCACGAGATCGGCCGAGTGCAGCGTGAGCCCCATGTTAGCAGCAGTGATGGACAGAACAGCCACACAGCTCTTCTGTGACGACTGGAATCTGTTACACAGCTGCTGACGGTCTGCCGACGGCGTCGATCCGTCAATACGAATGTAACTGATTCCCTGCAAGCAAACACAATATCAACACCCACTAGTGCTCATATATATACAGTGGGTACGGAGAGTATTCAGACCCCCTTAAATGTTTCGCTCTTTGTTATATTGCAGCCATTTGCTGAAATCACTTAAGTTCATTTTTTTCCTCATTAATGTACACACAGCACCCCATATTGACAGAAAAACACAGAGTTGTTGACATTTTTGCAGATTTATTAAAAAAGAAAAACTGAAATATCACATGGTCCTAAGTATTCAGACCCTTTGCTCAGCAGTATTTAGTAGAAGCACCCCTTTGATCTAATACAGCCATGAGTCTTTTTGGGAAAGATGCAACAAGTTTTTCACACCTGGATTTGGGGATCCTCTGCCATTCCTCCTTGCAGGTCCTCTCCAGTTCTGTCAGGTTGGATGGTAAACGTTGGTGGACAGCCATTTTTAGGTCTTTCCAGAGATGCACATTGTCTTGTTGGAGGGTAAACCTTCGGCCCAGTCTGAGGTCTTGAGCACTCTGGAGAAGGTTTTCATCCAGGATATCCCTATACTTGGCCGCATTCATCTTTCCCTCGATTGTAACCAGTCGTCCTGTCCCTGCAGCTGAAAAACACCCCCACATTATGATGCTGCCACCACCATGCTTCACTGTTGGGACTGTACTGGACAGGTGATGAGCAGTGCCTGGTTTTCTCCACACATACCGTTTAGAATTAAGGCCAAAAAGTTCTATCTTAGTCTCATCAGACCAGAGAATCTTATTTCTCACCATCTTGGAGTCCTTCAGGTGTTTTTTAGCAAACTCCATGCAGGCTTTCATGTGTCTTGCACTGAGGAGAGGTTTCCGTCGGGCCACTCTGCCATAAAGCCCCGACTGGTGGAGGGCTGCAGTGATGGTTGACTTTCTACAACTTTCTCCCATCTCCCGACTGCATCTCTGGAGCTCAGCCACAGTGATCTTTGGGTTCTTCTTTACCTCTCTCACCAAGGCTCTTCTCCCCCGATAGCTCAGTTTGGCCGGACGGCCAGCTCTAGGAAGGGTTCTGGTCGTCCCAAACGTCTTCCATTTAAGGATTATGGAGGCCACTGTGCTCTTAGGAACCTTAAGTGCAGTAGAAAATATTTTTGTAACCTTGGCCAGATCTATGCCTTGGCGCAATTCTGTCTCTGAGCTCTTCAGGCAGTTCCTTTGACCTCATGATTCTCATTTGCTCTGACATGCACTGTGAGCTGTAAGGTCTTATATAGACAGGTGTGTGGCTTTCCTAATCAAGTCCAGTCAGTATAATCAAACACAGCTGGACTCAAATGAAGGTGTAGAACCATCTCAAGGATGATCAGAAGAAATGGACAGCACCTGAGTTAAATATATGAGTGTCACAGCAAAGGGTCTGAATACTTAGGAACATGTGATATTTCAGTTTTTCTTTTTTAATAAATCTGCAAAAATGTCAACAATTCGGTGTTTTTATGTGTGTACATTAATGAGGAAAAAAAATGGAATTTAATGATTTCAGCAAATGGCTGCAATATAACAAAGAATGAAACATTTAAGGGGGTCTGAATACTTTCCGTATCCACTGTGTATATATTATATATATATATATATATATATATATATATATATATATAAAACTATATTCAGAAACCAAAATGACATAGCAGTCATTTACATAGTTTACACATCCTTTGATGTTTATTAACCATTTTAGTTAAGGATAGACCGTTAACTCATTATGAAAAGAAAGTCATTACTGGACAATAAATATCCAACAGATTAAAAATGAATAAAAAAAATTAAGTAATTCATTCATTCATTAATGATATCGACAATAACTGATATGACCATGATATATTGCGCAGCTTTTATTTGTTTTGAATTAATTTTGAAATCTAAAGTTCGAAAATTTGAATTCTAAGAATTCCAAATAAAGTCTCCAGATTCCATCTCAGTCTGCTGGCAGCTTTTAACAAATGTTTAAGAAAGAACTTTAGATTTTTGTGAAGAAAAAATAAATTTGGACAGACCTTCTCACCGAGTTCTTTGGTTATACTGTCCAGAACCAGTTTGTGATGAGCAAACACCAGAAACTTCTCTCGTCCACACTCCAGCATGTCTGAGATATACTCCCTGAGCAGCAGAGTCAACCAGTGTTATATTAGTAAATGATATGATGTTATAGTTTTTGTTAATATTTTGAGATTTTATTTGTAAACTTTTTTAATTCAATGATGTTATTTAAATAAGTCTCTTGCTCATCAAGGCTGCATTTATTTGATCAAAAATACAGAAAAAAACAGTAATATTGCAAAATGTTATTAAAATAAAAAAACTTATCTATTTGAATTCAAAATTTATTTGAATATATTTTAAAATTTCATTTATTTCTGTGATGTTAGGCTGAATTTTTTTCAAGATTCTTTGATGAATACAAAGTTAAAAAAGAACAGCATGTACACTACTGTTTAAAAGTTTGTGATTCAGCACATTTTTATTCTTTCTTTTTTTTTTAAGAAATTAAGACTTTTCAGCAAGGATATATTAAAGTAATAGCAAAGACTTATATTGTTAGAAAATATTTATATTTTATAAATGCTGTTCTTTTTAACCTTTTAAAATGTTTTTCTATGTATGAACTGTTTATGTAATAAAATGTGTTTTTGTAGTTTGTGTTGTACCTTATCAGTGCAAAATTATCACAAATTAATAAGGATTCATACCAATATTGTTCAAAACCCCACTTTTATAGGGCGTTTCCAAACTTTCTAGAGTCTAGAAAAATTCAAAACGAAACAAAAATGAATGAATTTGGAAAAAATAAAATGGAATTTTGGAATAAAACAAATTTTACAGGGCCTTATTTATTTAATTTGTGTCTTTGTTTTATTGCATTTGTCCTTTAGTTTGTTACCTGCATCTATGTTCTTATTATTGATAACAAAGATAAATGAAATGCTTTTTTTAAATAGATAAACCTCCATTTAGATCATCTATTATTCAATTACTTTACCTGTCATTCTATGTTTTTGTTGTAGTATCGGTTCAGTAGAAATATCAAGATATTTTAGTCAGGTATCGTAGTCAAAATGTTGGTATTGTGACAACATTAATTAGAATCTATCTTGCAGAACAATATTGTCTGTTGGTGTGGATGCTAATATAGTTATGGTTATCTTTATAGTTACTGTTATTAGTGGTCAACATACATGATGGCTCTGATCTTGGCCTCTGCTGTGTGGTTGAAGAAAACCAGGAGAGCTTCCTTCTCTTGTGACTTCTGCACATGAACACAGAAAAGTTCTGGTAAAGTAATGAGCACAAAACACTAATTCTGTCATATTTATTCACCCTCATCTCATTCCAAACCAATATGCGGTTATGATTTTTAACATTTTTCTGAAGAATGAATCAAGATGAGGGAGAGTAAGTAAGGACAAAATTCCTCTATGTTTAAAACAGACTTATTTTCATAGCTGTATTGTAGTTTGCACTCACGTTGTGACATCCTTTGGCGAGCTCTTTGGCAGCAGCGTTGAGAGCAGCTTTGGTGCGGGAGTTGATGCCGTCTGTCGTCACAGTAACCACCTTACGCTGTTTGGCGGGAAGCTGCGAAAGCACCTCGGATTTCAGGCGTCGAAGCATCAGAGACTCCTCCAGCAGCAGCTTCAGTTCACTCAGGTTGGACGAGCCGGAGTAATCCCAACCCCACGGCAGCTGCAGACAAATGACAAATTCTAATTGGAAAAACATTCTGATAAACATTGTGATTTAACATGCTACAAAAATTGGTCATTCCTTGTCAAATCAACCTAATTTCAAAAACCTCACCCAGCTCAATTTTTTTGTTTTGCTGAACATTGAAAAGTTTTTCTTTTCCAAAATTTGCATGCCTGTAACTCAAGTAGTATTAAAGATATTAGAAAGCCCTTTTAGATATTGGGTCTTAACAAACTTTCCTTGTGGCATCTTTATTTTTAATGCCCTATGAGATTTGGTTCTAAAGATATTGGAAATTTCAATATGGCTCTGGGAGTAAATTTTAAAAAATGCACACACGTTCAGTGGTCGAAAACCTAATGTGGGTCAGTTTGAAAAAATACGATACTTATTTTCTTTTAAAAAGTAATGTCTGAAGAACAATTAATGTTAAAACTAGAGATGTATCTCGTTTCCTTCTGTCAAGACAACTGCATTGAACATTCCTGTCTGAGTGGCATAAATATTATTTTTCCAAAGTTTGCGTGCCTTTTACTCAAGAAGTATAAAAGATATCACCATATAATTTCATATTCTAGTTCTTCATAATCTTTTCTTTTTGAATTCTTTTTCAAGGCCCTGCATCATTCAGTCTCAGAGACATGAGGATCTCAATGAGGCTCCATGCCCAGATTGTTAAATGTTACCCATTTTTTGGTCTTTGTGTTCAGCTGATACTTATTTTATTTAAAAGAACAATGTCTGAAGGAGAAATAACATTGAAAATGGAACTGTATATTGTTTTCCTCTATCAAAACAATTGCATAGAACATAGCTGTCTGAGAGCACACCTGTACACAGATGGACATACCTGGTTGGCATCGCAGTAGCGTGTGCCGAAGTCATGGAAGCGTGGAAAAAGGGAAGGCCTCACAGCCAGGATCTGAGTGTAGAGCTCAGCAGGTCTGGACATGGCAGGCGTTCCTGACAGCAGGATCACTCTCTTAGCCGTCTATTAACACCAGACAGACGTTTAATTAGCAGCATCAGAGACAACGAAAACAATAGAATGACATCAATGCAAATCTTTCAATATGTGACCCTGGACCACAAAACCAGTCATAATTTCAGATTTATAAATCATCTAAAAGCTGAATAAATAAGGCTTCCATTGATGTATGGTTTGTTAGGATAGGACAATATTTGACTCAAGACACAACTATTTGAAAATCTGGAATCTGAGGGTGCAAAAAAATCTAAATATTGAGAAAATTTCATTTAAAAGTTGTCTAAATGAAGTTCTTAGCAATGCATATTACTAATCAAAAACTACGTTTTGATATCTTTACGGTAGGAAATGTACATAATATCTTCCTGGAACATGATCTCCAATTAAAAATGATGATTTTTTGCATAAATAAAAATCGATAATTTTGACCCATACAATGTATTTTTGGCTATTGGTACAAATATACCCATGATACTTAAGACCTAAGACTACTTAAGGTTTTGTGGTCCAGGGTCACATATGTACAAGCCAAACCTAGTCTTCTTATATTAAACTTATTGGTTTCATATCAGAAGTTATATTTATGGCCGTCTTATTTTCTTGGCTTTTAAAAGCTAAACCTTAAGGCTTTCTTGGTTTTCTGGGCAACATTTCCCAGCAAGGCCTTCTAGTTCAGCAGTAGATTTTGAGAGGCAGCCAATGTCTGTGCAGAAGTCAAACTTCAAACTTTAAATAACACAGAACAGGATAAACTAAACCGCAGCGCTTTAACATTCACCACCAAAATAAGCCTGAATCAGCAAACCTTCAGCAGAGGCAGAGCCGCCCGACAGCGAGCCGTTTTCATGTTCTTCAAGAAGTGAGACTCATCCTGTACAACAAAACAAACAAACAAAGATAAAACAGGAGAATTCAATTCACATCCTGCTACTGGATCTACTCTTAAAGAGGTCAAAAAAACTTTCGAAGTCTTGATATTTGAAGGTTATACACTGATAGATGATTACTAGGTGGGATGAAAGAAGACCCTTTTGCTTACCAGAGCTGTGTTTATTTAAATAAAAATACAGTAAAAACAGTAATATTGTGAAAAATTATTTCAATTTTAAATAACTACTTTCTATGCGGATATATTGTAAAGTGTAATTTATTCCTGTGATGCAAATCTGCATTTTCAGCATCATTCAGTGTCACATTCAGAAACCATTCTGATATGCTGATTCGCTGCTCAAGAAACATTTCTGATTATTATTATGTTGAAAACAGATGTGCAGCTTCATATTTTTGTGGAAATAAAATAGATTTTATTTTAGTTAGTTATTTTAGCTATTTATTAACAGAAAGTTAATAAGATTATAATAAGAAGAATTATTAGTATAATAATAATAATAATAATAATAATAATAATGAATAAATAAATTACAACATAAATTAAGAATTAAAATTTAATTCTGTTTTAATATTTCATTGTAATATATATTCTGTTTTAATACTTCATTGTAATATATATTTATGTATTATATATAATATAATTCATATTTTTGTGTAAATAACATACATTTTATTTTAGGATAAAAAAAAATTAATAGAAAGTAAAAAAAAATAATAAAATATAAGAATATATTAATAAGGAGAATAATTAGTAGTATAATAATAATAATGAATGAACAAATTACTACATAAAATAAGATTTTATATATATATATATATATAATTTATGTGTATGTATGTATATATATATGTATGTATATATATATATATATATATATATATATATATATATATATATATATATATATAAAATACAAATATAATAATAATATACATTTTGTTAATAATAATATTTATTGTAGTTTTTAAAATCCAAATGTTGTAATATTTAATATCTATAAAAAATAATACAAATATAACAATAATAATAATAATAATATAACTTTTGTTAATAATAATAATATTTAATACTATTTAATAATATTTAATACTACTTAATACTACAATTAGTATTAGTAATAGTATTTAGTAACAAAAATAATATAAATCATTCTAATAAGCTGATTTGCTGCTCAAGAAACATTTATGATTATCAATGTTGAAAACAGATGTGTTGCTTCATATTTTTGTGGAAATAAAATACATTTCATCTTAGGACTTTTTTACAGCATTTATTTGAAATAGACTTCTTTTGTAACATTTCTATTGTAGAAAAGTCTTTACTCTCGCCTTTGATCAATTTAATGCATCCCTGATGAATAAAAGTACTATTTTATTTAAAATGAGAGTGATTTGCATGCTCTCACCATAATGATGACACTGAAAGGGCTGGACGGCTGCTTTTTGTCCATCTTGTTGAGCAGGTCATAGCTGATGATGTTGACGAGGCCGGAGCAAAGGCTGTCCCTGCCTGTAACCACCACATTAATGCTGTCGGCTCTGACGGATGGCAGCCATCGGCGGAAAGCCTGAGGGAAAAGAGTGAGAATTCATCATGTCTTGAGAGCCTTTTTCTTATTTGTCTTTCAAGCTCTTCTGAGGAAGGTTGAGTCGTGTGACTAAAGCTCGCAGAGAAACGCTGGAAAATCTTCACCATTTCCTTTTAAACTTTAAAATACACCCTCACGAATCCCTGCTGGGAAAGAAGAGAACGTGTCCTCCCTCAAGGGTGCAGTGATGGAAAAATATGAATTAATAAATCAGATTTCACATCATGAAAAACATCAAAAAAAAGTTGTACACGTTTATTCACTATAATACTACAATGCAAGAAAAGTAATATTTAACTGTATGAAATTTATTAGGGCTTAGGTATTATTTAGGGCAATATTGTTATTAGGGTATTTTTTATTAAAATATCCCAAAAATACAGTAAATAATAAAAATAAATAAATTACTACATAAAAATAATATAAGAAGAAATTAAATTCTTGTTGTAATATCTGTTGTAATATTTAATTGTAAAATCGAGTATTTAAGAAAAATAAATAATAAAATTAAATTAAATAAATATAATAGTACAAATATTTTTTTGTCATTAATAATTAATTGTAGTATTTAAAAATAATACAACTACTATAAAATAATATACATTTTATTATATATACATATATATATATATACATACCTTTACAGCTGTACAAATACAATACTAATATTTACATACTAATTCTGAATATTAGTCAAAAAAGTCTTTGTGAAAGAAATTAATATTTTTATTCAACAAGGATGCATTAAATGGATTGAAAGTGACATTTATAATGTTACAAAAGATTTATATTTCAAATAAATACTGTTCTTTGAACTTTCTATTTATCAAAGAATCCAGAAAAATACAATGTATCACAGTTTCCACAAAAATATTGAGCAGCACAACTGTTTTTAACATTTATAATAATCAGAAATGTTTCTTGAGCAGCAAATCAGCATATTAGAAGGATTTCTGAAGGATCATGTGACACTGAAGACTGGAGTAATGATTTGATCACAGAAATAAATTACATTTTAAAATATATTTAAATAGAAAACAGCTATATTCAATTGTAAAAATATATTTAATTGTTTTTTACTGCATTTTTGATCAAATAAATGCATCAGTTGCATAGGTGTGACATGCATCCTCAAAAAACATCTCTCTAAAAGTAAGTGCATGTACCTCAGCCCATGTGAAGCGCACTGAGGACGGAGCGACCACCAGCAGAGGCCACTCACTCCTGTAATAGGCAGCAATGCAGATAGCCTGGACCGTCTTTCCCAGACCCATATCATCAGCCAGGAGCAAACGGCCCTCTCTGGACACTGCAAAACTGACACATCAGCAAACATCACATTATATTTGCATTCATGCATTTTATGCACTCGCCAACTGCTTTAATCCAAAGTGACCTACATTAAATTTAAGGTTTATGTCTTTGTGCATTTCCTGGGAATCAAACCCATGACCTTGGCATTACTACCAACCATCAACTATTTTCTATTAAAGGGGTCATCGGATGTAAAACTCACTTTTACGTAGGGCTGTGCAATTAATCGAAATTCGGTTTCGATTTCTGCTTCAAACGATCATGAAAATGAACATAAACAGTTGAGAATGAAAATCCGTGCGTAACAGTATAATGGGTCCGTGTGATTAAAGCGGCAACACATAATATTCCTTTTGGCGTCTCTGTGCCTAATATGAATAAAACGTAAAAATACGTTTTATACAAGAAACATCACTCACTGCTCTTGAATGAAGGACGTTTTTAGTTTTAATAAGAAACAAAGCATGTTTAACTATTAGAGTGAAGACATTGTTTTATTTTACATTCTAATTCAATTTCTGTAGTATTGTTAGACTACTTTAGACTCACATAAAAGTATTCAATATTTTTAAAGCACTGTTTGTTTCAATTGTATCTTTTTCTCACTGTATTGCTATCTTTTAATTAATCACTGTGTAAAGTTTTGGAGCCTGTCATAATCGTTTAAATAATCGTGATTACAATATTGACCAAAATAATCGTGATTATGATTTTTGCCAAAATCGAGCAGCCATACTTTTACGTTTTGTTTGAACATTAATGTGTGTTGACAGTTGGTGTACACAACCACCCTACAATGATAACAATCCACCCAGTGGTATTTTTTACAAATCTTTAACAGTAATATACCCTTTTAAAAATCAGGTCATTCTCAGCTTCTTGACGTTGTGACGACACACAGTTGATTGACATGAGAGCCTTACCTTAGACCCACCCTCACCGAGCTGAAACAGTCAGAATACGATTGCCATTGTGTCGACTCAGGTGCAGGGGAAGACAAGAATGTCTCCGATTGAGCGATTGAGGTGTTCTGTTGTTGGATGTAATAATGAACATAGCAGTCGTCATTTACTTGTGACATCTGAGCTGCTGAAGACGCAGAGGATAACGTTACTTTCGTTTTTAAAAAGGAAAGCGCTGATCCCGATCTACATATGCATCTATGTTCGTGCGAATTGCTCCTGATGCAGATTCACCCACAGCTGAAGTTAGTATATAGGGTTTTTATGCATCTTTGCAAACGGCCTTTCTTAATAATGTGCTTGTTGGCAAGTTTTGCCGCTAAACGCAGCTAAACGCGGCTAAAGTAAACATTACAGCTCGTAATCCCTCAGCAGAGAGGGGTGGGGCGAGCAGAGCTCATTTGCATTTAAAGGGACCCTGCAATAAAATGAGTTGATTTTTTGCAGGGCTGATTTTGACAGGGTAAAAGACTGGTTTTTTACACTACTACTGAGAATTTTTAATCAAAGTATATTAGAGACTTTTTATTAAGACCCTAAAGATTCATATGAACCTGTGGCAAATGGGCATTCGATGACCCCTTTAAGATGGCGAAAATGGAGACCTACTTGACCCCGTCTCTCTGGAAGGGCATGAGGCTTCGTGTGAGCTGAGGATCCACATGTGAGAGATCGGCTTCAGGAGGGATTGGAGCTTTGGACTCACTCTTCTCAAACTGAGAGGAGAAGGACTGCAGCACAGCGGGAGGTAAAGGCTCTATCTCCACCGTAGGCAGCTCACTTAGTTCCGCCACTAAAAACAAAAGACATCACGATCAAATACATGTGCTGTATATTCCTGAAAATAAGTTGCACTTAATATAGTAAATACAGTAAAATACAGGCATATACTATACAAACCTTATTAAAACTATAATATGGAAGCCCATTTCCCAACATGGAATGAATAATAAAGAAAATAAAATTATTTTCATCTCACTGTTTTTTCTTGCAATTCTGAGCGAAAAAAACTATATACACTACTAGTCAAATGTTTTTGAACAGTAAGGTTTTTTTTTTTTTAAGAAAGTCTCTTCTGCTCACCAAGCCTGCATTTATTTGATCCAAAGCACAGCAAAAACAGTAACATTTTGAAAAATTACATTTTTAAAATGCATTCAAATAGAAAAGTTATTTTAAATAGTAAAACTATTTAAAATAACTTTTCTATTTGAATGCATTTTAAAAATGTAATTTATTCCTGTGATCTCAAAGCTGATTTTTTTTACCATCATTACTCCAGTCACATGATCTTTCAGAAATCATTCTAATATTCTGATTTGCTGCTCAAAAAACATGTATTATTATTATTATTATTATTATGTGGAAAACAGCTGAGTAGAATTGTGTCAGGTTTCTTAGTTGAACAGAAAATTCAGAAGAACAGCTTTTATCTAAAATAGAAATCTTTTGTAATGTCTTTATAATCACTTATGATCTAATTAACACATCCTTGATAAAAGTACTATTTAAAAAAAAAAAGTATTAATTTCTATCACCCCCCCCCCCCCCCAAAAAAAAATTATACCAATGTATATAGTGTATAATGTTACAAAAGCTTTTTATTTCAGATAATTGCTGAACTTTGGATCTTTCTATTCAGCAAAGAATCCTGAAAAAAATACTCAACTGTTTTAAATGTTGATAATAATAATAATAATAAATGTTTCCTGAACACCAAATCAGCATATTAGAATGATTTCTGAAAGATCATATGACACTGAAGACTGGAGTAATGATTCTGAAAATTCAGCTTTGATCTCAGGAATAAATTTCATTTCAAAATATATTCAAATAGAAAGCAGCTATTATAATTAGTTAATTATTATTAATTAATATTTCACAACATTACTGTTTTTGCTGTACTTTGGATCAAATAAATGCAGGTTTGGTGCGCAGAAGAGACTTACTGTTGAAAAACTTTCGACTGGTAGTGTAAACTCAGAATTTAGACATTTTACATTTAAGTTTACATCTCAAAACGTAGTTTTATAAATAAAAAAATACAAATATAAAAAGTAATTGTGACTTTTTATCTCATAATTCTTGCTTTTTTCTTGCAGTTGCAAGTTTATATCTTGCAATTCTGTCCTTTTGTCAGAACTGCAAAAGTCAGACTAGTGAGATAAACTGCAATTACCTTTTTAATTTAATTTTAATTTATTTATTTTTTAATCCTGTGGTGGAAACAAGCTTCCATACTATAAACATGTATTTTAAAAACAAGTGTTTTTATTCAAATCATTTAAATTTAGCTGTATTCAGAACAGTACAGGAATGAAAAATATAAGCATAAAAAAAAAAGTGTCAAATCACAATTCATAAGGCAACACAAGCTTCATTAATTTGAAGGTAGAGTTACCTTGAAATATCTGTGCCATTGAATTACATTTTTACCACCACAGTAGGGCTGCAACTAACGACTATTTTAATAGTCGACTAGTCACCGACTATTGAAACGATTAGTCGACTAATCGGATAATTATTCAATTTTTCTCAAATTCAGCATGAGATTGCTTTAATTATGTGGAAAATTATAGTAAATACAAGAAAGAAGGGGGTACTTCAATGAAAAATGCATATTTCATTGAACTTTGCTGCTGATAGGCCAATTCATACTAAAAGTAAATAAAAATGCCCTGTCTAAAACCATTTAGGCACAGTAATCGGTCAGTACAGACATAAATGCATAAATTAAGAAACTCTATAATCTTTTTAAAGGACAGGCACATTTGTTTTATAAGAAAAAATAAATTAAAATCAAGTAGGGCTGCAACTAACGATTATTTTAATAATCGATTAATCTGTCGATTATTTTTTCGATTAATCGATGAATCGGATAAAAAAAGGGATTTACAACCCTTTATTCAAAAACAGAACTAAAATCTTTAGAAAGTGCACGAACATGTTGCTCCTTGAACTGTTATAATAATAATAATAAAATAAAAATGGACTAACACAAAAAACATACACATGTATGCTTTACATCTGCCAAATATATAGACTAAATAAACTAAAATTACTATCCGTCAAGACAGCGGCTTGCTGTGGTGTACTTGCGGCATTTCTCCTCAAGAAGCCTCTCAAATTAATTTCCTCAGTGCGCATTAAAAAAGTCATGTGACTTTGCACGCTGGAACGGGATAACTTGACTAACTTTCTGCTACATTCATTCTGCCATGGCGGTGTTTGGTGTCCTGCCATCAGCAGCGACCAGCTGGAAGAGTTCCGCATTCAAATGCACGCAAAACTGGCCTCAAAGCCCCAGCAAAAGTAATTACCATGAATCTGTCAAGGCAAAAATTAAGAAAATATTCGAATTACTTATTAATAAACTAGTATTTTCTGATTCAGTGTTGCAAAGATGAAATTGACGATCCTGCCATCTGCTCATTAATGCCTAATGCATCTTTATGGATTAGCTAATTAAAGAGTTTTGTTTTCGATTTTAATTATTTCGTTTTATAGTAAAATAATAATTTAAAGCTTTCTATAGATATTGTGTTTGTGAGGCAATTACCTGGGTTTCGGTTAATTATTGTGTAGCGCTCCTGTTTAAACCAAAGATATCAAGCGTATTCTGTTTATTTTCTTTTAAGAGCACATTTTGTTGATACTGTTAGTACACACAAACTAAGGTAGACCCTTTACAGTTCCGGCCCGGGTGGTAAATTACTCTTACCTTTATGAGCAAAAAAGAAATTCCACATTGCACTGGCGTCTCCATGCGCTGCAAAGCGCGCTTCTCTCCGCACAAACTTTGGATTTATATTGATTGAATGATTAAACTAATATTGTGATATGTTTTAAGTTTTTTATATCAATGGATTTTAATTTAAATCGCGATGAATTAAGCAGGCTTTTGATCTGTATGCCGCTGTTTGCTAGGTATAACTTTAAAAAACAAAAACTTGAATTTAACAAACAAAAAGTGTTCCAAATATATCTCTAAATTAACTTTATAAACTAAAGGAACGAAAATAAATGTAATCACTTTGCTATTAAAATCAGCAGCTGTGTAATGAGGAAGAGAAAGAGAAAAAAAGACAGTCAGACTGGAAATTCAGTCGGCCAAAAATTGATGAGCTGTCGGACATTTTTACAAGGAATGTTTGTTTAATAATATAATATTCTTAGGCTACTTTCTTGATTAAATATATTATTTCTTTGATTTATTTTAGCGTTTTTAGGCTGCTTGTTAGCTGACTGAAGTGTAGGCTATATATAAAAAAACAACGTGCCAGCACCGTCACAGCCCTATTCAAAACTGAGACGATTTCACCTCAGCAGAGCTCCTCTTTCTCCTTACGGTTGTGGTATGTTTTCGACACATTATACAGACAGACAGTGTTACAAAAACTATAGAAGTAGTTTTCTCCATCTCCACTATCCAACGACCCATACACCAGCTGTTTTGCGATCGAGCATTGGCTGCTGTGAAAGTACGCTAGCCAAAGTAGGTTTAAATATCAAACATGTTTGATATAAATCGGGGCAGCATATATATATATATATATATATATATATATATATATATATATAATGTAGAAACGGTGCTTTATGCTCAAATGTTCCAGTTTTGCGCATAAGTTAAATTCGCATTTTTGGATGGAAACACAGCTTATGAGGTGCCGAACTCTGCTGGCATCAGTGCGGGAGAGAGACCGAATGTGTCCACTCCGCTCTGCGCTCAATTTTTTTAAATATATATAATAACATTAACAACCAAATGTCTCTGCGTCGCGCGACACAACGAATCGATTATGAAATTCGTTGCCAACGCTTTTAGTAATCGATTTTTATCGATTTTATCGATTCGTTGTTGCAGCCCTAAAATCAAGTAAACATTTTCTTCCTGTAAACCAGGGGCAGGCACATCAGCAGCAATAATACCGTAAACAAAAATGTATATCCAAAACAAAACGTATTGGCTTCCATGTAATTTAAATCTTACCGAGGCCAGCCAAACTGGTTTCATTTAACTGTCCGACGTGCTTTCTCTTTAAATGTTCGCGCATCACAGAGGTGCTGCCGTGATGCACAAGGACTGCTTTACAAACCATGCAGGTAATCTTTTTATTCGCCGTAGCAGGCTAAAATGCTCCCAAACTTTATGCCTGTTTCACACATACTCAGTCTGCATTGCGTCTACAGTCCGTGTGCGTTACGTATGCGGTGCAGAAGCAGCACGGACTCGTTTTGCGCTCACACAGAACGCGTTTGCAGTCCGTACATTGTGAACGTTGTAATCCGTTAACATGGGTGTGGAAAAAAAATACGCACTTTAGACGGAGTATGTGTGAAACGGGCGTGTTTTGGTACGCGCAGCTGCTGCATTCAGTGCATTGGACGCCGCCATTTCTGTATGTTATCGCTCAGCATAGAAGCTAATGCCTATGTGCGACTCTCGGCAGAGAGATGCCTCACTCGGTCAGAGAAAACATGTCTGGCGACAACATCGACAATGAAATTCATTGTCGACTATTTCTATTATCGATTTTTGTCGACAACGTCGACGAATCGTTGCAGCCCTACACCACAGTAATGCAAAAATGGGCCAAGCATTCTCATCTGCATTTGCATACTTGCATAAAAAGGTGTCTCTGGATTGAGCATGAAATTCAAACTCAGAAATCAGTGCAAACATTTCTGTTCCACTATCTAATACATACATTTATGATTACATTTATGCTCTTCGAAAATAATTCATTTAAGTGAACAAAATTAAAATGACTCACTGAGCTTCCCGTAGTCCTCAAGAAGGAAATTCCACTTTCTGGTTTTCATGTCTAATAATAAAAAAAGAATAAAATGTGTGTAATTTGAAAGCCTTCTGGAATTTTCAACACACTTTTGTTACCCATTTTTTTTGTGTTCAAATCCATTTTATTTTTAGATAAATTAAAAACACATTTATATACTTTTAAAAATTAATTAACTCATTTTAATTACCAAAGATATTTAGCTTTCTCACCCATTTTCCATGCAAGTTGCAACCCTGTTACATACATATGTTGATTTTATTTTGCATGTTTGAAACTACATTTAAGAGGTTGCAAGAAATAAAACAGCTCAAATAATATTTAGTTTCACCTTTTAAATCAAACTTTCACTGACCATTTACTAACTATAAGTAACTACAGTACATGTCAACACACTTACATTTGGGTTAGTAGAATAATTTGACATATATCTGACACGGCCCAATTTTGTTCCTCATTCATGAAAAGTGTAAAGTAAATCTATTACACTCACCATAATTTCTTGACGGCATTTTCTTGAAGATTTCAATGACATCTCCCTGGTATCCAATCTCCACCTCCAGCCGACAGCGAGACACTAAAATGCACTTCCCCTTTACCGTGGCACCTGGTTTCTGCCAACCCTGACAGAGCCTCATCAGAGCGGCCAGGGCTGCTGCATCTTTGGGTCGACTGGTGGATGCTGAAATATTCAGCCCTTCCATCCCATCCAGAGGTTTGAGAGAGACGGAGGGTAAACATGCTGCCTGCTCCACTGAAACACAAGCAAACTCCATTACACCCTGTGCTACAGGAAACAGATGTATTTTTGCATGCACTCACTGCTTGAATATGTTAAGTAACATTAATGACATACTCAGCATCTGGTAGTCCTCAAGGCTAAAGTTCCACATCTTTGTAGCAGGATCTGTGACAGCAGAACAATGACAAATGCATAAGGGTCATTTCGTGTCAAATCAACCAAATTGAAAAAAATTCACATTTTTGATTTTGCTAATATTTTTTTCTGAAGAAAGATAGCGATGAAAGCCAAAATATTCAATTTCATGGAGGAGAGGGAGGTAAAAATGGCAATTTTCACCTAAGATTCAGAGTCAAGTTACAGAGGGGTAAAAATAACTTAAGAAAGATGGCAGTATCACAATGTTATTTTTACATAGAGATTGGTAGTTCTATTACTAAAATCTTTTGACTTTAGCCATCTTTGTTGCATTATGCGCCAATGGTGACCATTCAAAAATGGGGAAACAGCATTTTTCAGGTTATTCTCAAAAGTTTGAATGCATGTAACTCAAGAAGTATTAAATATATTTTGATGCCCTTTTAGATATTGGGTTTTAACAAACGTTTGGCATCTTTATTTTTAATGCCCTATGAGATTCGGTTCCAGATATATTTTAATAGGTTGTTAAAATGTGCATTCTTTTCTTTAAAAGAGGAATGTCTGAAGAACAAATAATGCATTGAACATACCAGTCTGAGTGCCATAAATATTCTTTTTCCAAAGTTTGAGAGCTTATAACTCAAAAAGTATTAAAGAAATCACAATATGATTATAGATTCTAGCTCTTAATAAACTTTTCTTATGGAATTTTTAATTTTCAAGGTCCTACATTGTTCAGTCCCAGAGATATGGGGATCTCAATGAGGCTCCATGTCCAGACTGTTAAATAATACCCATTTTCAGTGGTAGAAAACGAAATGTTGGTCACTTTGTATACAACTGATACTTATTTTATTTAAAGGACAATGTCCGAATGTTTAAGGCCCTTTACTGTTTAATCCCAGAGATAATGAGATCCCAGTGCAGCTCCAAATTTAGTATCCTACCTATTTTCAATGGTCAAAAACCAAATGTAGTTTTGTATTTATCTAGTCATTGCTGTTTACAAAGAATATACACAAATAATAACAGCAACCCAGGGATTAGGACTGTACAGTGTGACACGTCAGATTATGAATGACCAGGATTAATTGTAATTGTGATATAATGCAAAATTTCTCCAAATCTGTTCTGATGTTCAGATCTGTTCTAAATTTGGATGGCCTGAGGATGAGTATATTTTTTATTTTTTGGGGTTCCTTTAAGCTTAATTAGCACATAACTCTCTGTAAATAATAACAGCAGATTGTCTGTGCTCACCATAGTTCTTAGAGGGGATGGTTTTGAATACAGTGATGAGGTCCGCATGGTAGCCGACCTCCACTCGGAAACGATTTTCTGAGTGCGACACACATTTCCCCTTAACGGACACCGCTGGCTTCTTTGCAGGGATGCTTCCTCCTGCTTCAGGAAGTTTAGATGGTCGCTTTTCTCCTGTGGTCGCTTTGCTTGTTTGTCCATAAAAGCTATGAGTTGCAGAAACAGCACTGAATGTTTGAGGCGCTGGCTTTGTACTGGGTCCTTTGGTATCTATGAGCTGAGTCTGCAAAGATAAGTGTTATTGAACACAGCAGAAAAAAAATCAATAATTGTAATCAAATCTGCACCTTGACTATATGACACAAACATACAAATAAATTATTTCATAATTCGTTTTTTTAAATATGTCTAAGTAAGATGATATTTGAATACTAATTTTTAGAAATACAAGTTATTTACTTGCTAAAAAAAATATAAACTATCAATTAGATCAAATACGTTTGTTGATCAGATCAAATATGATACGCATGGATTTATATGGTTAATAATGTAATATAGTATTTATTTTTTATTTTTTTACCAATATTCACACTCTTCTACATAGTAATTGATTTTTTAATAAGCTAAATAAACTAAACATTCAAAAAGACTATTATACATTGCTGCGATTTATAGTGCAATTTAATAATAGCAATTACATGCACAAATTTTTAATTTTAAACTCTTATAAAATAGATTTTCCACAATGTTAACATTAAAAAACAGTGCATTGGTGCATTTTTCTTTAATATTAATAATGCATTTGTGCTTGTAGTCAACTATTTAGTAATCAACAATTTAATCAACCATAGAATATAGCATTTTACTGATTCACACTTTTCTAAAATACAATACGGTTATGTATAATGCAATTTATGATAGCAATTACACTACCAGTCAAAAGTTGAGCAGTAAGATTTTTTTAATTTTTTAATTTTTCTTTTAAATATTGAGAAATATTTCTACTATTTAAAATTACTGCTTTCTATTTGAATATATTTTAAAATAATTAAAATAATTTATTCCTGTGATCATCATTACTCCAGTCTTCAGTGTCACATGATCCTTCAGAAATCTTTCTAATATGCTAATTTGCTGTTCAAGAAACATTTATTATTACTATAATTAATAATATTTAAAACAGTTGAACACATTTTTTTCAAGATTATTTGATGAATAGAAAGATCCAAAGACAAGCATTCAGCATAAAATAAAAAGCTTTTGTAATATTATACACTATACCATTCAAAAGCTTGGAGTCAAAAGCTTTTTTGGGGGGGAAAGAAAATTACAGAAATTAATATTTTTATTTAGCAAGGATGCTTTAAATTGATCAAAGTGATGATAAAGACATTTATAATGTTACAAAAGATTTCTGTTTCAAATAAATGCTGTTCTTCTGAACTTTCTATTCATCAAAGAAACCCGAAAAAAATCTAAAATAATAATAAATGTTTTTGAGCAGCAAATCAGAAGATTACATTTTTTTCTGAAGGAACATGTGACTGGAGTAATGATGCAAAAAATTCAGCTTTGAAATCACAGGTATAAATTACATTTTAAACATATTCACATAGAAAGCAGCTATTTTAAACAGTCATATTTTAAAATATTACTTTTTTGCTGTACTTTGGATTAAATAAAAGCAGGCTTGGTGAGCAGAAGATAGAATATATATTCAAATAGAAAAGTTATCTTAAATATTAAAAACTACTAAAAATGATTTCTGAAGAATCATGTGACTGGAGTAACGATGCAAAAATAATTAATTAAATTACATTTGTAAACATATTCAAATAGAAAGCAGTTACTATAAAGAGTCAAAATATTTCAAAATACTTTTTGCTGTACTTTGGATCAAATAAATGCAGGCTTGGTGAGCAGAAGAGACTTCTTTAGAAAACAATAAAATCTTAGTGTCCAAAAGCTTTTGACTGGTAGTGTATGTGCACAAATGTCAAATAAAAATGCACAGATGAAGTCATGTTTACATGTCAGTAATATCAATTATGCATTTTTTGATTGTACAGTAGTAGCCAGTTGGGTCCTACATGACACACAAATCAGCCAGGCTCTTAAATGGTTACTAAAAAAGTTACTAGGAAGATCATAAATCATAAGTTCTGCACATTGACTATAAAAATGAACTATTTCAGAGTAGTTTCTGAATTTAGACAAGAGTTTTTGGTGCCCACCTGTCTTGCACCTTGACCAGGGGTCCCTAGATGTGCCTGATCGGATGCAAACAGCTGGCTGTTCTTTGCTGGGCCTCCTGTGGTACCTGTGTGCTTGTTTTGGGCAGATCCAGGTGTCAGTTGAGCCTGTTTCTGGGCTCTTCTGGCCAGAGCTTGCTGTCTGTTCTCTTCTATCCTCCGCCGCTGTTCTGGAGTCAGACTCATGGACATCACTGCTGTTAAGTGATAATAACTGAGCCCTAACACGTATAGTAGCCTAGCACATACATGTCGTACTTTAAAAGTTCACATATATACATATATAAACGCGTGGCACGGTACAGAAGCTATAAGAACTTCGTTGTTTACAGTATTTTGAGCAGCCGGTCGCTTTTAAATGCTGTCAAAGTCCACGACAGAGGGGTTAACAGTCGAAACAAGTTATTTAATTTAAATACTAGTCCTCTAAAGTTTAAATTTAGCTATTTGATTATTTTAACAAATGCGTGAAAATGTGATTACTTGTTATGGGTGTAGAGATAAACTTTACCATCTACTTCAAACCATTTGCTTCAAACGACGCGGCGAAGAGGATATGACGCCAAGGCGTAACGTCGCGCTGCAGGACGCACTGTGATAGACGCTAACGTCTTCCAATGGGGAGGGTAGATGTGCCAGATGGGCGGGACTAAGGGTCAGCGCTTACTTCAATATGGTAATCATAACATTTTGGGAAAGGCGCTTTGCAATAAAAAAAAGAAGCAAATTGAGCTCTTTTGTTACCGCTGCTTAGAGTTAGATTTTAGAGCAAATGTTACACTGGAGTCTGGATGTAGTCGTAATGCTTTTCTTCATGAAACCAATGTTTGTGTAAGTTTTTATTTTTATGGTTTTAAAAATAAGAGTATATTTAAGGTTTATGTTTTAAAGTGAATATTTGTGTAGATAAAGATATGGATGGATAGATGGATAGATAGATAGATGAGTGAATGAATGGATAAATTGGTGGATGGAGGGATGGATGGATGAATGGACTGATAGATGATGGATGGATAAATTGATAGATGGATGGATAGATGGATGGATGGATGGATAAATAGATGGATGATGGATGGATAAAATAATGGATGGATTGATAGGTGATGGATGGAATTGACAGATGGATGGATAAATTGATAGATGAGAGATGGATAAATTGATTGAAGGATTAATTAATAGATGGATGAATGGATGGATTGATAGATAATGGATGGAATTGATGGATGGATAAGTTGATAGATGCATGGATAGTTTGATAAACGTATAGATAATGGATGGATAAATTGATTGATGGATGGATTAATAGATAGATGAATAAATAAATTGATGGATGGATGGATTGATAGATGATGGATGGATAAATTGATGGATGGATAAATAGATTGATGACGGATGGATTGATAGATGATGGATGGATAAATTCATGGATGGATAAATAGATGGATGATGGATGGATACAATGATAGATGGATGGATTGATAGATGATGGATAAATTTAAAGATGATGAATGGATAAATTGATGGATAGATGGGTGGGTGGGTGGATGGATGGATGGATGGATGGATGGATGGATGGATGGATGGAAGGTAGGATAAATGGATAGATGGATGGATGGATAATGGAGTCTTCATATATAGATGATGGTTTTGACTAAATGGATGGATTGATTGATGGATAATGGATGGATGAATAGATGGGTGATAAATGATTGATTGATGGATGGATGAATAAATATATGATGGATGGATGAATTGATAAATGGGTGGATGGATGGATTGATGGATGGATAAATTGATTGATGGATGGATGGATTGATAATGGATGGATGGATGGATAAATTGATAGATGGATGGATGAACAGATATATACATTTGATTTGAGTATTTAAAAAGGGAACACATACACACACAATTTATACAGTAAATAAGAGACACTTTGCACCAGATTTAGAGGCAGATGAAGATTTTAAAATAACCTTTATTGGCATATGACACCATTAAATGAGTCTCAAAAATTGATGTGCACAAATTTTAAAAACAAAAAATAATGCATTTTGGCACATTTATTTCTATCCTGCTCCTTTTCTTTTCACTTTAAATAATAGAAGTTACACAGTTCACAGACTGATGGCCAACTTCAATCCCAGGGTCAGCATCATCATGTCTCTCACTCACTCACTCACTCACTCACTCACTCACTCACTCACTCACTCTTTTTTAATTTACTTTTTAATTTATGCTTTAAACAACAGATACAAACAAATACAACAGATATTATAAAGTCAGGTAAACAAAGGGTAAATAAAAAAAAATAGTAGAAAAGAGAATAAAAATAAATAAAAAGTTAAAATTATTGAGATGCATGACCTTTACATTAAATCAAAGTCTTTATATATAGATGATGGACTTTGGCTAAATGGATGATGGTTGGATGTATGGATAAATGGATGGATGGATAGATGGATGAAGGATGGATAGACTGATGGATGGATAAATAGATGGATGGGTGGATGGATGATGGTTGGATGTATGGATAAATGGATGGATGGATAGATGGATGAAGGATGGATAGATTGATGGATGGATAAATAAATGGATGGGTGGATGGATGATGGTTGGATGGATGGATGGATAGATAAGTGGATGGATGATGGATGGATGGATAAATTGGATGGATGGATGGATGATGATGGATGAATAAATCGATGGTGGATGATGGTAGGGCTGTCCCCGAATAGTCGAAGATTCGATGCATCGATATGCGGAGCCTGATTCGACCACCGATCTCACAGTCGAATCTTCGCGGGTGAAACGAGCATCACACCATTTTGGCAATATAGGGGTGCTCAATGTCTAACTGCACACAGAACTGCTAGATTTTGTACGGACATATTAAGTTATATACAGCCTTAGATTATGATAATGCAGTAAAAACAAAAGTGAAAAGAAAGAAGCGTTCAATAAATATTTTTAACGTGTTTGTGAACAAATCCAACCACCCCTGTGACAGATTTAATTTTCACTTGCCCTGATCCATGATGAGATGAGGACGGCAGGGATTAGGCGGCGATCACACCGAACGCGTTTTTGCCGTTGGAGGCGCCTCTTTTGAATGGTTTTCTGTTGGCAGTGAGCGTTCTGCGCTCCGTTAATGCGTCCCCGGCGCCTCGCGTTTTTGCAGGAGCGCTCTGAGCGCCTGAAGTTGAAAAAAAATATCAACTCTGAGCGGAAAAACGCCCAACGTTATTCGCGTTCTTTCCCATTGTCCAATCTTTCGGGTCTTCGAAAGTTTACCGTCGCTTAAAAAGTCCGGAGACTGCAAGAAATAGAGGAGAAACCTTTGGTGTCTATCATGGGAAACCAGGGGCTGTATTATTTAGGGTTTCTACTAATATGACAGTTTAATTAAATGCAAAAAACTAGATTTTAGAGCGTTCGCGCTATAATCCTTTGATTTGACTGACAGGACAGCTGTTTTGGTCGTTGCTTAGCAAAAAAGGCAGTGCTGTGCGCCTTGCGTTTTTAGAACTAAAAGACGCGTTCTGTCTTTTTATTTAAACTAAATAAGTTTGTCTGTCAGTTGGCAGGCAGTTTTGGTCGCTTTATTAAAAGTTGTTGCTGTGTGCAGTGTGTAAAATAAAATAAAAATTGTTTTACCCTCCTGCTGACTATAGTGTCGTGTCCCTCCTATCCCATTCACACACACACATAAGCCTAGATGATTCGACTATCGGTCGACTATAGAAAGATTCGAAAATTCTGATTCGACTATGAAAATTCTTAGTCGGGGACAGCCCTAGATGATGGATAAACTGATGGATGGAGGATGGATAAATTGATAGATTGATGGATGGATAAATAAATGGATGATGGATATATAAATGAATGATGGACGTATGGATGAATAAATGGACAGATGGATGGATGGAAAGATGGATGGCTGGATGGATGATGGATAGATGGGTGGATGGATAAATGGATTGATAGATGTATGAATAAACAGATGGGTGGGTGGATGGATGATGGTTGGATAATGGGTGAATGAATAATGGATGGATGATAGATGATGGATGGATAAATGGATAAATTGATTGATGGATGGATGAATAAATGGATGATGAATGGATAAATTGATGGATGGATGGATGGATTGATAATAGATGGACAGATAAATGGATGATGGATAGATGAATGGATGGATGGACAGACAAATAGACAAAATTATGTGCACAAATCTTAAAATAACACACAAAAAATAATTAATGCATTTTGATTGTAGTCGATAAATTTGTGACTCACATTATTTCGTGCAACTTTAGCGCCTTTATTTCTATCCTGCTCATTTTCTTGTCACTTTAAATAATAGAAGTTACACAGTTCACCCCAGACTGATGGCCAACTTCAATCCCAGGGTCAGCATCATCATGTCTCTCTCTCTCTCACTCACTCTCTCTCTCTCCGCATCACTCCGCGTGTGTGACGTGTGTTCGTGCGCTGTCCCGGGAATCTCAGTGCTGAAACCGCCGCATCAGCCACACGGAGACACTCCGACACCGTCCAGCGGAACCTGAACTCGCGGCGTGATCGGATTACACATCCCCGATGAATTGTCCCGCGGAATCGCGCGAACGCGACGCGAGAAACTGCAGCAGAATAACATTTGCCCACAAAGCGACCGAAGACATGCGGCGTCCGCACGAAGACGAAGAAGCATCACCTGCAGAAGCGAGGAGGTATCGCTTTAACCTTTAGGTGCAGATACCTGAGTGATTTCACACCACTGAGGGATGCTGCTTTAACACATGTGGCATGCGACTTTGAAGCTTTACTTCGCAGGAGAACATATAGATCCCAGACCCGATGGAATGAATCGATCTTATGGCTTCTGACACCTGTTTACTGCCTTTTCGTTATTTTTTATCTCATTCAGGATGCAAGATAGATATCCACCTAAATAGCATCTTTGTACGTAAATTTATCTTGCAATCAATTTTAAGCTAAATTCCAAAAGTATGATGTGCGAAAGTGAACTTAATGCAGGTTGCGACTTTTGTTGAGGAATACCATGGCTTTCGTGCATTCGCTTTTCACAGCCTAAACTAACAGGGAGTCTATAAACGTGCACTAATTGATCCTGGACAGTCTCGATTCTCCTCGTTCTTGGATGCTGCGCGGTCACGGCATGCTGAAGAGCCGCTGTTGCGTTCTCTTCAGTGACCTCAAGGTGTTTCTGCTCGGGCCACAGGCTCCTACAAACCCCATGAGCGGACAAACGGCCAGAATCAGCCCGTATGCCTCGGATAACAACAATACCTTGCGAGCCCACCGGCTCCGGCACTGGAGTACCCCGTCCACAGAGGACGCTGTCGGGCCGGAGGCGGCTGCAGACGGATCCGGGTGGACGGGCGCCGCGGCGGATGAGTTCCCCAAGGACCGGAGGGATGACAGATTCTCCTTCATCAGCTATGCAGAAGGAACCCCGGTGTGCAGGATATGCTTCCAGGGGCCGGAACAGGTAGAAATCAACCCTACAGTTCAATAAAGTAAACAAATGTACATGATAAATGAGGTCATTTAACAATATAGCCTAGTGAAAAGTGTTTTGGTTTTATGAAACTTATTCATGTATTCCAGAGATGGACTGGGGTTAAAATTCGGCCCTGGACAAATCCAGCCCATCCGGCCCACAAGTTCCCTCTTGAAAGTTTTGTTGGGTTAAAGAGCCTTTATTTGGAGTAAATAAATTAATGAATAAAACAGGACAGAAACAAATAGTGATAAATACTGCTGAATTCAAATGCAACTTAATAATGTATTTTGTCACATAGAAATGCATGCAGTAAAGCATTGATTTTAAGCTATTCTGTAATAAAAATCATTTCCTCACCCTTATGTCAGTCCAAAACTGACTTACTTTCTTCTGTAGAACATAAAAGATATTTCATAGAATGTAACCAAACATATTTGGTTATTCTTGATTTCTACTCCATAGACAAACATTACTTGAATTTCTCAAAGCCTTCCTTTATGTTTCACAGAAGAAAGAAGTTCATACAGGCTTGAAATTACATGATGTTGAGTAAATGATGAGAATTTTTATTTTTGGGTGAACTGTCCCTTTAAGAACTTTAATATTTTACTCCAATTAAAAATGAATTACAACTAAACATTTAAAAAGAAAGAAATTGTTGCTTAGAATCCAAATTATATGGTATAAGTAAGATAGTGGCCACAAGAAAACATTACCATGGTTATATGGTTTTCAAAATAAATAGTAATAAGAAATGATGAAATTTGTAATAAATAAAAAAATGGACTAATTATTTATTGATGTTTCAAAGCCCAGCATAACCTACAGAACCTTTAATGTTCTCATATTACATGACTGTATAACACAATTCTGTGTTGCATCTGAATGGATCAACCACACTTGGATAACCCATACTCAGTCTAACCCACACTTTTGGGCTATTTGCAGTTTCGAATCGCTTCAGCGATCGGCCCACCGGGAATGTCCTGCTCCCGATGGCCAGTACATCCCTGGTGTTAACTACACAATTATATTGAGTAAAGAAGGAACTATACATCTCATCATGTTGGTTCCACTACTACTGTAATTAAAATTTCTGCACTATTTTTTAACGTGAATGTTCGAGTCTTCCGGTGTATCTTGCTTTCAGTTATCTTTCTCTACAGAAACAGTCCGTTATGCAGGTTAATATTGCAAATTGTTGTTTCTTACTATTTTATTTATTCATTCATAAACAAGTTTGTATCATCAATAGTTTTACGTTTACTGCATTTTGAGGTTCTTTAGCAATTAATGAATCGGAAGTTTCACACATCCCCAGAAAATAGCTTACTTCTGCTTTGCAAAATAAGGTGGATATAACTTTAAAAAATTCTGGTGTAGCAAGTTTCCATTTTTGCATAAAATTATAAACTTCGGAAAACATATAGTGCAAAAAAAAGTTTTTATAAGGTGTAATTAACCATTATTAGAGTTTGTTTCCACAAAAATAGGCTACTATTTCAGCCTTTCTACTTCAAAATGACATGTTTAATTTAATGTGGCATTTCCTCGTAAATATTTGTGAAATTTACCAGCAATCTCTTGAGTGAAAATTGTGACCCTGGACCACAAAACCAGTCATAAGGGTCAATTTATTAAAATTGAGATTAAAATCGAGCTTTCCATTGATGTATGGCTTGCTAGGACAGGATAATATTTGGCTGAAATACAACTATTTGACAATCTAGAATCTAAGGGTGCAAAAAAAAAATCTAAATATTGAGAAAATCGCCTTTAAACTTGTCCAAATGAAGTTCTAATTAAAAAATAAGTTTTGATATATTTACAGTAGGAAATTTACAAAATATCTTCATGGAATATGATCTTTACTTAACATCTGAATGATTTTTGGCATAAAAATCAGTCATTTTGACCCATACAATGTATTTTTGGCTATTGCTACTTGCGACTGGTTGTGTGGTCACAATTGTTAAATAAATCCAACAGTAAATCATACACCATTATTACACCAGTATTCAGTGTGTGTGGTTTTGATCTTTTGATCTACAACTTAAATTACACAGTCAAACTCTTAATAAAATAATTAATTTTTACCAGACCAAAACATGAACATGGAAAAAAGGCATGTGAACAAGGTTCAACTCAGTTACGACGGACACTCAGTGATTAATTACCAGCAACGGTGGTATTTAAAGTCCATATACACTGCCATTCCTTGCCTGGGCCTATTAATTAAATATTCATGAGCTAAAGCCAATGGCCACTCCCCCAAGCACAATGCACAGATGTGCATACAGAACTTCAGATGAAACTTCTTTGCTTTCATGGTGTATTTTAGTTGTTTGACATAATGGTGTAAATTAAAAGCACATTATTTTTTATTAAAATGAAAAACAGTTCACATTTATCAAAGCAATTTACAAGATTCAAAATGTGATCAAACTTTAATGCCAGTGCAAGTTTTAAACAGTGTTCTTATACTTTTGACTAATGAATTTCAATAACATGGTTCAGTGATATATTCTTATGTTTATGACTTTTAGAGATTTGAATAACTTCCACGAGGCCTTGTTTAAATTAACCTCATGATTTTAAGGTCACAGCCTTGCAAATGGCAACGGAGTATTTACTTTTCTTAATGCGCCTTGTTTTAGTAGGAAAACTGTAGCTCAGAGCAGACCTCATGAATTATTCATGACGATATGCAAATTGTTTCCACTTCAAAAACCTCTGCACCGTCTTCACCCAAAGGGAAGGTGATTCACCAGAATTTACAACAGAACGACATTTATTTCACACTTGTTTCACTGATACATTTGAGCTCGTGCCAAGTCAGAGTAAATGAAAAAAGAGAGCGGGTTGAGCGTTACCACACGCAAACTCCCATGTTACCTGAGATGATACTCACCTGTACTGAAAGAAGGAAACCTGAGGCGAGTCGGCAGAGAGGGATCCACTTTCCTCCTCAGAGGGTTATAAGCAAAGAGCAAACACCTTTGATCACTAGTTACAGACAAGACCGGGGCTAGTTGTCACAACTATGAGATTTTTCAAAGTTGCATGCTTTTGGTTTAAAGTCGTAAATAAAACAAAGACTATTAGAGTATGTTTTAGAACAAAATACTACTTCAGACTTTTTACTGGCCATTTCTTTGTGCTTATATGAGACCCTGGCCCACAAAACTTAATAAAAGTCTTAATAGCAGGGGAATATTTGTAGCAATAGTTAAAAATACAGTGTATGGGTCAAAATGATCAATTTTTCTTTTATGCCAAAAACATTAGGATATTAGGTAAAGATCATGTTCTTTTAAGATATTTTATAAATTTCCTACCGTAAATATATCAAAATGTAATTTTTGATTAGTAATATGCATTGCTAAGAACTTCATTTGGACAAGTTTAAAGGTGATTTTCTCAATATTTAGATTTTTTTGCACCCTCGGATTCCAGATATTAAAATAGTTGTATTTCAGCCAAATATTGTCCTAACAAACCATACATCAATGGAAAGCTTTCAGATGATCAAAAAAATTCACTGGTTTGTGGTTCAGGGTCACATATGTGAAATTTGCTAGCAATTTCTGAGTGAAAATTGTAAATACACCATTTTTAGTGTAGAAAATAGCTTTGAAATGTAAATTCAGCTTATTAATTTTAAAATCTATTGACCCAAACAATGATTTGATATTTTGTGCGTACACTGAAAATAACTATTTGTACTCAGAAATTCCTATTAAATTTAAAAGAAACAGCAAATAACACATTATTAAAACAGTTTTAAAATATTACTCTTTTTTTTTAAACATACTCAAATTATTTTTGTATTATTTACAACTTTGAAAAATAATTTTACAGTGTGCACAGGAAAAAAAAGGTTTAGGAATAATTTTAATTTAGAAATTGCTAGTAAATTTCACTAAGAATTACAAATAAAAGTATGCAACACATTGAATAAAACATGATTTTTGAAGTAGAAAAACTAAAATAGTATTTTCTTGCAAAACGTACTACAATGAAATTTATTTGTAACTTTTTATTTGTAACTGTATTTTTGCTTTGTGTTTGTAATTGTTTAAAACTGGCTTTCTGAAGTCACCTTTCCACCGTAGTGGGGCATGTTGTCACAATGGTAAAATGCTGTTAGAAAGCTCATTTTAAGCTTATATGTGTTGTTATATTAAATTTTTAGTGTGGAAAATAGCTTTTGAATGTAATTTAAAAATCCGTTTTTTAATTCATGATTATTTTAATGCATATACTGAAAAGAACAATTTTCTCTCAGAAATTCTTATTAAATTTAAAAGCAGCTTTTAAGTAGAAAGTAGAAATAGTACTTCATTTTTAAAAATACTCCAATTATTTTTGTATTATTTACTGCTTCAAAAAAATTATTTTACAGTGTGCATGAGAAAAAAGGTACGTAGGAACAATTTTAATTTAGAAAATTCTAGTAAATTTTACTAATAATTACAATGCAACACATTGAATAAAACATGAACTTTTGAGGTAGAAAAACTCAAATAGTACTCGATTTACAACTTTAAAAAAAATGTTTACAGTGTACCTCTTACGTTTTTGCTTTGTGTTTGTAAATGTTTCAAATCATCTTTCTAAAGTCACGTTTCCACTGTAGTGGGGCATGTTGTCACAATGGAAACATGCTGTTAGAAAGCTTATTTTAAGCTTTTCCCGAAAGGTCAATATGTGTTAAACGAACTGTATCTCTTTTTCCTTACCAACAACAGCGGAAATGCTCGGCGTTTGTGTTTACGGCACTTATGAATCAGAGAAAGTTCCTTTGAGGCGCTCAGTGTTTTTATTAAGCGCTCCATAATGACACAATTTGAACTCGGATTTAAACAAACCCATTGTGCTCATGCAATTATAAGATTGTTGCCCCAAAGCGAGCAGCGTGAAGTCTTTGAGAAGCTCTGCTGTAAGTGTAAAGAGCTGAAAATGTGAGCGCAGGCGAACCCGAGGGAATGATTTCAGACGATTGTTCCAGTTAGACAGTGATCAGATCTTCTCTCTTGTGCTTTTTGTGTGCAGAGACGAAGCAGAACTGATGTTTTACAGATACTACATGATGGAAAGACGTGTCTAGATGAAGGGCAGCACTTTGATTTTCTGTCTTTTGTTGCTGTCTCACTGATTCACGATTGCTTTCTGCTGATTCAGCAGGCTGTGGTTCAATGGCGCTATGAAAACATCCTGTTTAAATGTGTAAGACTGAGATTTAGGACTCTGCTGCATCTTTCAGACAGCTTTGACTGGTGTTTCGTTTCAAAATGTAATGAATGTTCTTGAAGTGTCATGTCACATTGCATTAACCAGACATCTTTGTCTTAACAAATGCACCTTGACTAGATCTGAAAAGCACAAGGAATGATGATTCTGGTTCAATGCAAGTTCAGAAATTTGTTTTAAAGGACTTAAATGTCATACTATAGGTGTTCATATTGAACTAATGTAGAATTAGTGACCTTGTCTGTGTAAACTTTTACCTTAAACCTCAATATCATAATTACATAATGCCGGTACATGCAAAAATATTATTTTCCAGTACAAATGTTGAAACTTAAGAAGCAAAATGACTTAAGAAGTACTTTTAAATGTAGCCAATTTAAAAGAATAGTTCACTCAAAAATAAAAATTTGAAACTTTACACCCACTCAAGCCGTCCAAGATGTTCGTGAGTTTGTTTCCTCATCAGATTTGGAGAAAAATAGCATTACATCACTTGCTCACCAATAGATGTGAATAGGTGCCGTCAGAATGAGAGTCCAAACAGCTGATAAAAAAACACCAAGTAATCCACACCACTCCAGTCCATCAGTTAACATCTTAAAAAACCAAAAGCTGAGTTTGTAAGAAACAAATCTATCATTATGACATTTTCAGCTTTTGAATCAGGAGAGAAATCTGCACAGATCAAGCACTGTTTACAAATGAACATGAACCTTTGAAGTAGATAAACTCAAATAGTACTTGATTTACAACAATTTTTTTTTTTTTTACAGTGTACCTCTTATGTATTTGCTTTGCGTTTGTAATTGTTTAAAACTGTTTTAAAATCGGCTTTCTAAAGTCACGTTTCCATCGTAGCGGGGCATGTTGTCACAGTGGAAAAATGCTGTTTTCCCAAAAGGTCAATATGTGTTAAATGAACAAATCTATCATTATGTTTACAAATAAAAACAGGCCAAAACAGCTTTAAACAAAATATGTGTTTGGATTTTGATGTGAGAGACAAAACAAGATGGACCTTTTTACTGGAAGAAGCATTATTATGGATTATAGACTCATATTTGGCCGGAAACAATAGTTTGAAGTTAAAAATGCCTTAATGATGGATTTATTTCTTACAAAAATACAGTTTTTGACTTCACAAGGTGTTAACTGATGGACTGGAGTGGTGTGGATTACTTGTGGATTATTGTGATGTTTTTATCAGCTGTTTGGACTCTCATTCTGACGGCACCCATTCACATCCATTGGTGAGCAAGTGATGAAATGCTACATTTCTCCAAATCTGATGAAGAAACAAATTCATCTGAACTATTCTTTTAAATTGCCTACATTCTGTTAGATGAAAAAACAAACTTATCTACATTTTGGATGACCTTAGGTCGAGTAAATTTAACAATTTGGGTGAATTATTGCTTTAAGTGAGTTTATGCTGAAAAAATATATATTATCGGTCAAATTCAAATCTCGGTCGTAAAAACAAATTTTTTGTTTGTTTGTTTGAAGCAGAAACGTTTTCAGAAACAAAACTCAAAATTCAAAACTAAGATTTGATGAATGGTTTGTTAGGATAGGACAATATTTGGCCAAGATACAGCTATTTGAAAATCTCGAATCTGTGGGTGCAAACAAATTTAAATAAAGACATTGAGAAAATGTCTTCAAAGTTGTCCAAATAAAGTTCTTAGCAATGCATATTACTAATCAAAAATTACGTTTTGATATATTTACAGTAGAATTGACCAAATTGACCAAGTGTCTTCATGGAACATGATCTTTACGTAATATCCCAATGATTTTTGGCATAAAAGAAAAATCCAGGGTCACATTTGTACTTAAAAACAAGACAAAAATACTGAAGAAGAAAATCATTTTCGCAGCGTAAAGCTAGTAACATTTACAATATGCATGAGGATAGAGACTGTTTACATTTAGCAAACCAGTGAGGTCTATAATACCTGGAGAGAGCGATCTGTTAGCATTCTTGTTTTGAGGCTTGTTGGCCGGCGTTTGATCCCTTAGAAGTGTGCAACCTGCTGTCGCTTTTTTGATGTAGCTTCAGCATCTTCCAGCACCGCACCAGAGGTTTATGGATCTAGAAACAATGCAGACACTTTATGTCAAAATAAATACATTTTTACTTAATAATTGATGTACAAACTGGCTCTGTGCATTACTGTGGTGAATTCTGCTTTTTTAAAATCTGAGAACTTGTGTTGAACCCAGAAGATTGCTTTCATTTGTGGCGTTCACTTCGTGAAGTTTCTCTGCTGTTTTCACCTCAGCTTTTTGTAGACCTGCAGAGACACAGATTCAGACAAGAGAGAGATGTACAGTCACAGAATCAATCTGCTCCTGGGATCCCTGTGGTATTACGTGCCTCAAACATGCTTTTACTCCAGAGAGCCTCGACATCTGTACTGCCATTTTAGCAGACAAAGAGATTCATGAGAAAGAGATGGAAAGAGTTTAACTGAGAGTTTGAGAAGCAGACAAGCATGCAAGAGTTTTTACCTCATTTAAAAGAACAAACAAGTGTTACAGTACATAAAATATTACAGAAACAGCTGTGTAGATACAGTCACAGTCTAAAATCAGAGTAATAGTTCATCCAAAAATCAAAATTTGCAGAAAATGTTCTCACCCTCAGGTCATCCAAGATGTAGATGAGTTTGTTTCTTCATCAGATTTGGAGAAATGTGTCATTCCATCACTTGCTCACCAATGGATGTGAATGGGTGCCGTCAGAATGAGAGTCCAAACAGCTGATAAAAACATTACAATAATCCACAAGTAATCCACACCACTCCAGTCCATCAATTAACTGAGAAAAACTGGAGAGTTTAACTGAGAGTTTGAGAAGCGGACAAACATGCAAGATTGTTTACTTCATTTAAATGATCAAACAAGTGTTACAGTACATAAAATATTACAGAAACAGCTATGTGGATACAGTCACAGTCTAAAATCAAAGTAAAAGTTCATCCAAAACTGAAAATTTGCTGAAAATGTTCTCACCCTCACGCCATCCAAGATGTAAATTAGTTTGTTTCTTCATCAGTTTTGGAGAAATGTAGCATCACTTCACTTGCTCACCATTGAATGTGAATGGGTGCCATCAGACTGAAAGTCGAAACAGCTGATAAAAACATCACAATAATCCACAAGTAATCCACACCACTCCAGTCCATTAATTAACATCTTGAGAAGCCAAAACTGAATGTTTGTAAGAAACAAATCCATCATTAAGATGTTTTTGAACTTTAAACCCTTAACTCTGGACAAAATACAAATCCATAATCCATAATAATGCTTCCACCAGTGAAAAAAGTCAATTTTGTCTTAATCAGGAGGGATATCTGCATAATCAAACACTGTTTACAAGCCAACACAGTCCAAAACAGGACTTAAACAAATATGTGGGTGGATTTATGGATTCTATGGATTTTGTCCAGAAGTGATTAAAAATGTCTAAAAATGATGGATGCGTTTCTTACAAACGCATCTTTTGGCTTCTCAAGATGTTAACTGATGGACTGGAGTGATGTGGATTACTTGTGGATTATTGTGATGGTTTTATCAGCTTTTTTAGACTCTCATTCATCAGATCCATTGATGCGAAAGTGAAAATCTGATGAAGAAACAAACTCATTTACATCTGGGATTCCTCGAGGGTGAGTACATTTTCAGCAAATTTTAGCTTTGGTTGAACTATTCCTCGCAGTTTTGTCATTTTAGACCATGCAGACAGTCAATTGATGAAATAAAGAGCTTTCGAAGCAACATGAAGACAAATGTCCAGCACAGCTCTTCTGGATGTCTTTATGGCCACGTCGGATAAGGACGCATTATTTTGCATGCAGTAATCATGCGGAGGCACGGCTCTGTGCATTCACAATAACACAGGTCTACACTCCACTTCTCTGCCACATTACATTCACATCACACTGAATGGAGGCCCAAATTTTCAATGTCCCTCCAGCAAGCCAATGATGGAAAATGCTATTTCAGAACGGCTTAAGGCTGCGCTTATGTGCCGCCTTTTGTTGTCCGGTACATTCGTGCATCATTAAGAGTCAAAGGCAGCCCTTCCTTGGCATATATTTTGTTATTTACAACAGATTCAATTCATTTGGCCTCTTTAGAGCAGCGGGAATGTTGCTGGAAAGTGGAAGTGGTTTGTAAACCAGAGTGCTGGGCTTTCAAAGGACCTTAGATGGCATGTAATAAGTATAAATGTGCTGGATACACACATATTTAAGCACAATATTATTAGTTTAGGTTACTTAGAGGTTTCCTTTTATCTCATGAAAAGCATGGTACATGTATAGCAAACAAGATTTTTCTAATTTATAACATACATGTGGAAAAGTTGTTGTTTGCCAGCTAGCATGAACTCAGGACATGAAATCATGTTTTAATTCACATGGAACCAAATAAGGAATCAGTCTGACACATTTAGTAAAATGACCTACTTACCATAAATCTGAAAAGTAGGTCTGATATGGATATCTCCGTATGGATTACTGCACTCGGCACTTTCTGTGAACAGAGTACAAATGATCAGTGCAGGAACGAGCTTAACCTTCAAATGTTCATCACCAACCCTTAAGAGGACTTTTATTTTGTTCCGTTTTTGCAACCTTGATAAATGCATATTTTTTGTTTTTGAAAAAGAAAAATGTCTAGTACACTACCAGTCAAAAGTTTTTGGACAGTAACATTTTTAATGTTTTTAAAGAAGTCTCTTCTGCTCACCAAGCCTGCATTTATTTGATCCAAAGAACAGAAAAACTGTAAAATTTTGAAATAATTTTACTATTTAAAATAAGGATTTTCTATTTGCATATATTTTAAAATGCATTTTTGCCATAATTCTTTCCACTCCAGTCACATGATCTTTTAGAAATCATTCTAATATTCTGATTTGCTGCTTAAAACCATTTTTTATTATTATTATAAATCTTTATAATCACTTTTGATCAATTTAAAGCAGTCTTGCTAAATAAAAGTATTAATTTCAAAATTTTTTGTACAAAAAAAAAATAATAATAAAAATTATACTGACTAAGCTTTTGAATGCTATAGTGTATAATGATACAAAAGCTTTTTATTTCAGATAAATCCTGATCTTTGGATCTTTCTATTCATCTAGTGTTTTAAATATTGATAATAATAATAATAATAATAAAATGTTTCTTGAACAGCAAAGCAGCATATTAGAATGATTTCTGAAGGATCATGTGACACTAAAGATTGAAGTAATGATGCAAAAAATTTGGCTTTAAAATCACAAGAATAATTACAAATGACAATAAATTACATTTTAAAACATATGCAAATAGATTTTTAATTAGTAAAAAATATTTTACAATTTTACTGTTTTTGTTGTACTTTGGATCAAATAAATGCAGGCTTGTTGAGCAGAAGATATTTTTTTAAATCTTTGCGTTCAAAAACATTTGACTACTAGTGTATATGTACAATTTTATAAAAAATATATATTTTCAAAATAAATAAATAAGTTAAATAATAAAAATTAAAAACTAGATTATGGAAAGTCCAGGACAGTTTAAAACTTACATTTTAATGTTTGTGTTGATTTTACACTGTTTTTATGATGTGTCTCAACTTTTAAATAGACATAAAAATCCAGTTTTTATCAAACACCCCTAAAGCGCATCACAATTCTGTCAGGAGTGGCTGTTTTTAATCTCGCCAGCTAATTTAATTTAAAGAGTGTCAATCAGTGACATGGTTTCTCCCTCTCCTTGAAGTCTAGCTGAGAATCCCCCTCGAGTCTCCCTCCGCCCGGCACCGTCTCAGATGTTTATTTATTTCTGAGTCATACTTATTCATAATTCAGAGCGGCACACGACTGACACAGTTTTACAGGGGAGTTACAATCTGACTAAGGTACTCTGGGTTCTGCAGACCCATGCCGCACGCTTTTTCACACCCTTCAGGCTAAATGGCTGTTATTAGAGCTGGCAACCTTTTTGACGTGACATGCCATTTTTATTCTTATTTGATCACGCTTTCAGCTGCTCTGAGATCTGTTTAACACATCTGACCCTGTTTAAGAACATTTTGAAGGTTTATATGAAGTCTCAATCTGCATAACTCAAATAGAACATTATAAATTAACATTTTTCAATGCTTTACAGCAGCTCTCTAATATGTTCAACCCTTCTTTAATGAAAGGAATATTACTAAGTTGGGGTAATAACAGTATATAAATCTTGTTTTCTAAGAAGTCCATTAAAATGAACTGATTTTTTTCTGTAAAAAAGGGACAAATGGACCACAAAACCAGTCTTATAGCACTGGTGTATTTGTAGTAATAGCCAAAAATACATTTTATGGGTTAAAAAATCATTAGGATATTAAGTAAAGATCAAGTTCCATTAAGATATTTTGTACATTTCCTACTGTAAATATATCAAAACGTAATTTTTGTTTAGTAATGTGCATTGCTTCATTGCAATCATTCATCCAACTTCATTTGGAAAACTTTCTCAATATTTAGATTTTTTTGTACCCTCAGATTCTAAAATACAAATACAAAACCTGTACTAATTAAAAGAAAACAACTTGATGAAATGATTAAATCCAATATTTGATAATAATATTGCATGACAAGAAAGTTATAGGCAATTTTTTGTTGGCTTGTCATTTTTGAAACACCAGAAGTGCAACAAGGAGGGAAAAATACCTAAAAAGTAAAAAATATAGCTGCAAGCAGCGATTACTGGGGTTCAGTCACTTAAGGCATTTAAGCATATAAGGAAAAAGACACTACATTTTATTTATAAAAATATAATGTTTTTTTTTTTTTATGACTGTTATAGAACCAGCAGTGGTCCGATCCCCTTAAAACGTTGCATGCTTGTTTAGAATCACCTGTCACATGTGCTCAGCAGGTTTTCAGTTTTCCTTTAGGCTTCATAGGATTTTAGGTTAAGTTGGACAGACCCCTATTTCTAAACGAACCGTTATAGCTTTCTAAAGGGTAAATTTCCACTTTTTTTCGATAATTATTGTCCTAATAAGTCCAGAGAATTTTACTGCATTTTTTCCAGATTGAACAAAAAACCTAGGACTAGTTTGCAAAAGTAGCTTTTTATATCATCTCAATCATTTAACAAACAGTTTGATTGACAGCAGTGGTTATAGAGGCAAAGTTGTCTGGAATGAGGAGTTTTTTGCCTTTTACAGTGCTTACTAGTGTCAAAGCTCTGCGATTTTTTTTCCTGTGACCTCAGATTGAGCTCATAAGCACATAAGTGTTCTGAGTTTGGTTAATATATTTCATTACATTCAGAAGTTATAGGCATTTTACTAAAACTTTTGCTAAAATTGGGGTGAGCCTTGGTCACGTTGTCGGCGGTGGGAGTACTACCAACCCTCCAAGTTTCAAGTCTCTACGACTTACTGATTGGACTATACAATTAGTTTTACACTGAGATTGCTCATCCGTGACCTTTATAAGATTTAAAATAGGGTTTCAGCAAAATGTGAGCAAAAACAGTACGTTTTTAGTCCAATGCGATAAGAAAAACTTGCATTTTTAGAAAAAAAAAAAAGGGTTAGATGTTTTAGTAAATCCCCCGTCAGGACGATTGGAGTGAGCCTTGGTCATGTTGTACTAGCTACCGGTGTGAGTACTACCATCTCTCCAAGTTTCAAGTCTCTACGACTTTTGGTTTGGACTGCAAGTCCAGTTTAACATGGAGATCAGTGATCCATGACCATTCTAACATTTACAATGTTAGGGTTTCAGCAAAGTGTGAGCAAAGACAGTAAGTTTTTAGTCTGATGCAAAAACTTGCATTTTTAGAAAAAAAAAGGGTTAGATGTTTTAGTAATCTCATAAGAGCTGACAGTATCCAAAAGAGAGTGACACCACTTCATTAACTACTTCCGTTCACTTCTGGTTACATTATGTGCATGTAATGACAGTTGAACAATTGGGTGGAAAACTTAGGACTATTTCGCAAAAGTAGGTCTTTCAAAAAATGCTAAATACTCAAATATTTCGCCAGGCTCACGATCAAATCGGAGGCGTGCATTTTGTCCGGCATGAGCCAACGGCATAAGACACTTGAACCTGTAACTGACGGTTTAGGAGTTATAAGTGATTTCATACTTTTGGTCGCTGTAGCGCCCCCGTCAGGCTGATTGGTGCGAGCCTTGGTCAACTTGTAAGCAGTGTGAGTACTACCATCCCTCCAAGTTTCAAGTCTCTACGACTTAAGGATTGGACTGCACAATTAGTTTTACATGGAAATCGCTGATCCGTGACCATTCTAACATTTACAATCGGGTTTCAGCGAAGTGTAAGCAAAGACAGTACATTTTTAGTCCAATGCAATAAGGAAAACTTGCTTTAAAAAAAAAAAAAAAAAGGGTTGAATGTTTTAGTAAATCTCATAAGAGCTGACAGTGTCCAAAAGATAGTGTCATCACTTCATTAACTATTTCCGTTCACTTCTGTTCACTTTACGTGCATGTAATGAACGTTTGATCAGTTGGGTGAAAAACCTAGGACTATTTTGCAAATGTAGGTTTTTCAAAAAATGCATAATAATTAAACAATTTTGCCAGGCTCACGATCGAATGTAAGACATGCATTTTGTCCGGTGTGAGCCAAGGATTCCAACGGCATAAGACACTTGAGCTTGCGATTGATGGTGTAGGAGTTATGAGTGACTTCATACTTTTGATGGCTGTAGCGCCCCTGTTGTTCCGATTGGGGCAAGTCTTGGTCACTTTGTAGGCAGTGTGAGTACTACCATCCCTCCAAGTTTCAAGTCTCTACGACTTTTGGTTTGGACTGCACAATCAGTTTTACATGGAGATCGCTGATTCGTGACCATTCTAACATTTATAATAGGGTTTCAGCGAGGTGTGAGCAAAGACAGTAAATTTTTAGTCCAATGCAATATGGAAAACTTGCATTTTAAGGAAAAAAGGGTTAGATGTTTTAGTAAATCTCATAAGACTTGACACTGTCCAAAAGAGAGTGACACCACTTCATTAACTACTTCCGTTCACTTCTGTTCACATTACGTGCATGTAATGAACGTTTGATCAATTGGGTGAAAAACCTAGGATTATTTCGATTTTTTTCATGATCGAATGCATTTTGTCCAGCGTGAGCCAAGGATTACAACGGCATAAGACACTTGAGTCTGCAACTGACGGTTTAGGAATTATGAGCAATTTCATACTTTTGTTCCCTGTAGCGCCCCCCCATCAGGCTGATTGGGGCATGCCTTGGTCACATTGTAGGCAGTGTGAGTACTACCATCCATCCAAGTTTCAAGTCTCTATGACTTTTGGTTTGGACTGCACAATCAGTTTTACATGGAGATCGCTGATCTGTGACCATTCTAACATTCATAATAGGGTTTAAGCAAAGTGTGAGACAGTAATTTTTTAGTCCAATGCCATAAGAAAAACTAGCATTTTTAAAAAAGGGTTAGATGTTTTATTGAATCTCATAAGATCTGACAGTGTCCAAAAGAGAGTGACACCACTTCATTAACTATTTCCGTTCACATTATGTGCCCGTATTGAACGTTTGGTTGTCACTACCTTGAACAGGAGTGAAATGGACGGCATTAAACTCTTTATCCGCAGTGTGGCTCTCGGTGGAGTAAGTGAAACAGATTGTCACAGTTGTAATGGCTGTCTGATTTGTGCTGCTCACTCGCTGCCCTAAGAACACGGAGGTGGATTAGGCTGCAGGTTTGGACGCGCTCCCCGTCTCCTCCTGTGCCGCCCTCCTCCCATTGGCTGTTCCTGCTCTCCTCATACTGTCCGGCCAACTCGCTCCCACTAAGTCCATCTGCAGACAGGCCTGTGTCTGTACCAACACTCCCTTTCTATTTCCTCTCGACGCTGTGACGGAGGTAGCGCTCCTCTTGGCTGAAGGAGCATCGGGGTCGTGCTTATGTAATACTCACGTTAAGTTGAGCTCGAGGCGGCTTTTACTGTGAGCTCCTCTCTTTGGCAGAAGAAGCACGGATGAGATTTCTTGACTATTTTGATTGTTTAAGCTAGGCAGCAGTGCGATTAATGGAGCATTTTAGGTCTTCTCAGATGTTTCTCCTGAGGAATAAAAAACTAAATCCCATGTTATTCCTCCAAAGATCTCAACAATGTCTCAAACTGTGTTCAGATTTGAAAAGATACCAACATCTGTGATCAAAAGTAGAAATCTCGATTTAAACTCAAATATTTCTCATCAATGTATCTGAAGATCAAATAATCTGACTTTATGAGAAATAAAGGGACGTCAGAAATCTCAATATGAACTCAAACATTTATATATCCACATTCAGTGAGAGCTATGGGTTCATTTGTGGCTCACAAACTTAAAAAAAATACATTAAGTCTTTTAAGCTATGAAAGAGCCACCAATGAGCAATAAAATAATCACAAATGAGATCTCTTTTATATTTCAATTGTTTCTCCTAGGAAACTAATGGAGAACAAAATGTGTCTCCTGCTTCTCAGTTGTTTGTTTCTTCTGTGCAAAAAGACCCCAGTAATTTCAATGATCATAATATTGTCTCAAACAGTGCTCTGATTTGCCATAATGCTGAAGTCTGCATTGAAAAGTCAGAGATCTCAATATAACATCAAATATTTCTCATTAAAACATTAAATCAATTCAACATTACTGCTATTTTTAAAGCTCAGTATTTGAGAGTTTGCTCATTTACTGCTCAGGAGACATAATCGAGTTCTCAATATGAACTCAAATAGTGCTCATCAAATCTTCTAAGTAAATGCTATTCTCATTAGTTTTAAAGCTCATTGGTTGTTCATTCATTGCTCAGGAGATGAGAGTTTTCAGACATGTTATATTTAAGTAGCAACTTTTTCTCAGATGTTTATCACCTATGAACACTAACAAGATGAGGAAAAAGACCCCCATTGATCTCAATACTGTCTCAGACAACGCTCAGATTTGCCATAATGCCAAATTCCGTAATCAATCAAAAGTCAGATCTCAATATGAACTCAAATATTTCTCATCAAATCCATGCTGTTCTCTCATTAGTTTTAAAGCTGATTGTGTGCTCAGAAGTTGCACATCCATTGCTCAGGAGACATAAGAGATTTTTTAGACATGTTTTATTCAAGTATCAGCTTTGTCTCAGATGTTTCTCAAAAAAACAACCAATGAGCACTAACGAGATGTTTTTCATGAGAAAAAAGTCTGCATTGATCTCAATACTGTCTCAAACAGTTCTTAGATTTGCCACAATTCCAAAATTTGCAGTCCAAAGTCAGAGATCTCAATACGAACTCCAATATTTCTTGTCAAGTCTACTGTTTTCTCATTAGTTTTAAAGCTAGCGTTGTGCTCAGAGGTTGCTCATTCATTGCTCAGACATAATTGATTTTTTTATTAAAACATCAACTTTGTCTCAGATGTTTTTCATGAGGAAAAAGACCCAATTGATCTCAATACTTTCTTAAACAATGCTCAGATTTGCCACAATACCAAAATCTGCAATCAATCAAAAGTCAGAGATCTCAATAAGAACTCAAATATTTCTCATCAAATCTTCTAAATCCATTGTTTTCTCATTAGTTTCACTGTTGTGAAGCTAGCAACAAGATGTTTTTTATGAGGAAAAAGACCCAAAGTCTGCAATCAAGATCTTAATATCTCAAAATCTCAATATGAACTCAAATATTTCTCATCAAATCCATGCTATTCTCATTAGTTTTAAAGCTGATTATGTGCTCAGACGTTGCTCATTTATTGCTCAGGAGACATAACAAAGTTTCAAACATGTTTTATTTAAGTATGAACTTTCTCTCAGATGTTTCTCATAAAAAAAAAAAAACAACCTTTGAGCATTAACAAGATGTTTTTCATTAGGAAAAGAAGACCCCATTGATCTCGATATGGTCTCAAACAGTGCTCAGATTTGCTGCAATAACAATGTTTTCAATCAAAAGTTAGAGATCTCAATATAAACTCAAATATTTCTCATCAAATCTCCTAAGACCATTGTTTTCTCATTAGTTTTAAAGCTAGCTGTGTGCTCAGAGGTTGCTCATTCATTGCTCAGACATGATTGATTTTTTTTACATGTTTTATTGAAGTATCAACTTTGTCTCACATGTTTCTTATTAAAAAAAATCTATGAGCACCAACAAGATGTTTTCCATTATGAAAAAAGACCTCATTGATCTCAATACTGTCTGCAATCAAGATCTTAATATCTCAACATCTCAATATGAACTCAAATATTTCTCATCAAATCCATGCTATTCTCTCTAGTTTTAAAGCTCATTGTGTGCTCAGAGATGGCTCATTCATTGCTAAGGAGACATAATGGACTTTTTACACATTTTATTCAAGTATCAACCTTGTCTCAGATGTTTCTCGTAAAAAACAACCTATAAGCACCAACAAGATGTTTTTCATGAGAAAAAAGACCCCATTGATCTCAATATGGTCTCAAACAGTGCTCAGATTTGCTGCAACGACACAGTTTCCAATCAAAAGTCAGTCTTTTTTCGTAATGAAAAACATCTTGTTGGGTGCTCAGTTTTTTTTTAATGAGAAACATCTGAGACAAAGTTGATACTTGAATAAAACATTTGAGAAAATATTTGAGTTCATATTGAGATCTCTGACTTTTGATTGGAAACTGTGTCATTGCGGCAAATCTGAGCACTGTTTGAGACCATAGTGAGATCAATGGGGTCTTTTTTCTCATGAAAAACATATTGTTGGTGCTGATGGGTTGTTTTTTTTTATGAGAAATATCTGAGACAAGGTTGATACTTGAATAAAATGTGTAAAAAGTCCATTATGTCTCCTGAGCAATGAATGAGCCATCTCTGAGCACAACTAATGAGAAACTAATGAGAAAACAATGGACTTAGGAGATTTGATAAGAAGTATTTGAGTTTATATAGAGATATCTGACTTTTGAATGAAAACATTGTTATTGCAGCAAATCTGAGCACTGTTTGAGACCATATCGAGATCAATGGGTCTTTTTTCGTAATGAAAAACATCTTGTTGGTGCTCAGTTTTTTTTTATGAGAACATCTGAGACAAAGTTGATACTTGAATAAAACATTTGAGAAAATATTTGAGTTCATATTGAGATCAAATACTTCTTATCAAATCTCCTAAGTCAATTGTTTTCTCATTAGTTTTAAAGCTAGCTGTGTGCTCAGAGGTTGCTCATTCATTGCTCAGACATGATTGATTTTTTTTACATGTTTTATTGAAGTATCAACTTTGTCTCACATGTTTCTTATTAAAAAAAATCTATGAGCACCAACAAGATGTTTTCCATTATGAAAAAAGACCTCATTGATCTCAATACTGTCTGCAATCAAGATCTTAATATCTCAACATCTCAATATGAACTCAAATATTTTTCATCAAATCCATGCTATTCTCTCTAGTTTTAAAGCTCATTGTGTGCTCAGAGATGGCTCATTCATTGCTAAGGAGACATAATGGACTTTTTACACATTTTATTCAAGTATCAACCCTGTCTCAGATGTTTCTCGTAAAAAACAACCTATAAGCACCAACAATATGTTTTTCATGAGAAAAAAGACCCCATTGATCTCAATACTGTCTCAAACAGTGCTCAGATTACCGCAATTATTGCCGCAATAACACAGTTTCCAATCAAAAGTCAGAGATCTCAATATGAACTCAAATATTTCTCGTCAAATCCATGCTATTCTGAGTTTTAAAGCCCATTGTGTACTCAGAGGTGGCTCATTCATTGCTCAGGAGACATAATGCAGTTTTCAGACATGTTTTAGTCAAGTATCAACTGTGTTGATTTGCATCTCTCCTAATTAAGTTGTAATGTCAATAAATGAAACTTAAATGAGAGCTCCATTATGTATCTAAAGCTTTGAATGAGCAAACTCTGAGCAATAACATCCAGATCATTACTGCACCAGTTTAACCTCAACTGATCTGATCTGTGTTTTCATGTTCTGACCTGAGAAACAGTTTTGAAACATTTAACTGGCGTTCTGTTTATACACCAGAGAGAAATGAGAGGGCACGTTGTGTGTGCGAGTGTCGATGTCTCTCAGCGTGACGCTAGCGTTAGTGTTTGCGCGTTTGCTCGAAGGTGAGCGCTCACACTGCGCCGCACCTGTTCCTGTGTCTGCTCCTCAGCTACGCTTCACAGACACCATAGTCAGGATGTCTACATCCATCCGCATTCGATCAACACTGTCATCTACACACAGCAGAGCAGAGTATTACACACGCATAAGTCACTACAACACAGTCCAGTAGTAAATATACTACACTAGACACACACTAGAGGCTCTGGTCCAAAACATACTGAGCTGCCTACTGACAAAAACCAGATTCAACCAGTCTAAATTAGTTTGCCGAGGGTGTGTTGCTTAACTAACGCCAGAATACTCTAATATGCACACAAATTGACAGCATACATATATACTGAGCAGAAAAGTCCATTTTTGAGATGTCATAGTACTACAGTACTGAATGATTTATTTATTTGATTAGCAATTAATTCCTATCCCAACACAACAACGTTGAAATGTAAATTAGGGAGAGAAAACAATAAATGTGACCCTGGACCACAAAACCAGTCATAAGGTTAAATTTGACAAAACTGAGATTTATACATCATATGAAAGCTCAATGAATAAGCTTTCTATTGATGTATGGTTTGTTAGGATAGGACAATATTTGGCTGAGATACATCTATTTGAAATCAGAAATCTGAGGATGCAAAAAAATCTAAAAGACTGAGAAAATCACCTTTAAAGTTGTCCAAATTAGGTTCTTAACAATGCATATTACAAATCAAAAATTACATTTTGATATGTTTACAGTAGGAATTTTACAAAAAATCTTCATGGAACATGAACTTTACTTAATTTCTTAATGATTTTTGGCATAAAAGAAAAATCTAAAATTTTGACCCATGCAATGTACTTTTGGCTATTGCTACAAACATACCCCAGCGACTTAAGACTGGTTTTGTGGTCCAGGGTCACAAATTATATATGATTTACTAAAAAACAGTAGTTTACTGTGATTTTCAAAGTTTCTTATGATCCAGTAAATAATAGTTTACTGTATATAGTGCACTTAAAAGTCATTCTGAATGTCTAATTGTTGTATAAAAAGTTCAAAAGAGCAGCATTTATTTTAAATGTCTTTGCTTTCACTTTTGATCAATTCATGCTTCTTTGTTGAATAAAAATTGTACTTTCTTTCAAATGGTAGTGCAGTTCACCAAAAAATTTGTTTACTGTATATAGTGCACTTAAAAGTCACTCTAAATGTCTAAAAGAGCAGCAATTATTTTAAATATAAATATTTTGTAACATTATAAATGTCTTTGCTTTCACTTTTGATCAGTTTATGCTTCCTTGTTAAATAAAAATAGCAATTTCTTTCAAATGGTAGTGCAGTTCACAAAAAAGTAGTTTACTGTCATTTTCAGAGCTTCCAGTAAGTAGTAGTTTACAGTATTTAATGCACTTAAAATTCACTCTGAATGTCTAATTGTTGTATAGAAGGTTCACAAGAGCAGCATTTATTTTAAATATGAATACTTTGTAACATTTTAAATGTCTTTACTCTCACTTTTGATCAATTTATGCTTCCGTGTTGAATTCAAATAGTAATTTCTTTGTAGTGCAGTTCACCAAAAAAAGTAGTTTACTTTATATAGTGCACTTAAAAGACACTCTGAATGAATGCTGGCCTTTAGTTCTCTTTTTCTACTTAAAATTCCTACAGTGTCCATGAGGAAGATAAATGATTTGTTCTGAATTTGTCAGTTCACACACTTCATTTTTCATTATGTCTGAATTGTTAACTGCAGCTTCTACAAAGCCAAGATAAAACAGTGAATAAGTGCTTTGTATTGGAAAAAGCGCAGATAATAAAAGCTTTTTAAAAATACATTTACAGCAAACAAAAGAAAAATATAACACTAGAATTAACCCTATAAAGCCTACTGTATTGTATATTTGATGCATGCATTTCTAAGGTCTATAAGTGATCAACCTGATCAAAATTTGCTAAAAATGGTTGCATAGGTTTACTGTCAATCTCTATTAAAGGCTTTATGTCATCTGATTGATAGTTTAGACTGTTTTAGCAAGTAAAAGGCCTATAAGTGCGATTGTACAAACTTCCACCTTTGGTTTTCGGTTCACATGTCTTTTTGTCTGAAATCTTTGCTCATTTTTATAAAGTAAATGCAAGAATAACTTTTATATATTTAGTAGTATTTTAAAATGAACACTTACTGGACTGAAGCAGCTTAGCTTTACTTGGTTATAATCTTTTTGGAAAAATCTGGTTCAAATGGGAGTATCAAATATGATCAGGCTTTTGAGGAAGGATTCATTCACGGATCATTGTATTGCATTATATGTTTGAATCATTTAAATCTCATCTTACTAAGACATATTGATCATTTTATAATTTTATGCAAGTATCTGCTATAATGTTATAAAGATTTCATTGATTTCTTCCACTTTTGTCCATGTACAGTTGACGTCAAAAGTTTACATACACCTTACAGAATCTGCAAAATGTGAATTATTTTACCAAAATAAGAGGGTTCATACAAAATGCATGCTATTTTTTATTTATTACTGACCTGAAGAAGATATTTCACATAAAACACGTTTACATATAGTCCACAAGATAGATACTTGAATTTATAATAATTACCCCTTTCAAAAGTTTACATACGCTTGATTTTTAATACTGTGTTGTTACCTGAATGATCCACAGGTGTTTTTTTTTTTTTTTTTTTTTTGTTCAGTGATAGTTGTTTATGAGTCCCTTGTTTGTCCTGAACAGTTAAACTGCCTGCTGTTCTTCAGAAAAATCCTCCAGGTCCCACAAATTCTTTGGTTTTCCAGCGTTTTTGTGTATTTTAACCCTTTCCAACAATGACTGCATGATTTTGAGATCCATCTTTTGACACTGAGGACAACTGAGGGACTCATATGCAAGAAGGTTCAAACACTCACTGATGCTCCAGAAGGAAAAACCATGCATTAAGAGCCGGGGGTGAAAACTTTTGAACAGAATGAAGATGTGTACATTATTTCTTGTTTTGTCTCCATATCATATTTTTTCATTTAGTACTGCCCTTTAGAAACTACAGAAGATAGGTGTTTCTCAGAAGACAAAATAAGTTAAATTTACCCTGATCTTCAAATTACAAAAGTTTTCAACCCTGGCTCTTAATGCATGGGTTTTCCTTCTGGAGCATCAGTGAGCATTTGAACCTTCAGAAATAGTCCCTCAGTTGTCCTCAGTAATTGTTGGAAAGGGTTCAAATACACAAAATGCTAAAAAAACAAAGAATTTGTGGGACCTAAAGCATTTTTCTGAAGAACAGCAGGCAGTTTAACTGTTCAGGACAAACAAGGGACTCATGAACAACTATCACTAAACAAAAAACACAGCTGTGGATCATTCAGGTAACAACACAGTATTGAGAATCAAGGGGGTGTAAACTTTTGAACTGTTTTTTTTTTTTTTTATAAACTCTATTATTATTTTACTATTCTACTATTAAACTATTATTTTCTCTTGTGGACTATATGTAAACATTTTTATGTGAAAAATCTTATTCAGGTCAGTACTAAAAAAAAAAAACATTTTGTATGATCCCTCTTATTTTGGTAAATAATTAACATTTTGCAGATTCTGCAAGGTGTTTGTAAACATTTGACCTCAACTGTACATTTCCTCCATATTCTCACTATATCATACCATATGAGCCAAAAAAATAAATGAAAAAAGCCACATATACAAACTTAGTATACAAAAAGATATGACTGACTATTGTTCCATATGTCAGGCTTTACAGTGTTAATATTCCCTTCATTCTGTGTGTTCAAAGTAATGGAGTGTTTACTGAGTGTCAAATGTCTCTTTATCCAGAATATCATCACAGCTTGTGTGTAACTGTGTGTGTGTTTCAGGGTGAGCTGTTGAGCCCGTGTCGCTGCAGCGGCTCTGTTCGCAGCACCCATCAACCGTGTCTCATCAAGTGGATTAGTGAAAGAGGCTCATGGACCTGTGAACTCTGTTACTACAAGTATCAGGTGATCGCCATCAGCACCAAGAACCCGCTACAGGTAAAACATGTCAAAACAACTTAACTAGGCACAAAACTAAATTCTTGTACTTTTTAGGAAGATCCTTTTCATTAATGTGTACTAAGCACATACACTACCATTCAGAAATTTTGGTAAGGTGAGGTGGAATAAGATTTTGCTCACAGAATTTTGATTTGAATAAAAATACAGTAAAACAGTAAAGTTTTGAAATATTATTACAATTTAGAATAGATATTTTATTTGCGAATATATTGTAAAATGTAATTTATTCCTGTGATGAGCATCATTACTTAGTCTTCAGTGCCACATGATCCTTCAGAAATCATTCTAATGTGCTGATTTGCTCCTTAAGAAACATTTATGATTATTATTAATGTTGAAAACAGTTGTGACGCTTCATATTTTTGTTCCAACAGTGATACATTTTTGTTTTTCAGGATTCTTTAATGAATAGAAAGTTCAAAAGACCAGCATTTTTTTGAAACAGAAATCTTTTCTAACATTATAAATGTCTATACTGTCACTTTTGATCAATTTAATGCATCCTTGCTTAATTTCTTTAAAAAAAAAAAAATCTTAATGACCCCAACTTTTAAATGGTAGTGCACTAAACAAAAACAATACTGTATTTGGTCATACTTTTTTTTTTTTATTATTATTAGCAACATCACAAACGATAAAACTAATGTGTAGTTAGTGTATCTGTGTGTATCTATAACTACACAATCACAAGGGTCTAGTAAGTCAAGAATCATGTTGTTTCATTAGAGCAATTCAAACCTAACTAAACCTAACTAACTGTGTGGCTGATTCTTGATTAAAAAAGAATCAGTTCTTAAGAATGATTTGTTTTCAAATCATGAAATATTTGAATCATTTAAATCTAGCATTTAAAAAAAGAATTTTTGAATCATTTAAATGTAACATTTAAATTTTTTTTTTTTTTTTTTTTTAATAATTTAAATCTAAAGTTTAAAAAAATATTTTTTGAATCATTTGAATCTAGCTTTTGGATTTTTTTAATCATTTAAATGTAGCATTTGAAATTGAATTTTTCAATGTAGCATTTAAAAATAGATTTTTTTAATCATTTAAATGTAGCATTTAAATGGAATTTTTAAATTATTTAAATCTAGTAATTGTATTTGTTTCTGAATTAGAACTAACCTTGAATCTCAATTCTAAAGAGTAGAACAGAGAAATACAGTAGCACTGAAATTCTCTTTTGTGTCTCTTTTGTGTTTTAATAAAGTGGCAAGCAATTTCGCTCACCGTCATAGAGAAGGTCCAGATAGCGGCGGCGATCTTGGGTTCGCTTTTCCTCATCGCCAGTATTTCGTGGCTTGTGTGGTCGTCTCTCAGCCCTTCGGCCAAGTGGCAACGGCAAGACCTGCTATTCCAGATCTGTTACGGGATGTACGGCTTCATGGACGTCGTCTGTATTGGTATGTACAGTAAGGTCTAGTTAGAATTCAGGTATAATTAGTTGTATAAGCAGTTAAGCAGGAGAGATTAAGCAAGAGAAATGCAGGGTAAGTATGCATTTAAAAGCAGAAATCATTGACACACTGTGTCTGTATTGAACTGCATTTAACCACAAAAACCCAACATACATTATATTGCCAAAAGTATTGGGACACCCCCTTCTAATGAACAGGTTTATCTACTTTAGTCATTTCCATGAGCATAGAATGATATTCTAGGGTACTGTGTGCTTCTAATTTAATAGCAACAGTTTGGACAGGACCCTTTGCTATTCTAACATGACAATGCCCCTGTGTATAAAGCAAGGCTCAAATAGAAATGATTGATTCAGTCAATGTGGAAGAACTTGACTGGTCTGCATAAAACCAAATCCTAATCCCAGCTGAACACCTTTGGTGTGACTTTAAATGCAGACCTTGAGCCAAAAACTCATCACCAAACACCAATGATATGAGTACAGTCATTTTAGACACTTCCAAAACTGGTGCAACAGAGATGGAAATACAGTTTATAAATACATGAATTGTGCTTCCATCTTTGTTGCCACAGATTTGAAAGTGCCTTTTTCTGCCCTACAAAGGCAAAGTGCAGTAACTGCGCCAACACTGCAACTGAGAAAAATGCCTTTTGTAAAAAGTTTTTACACCATATATGTGACCCTGGACCACAAAACCAGTCATAAGGTTAAATTTTACAAAACTGAGATGTATACATTATATGAAAGCTCAATAAATAAGCTTTATATTGATGTATGGTTTGTTAGGATTGGACAATATTTGCCCGAGATACGTCTATTTGAATATCTGGAATCTGAGGGTGCAAAAAATTCAAAATACTGAGAAAATCACCTTTAAAGTTGTCCAAATTAAGTTCTTAACAATGCATTTTACTAATCAAAAATTACATTTTGATATATTTACAGTAGGAATTTTACAAAAAATCTTCATGGAAGATGATCTTTACTTAATTTCTTAATGATTTTTGGCATAAAAGAAAAATCTAAAATTTTGAACCATGCAATGTATTTTTGGCTATTGCTACAAATATACCCCAGCGACTTAAGACTGGTTTTGTGGTCCAAGGTCACATATGGTATTAGTTTGGATTTTGTAGCTACTGCGATTTTGGCACTCTCGTTTCTCTGACACGGGACAAAATTGAACCAGGAGACTTTGCCACAAGACAAAACGGTTGTCACAAAGCCCATTTTAAGCCTTAACTCAATTTTGACCAAATGTGTAGTTACTGTACTTTGCCTTTGGAGGGCAGCATAGTGTATGTACATGTCATTGGTGTTTGGCGATGAGATTTTGGCTTATACACAAAGGCATTGCCATGTTAGAATAGAAAGGGTCTTGTCCAAACTGTTGCTATAAAATTACAAGCACACAAATCATTACATGCTTAAACATTACGATTTGTACTCTTGGAAATGACTAAAGTAGTCAAATCTTTTCATTAGAAGGGGGTGTCCCAATACTTTTGGCAATATAGTGTACCTCATTTCATCTTCTGTGATTCACAATAAATAACCATGAGTCCAACCCAGCAGGATTCAAATCTAAAGGACATTAAAAAAAACATGGAGAAACAGATTTAAATATCATATTATGTATAAGTATGTAATATCAACTCAATAATATTTAGTACTTCCATTTTTAGTTTTTATTTAACTTAAAGATCTAAAATGACTAAAACTAATAAATAAAAATAAAACCTAATTCAAATTTTCTGTATTTCTATTTCAATAATTAACAAAAACCTATAATAGTATCAGTGATATTAAAATAATACTGACTTACATAAATAATTGTATAGCATCACAGAAAATTACAAATGAATCTCAGCCCCTGTGTGTGCAAAAGAATCAACTGCTGAATGATTCAGTTTGTTTGTCTTTGTGCAAACGGCAAATAAAACATGACACAGCGGGAGAGACTGTTTGTGTCACATGCATCCTTAGTTATTAGAGTGAAATACTGGATCGTAGGGAAAAGTTCACTTAGAAATTCTAATGTACACTGTAAATAGAAAGTACAACTTCAATCTACTTTAAAAAAGCATGTTTATTCAATGCGATGCTTGCCATTTCTTTGTAATTAATTGTGAAATTTACTAGTAATTTTCTAAATGAACATTGTTTCTACACCAGTTGTTTTTTTTATTCACAAAAGTAGAAACTTTGCATAAAGTCAAAGCAAATTTATGAAATTTTCATCATGCTTTTTGTCCTTTTTAGAGCTTGAATGTATAAATCACCATATTCTCAAAAAAACAAAAACTTTTGTATTGTGTCTAAGTTCCCTTAAAGGAATATTTGACCCAAAAATGAAAATTAGCTGTTAATGTACTCATCCTCAGGCCATCAAAGATAAAGATAAGTTTATTTCTTCATCAGATTTGGAGAAATCTAGCATTCTATCACTTGCTCACCAATGGATGTGAATGGGTGCCGTCAGAATAAGAGCCCAAACATCTTATAAAAACATCACAATAATCCACACCACTCCAGTCCATCAATTAATGTATTGTAAAGTCAAAAGATGCATGTTTGTAAGAAACAAATCCATCATGAAGATGTTTTTAACTTCAAACTATCATGTCTGATCAAAATACCATGAGTCCATAATCCATAATAACGCTTCCTTCAGTGAAAAAGTGGTCTGGTGTGAATCAGGAGAGAAATCTGCTCAGATCAAGCATGGTTTACAAGGAAAACAGTCCAAAACTAATATGGTGGAGGATTTTGATGTGACTTTTTGACTGGAGGAATTGTTATTATGCATTATGGACAAGTATTTTACCTGGAAGCAATGGCTTGAAGTTAAAAACGTCTTAATGATGGATTTGTTTCTTACAAACATGCAGCTTTTGGTTTCTCAAGATGTTAACTGATGTACTGGAGTGGTGTGGATTATTGTGATGTTTTTATCAGCTGTTTGGACTCTCATTCTGACGGCACCCATTCACTCCAGAGGATCCATTAGTGAGCAAGTGATGCAATGCTACATTTCTCCAAATCTGATGAAGAAAGAAATGTTTTTTTGTGAACTATTTCTTTTAAAGAGGCAAAAAAGAGAGAACAAAAACAGAAGCATGAGGAGCAATTTAGTCGTGAGTCATCAACCTTTTGCACAGAACATGTGAGGACACAAACATCTCAAAGCACAGTCAGCTAACGCTGGACAAACACACAGAGAGAAAGAGCTTCAAATAATGAGGAACTGGGCCAGACACAGCCGTCTACTTCCATTAATATTATCTCCAGTTTAAACGTAGATGGAAACAGGCATAAACAGAGAAACTCCAGGATTTTGAATTGGAGTTTCTTCAAACGGAATCATAGATGAGATACGCAGAGCTCAACACACATCCGCCTGGATCCAGAGATTTATGAGTCATTAGTATGAAATAATACATGGGCTGGGTTCATTCTGCCATCATACTTGTACTAACGCTGCATTATACTGGGCATAGTATGCAAACAGTACTTGCATCACATACTACAGTACATCAGCCATTATTTTATGGCTGACTTGAACTTTGTATGCAAATACTGTTATATACAGTAAAACCACTAAATATTCTATTATTTATTTCCAAACTTAAGCTGCAATAATCATTCAGCTCTCTGAATCACTGAGCACAAAGGAAAGGAATGCAACAAAGTAGACATAGTAGATACAGACACTTTAGATAAATATCTTTGGCCTCATTCATCACTAACAGAACTAGTATATCATATAGTACAGTTTTACACCACTCTGAGTTTGCAAACTGCTCTGTGGGTTTTTCCACTTCATTAACACTGAGAACAGACGGGCTGCAATTATGTGCGTTTTCAGCTGTCTATAGTCTGACTTTCTTAAAGTGGTCTCTTCATACTTTTTGTTTTTCTCCCTGAGGCTCAATTATAATGTTAGTAAAGGTGTTTTCATTTAGATTCTTCCACCCTTTCATCTCAAATGGAAGACTGGTCCAAGATATAAACTAGAACTGCAAGATATACATGAGAATTTCATGATATAAACTCAGAATTGCAAGATATAAATTGTGAGATACAAACTCAGAATTGTGAGATAAAAAAAAGAATTTCGAGAAGTAAACTCAGAATTGCAAGATATAAACTCAGAATTGTCAAAAATAAAGATGGAATGGCACGATATAACCCAGAATTTCAAGATATAAACTCAGAATTGTCAAATATAAAGATGGAATTGCAAGATATAACCCAGAATTTCAAGATATAAACTCAGAATTGCGAGATAAAGTCAGAATTTTGGGATATAAACCCAGAATTCCAGGATATAAACTAGAACTGTGAGATATAAACTTTAAACTGCTAGGTACAGACTCAAAATGGAAAGAAACAGCAGAATTTTGAGATATTAACTCAGAATTACAAGATATATAGCCAGAATTGTGAGATATATAGTCAGAATTTTGAGATATAAACCAGAATTGTGAGATATATATATAGTCAGAATTGTGAGATATAAATTTAGAATTGCTAGGTACAGACTCAAAATTGTGAGATAAAAACCTGAATTTTGAGATGTTAACTCAGAATTGCAAGATTTATTGTCAGAATGTGAGATATAAACTAGAATTGTGAGATATAGAGTCAGAATTGTGATATATATAGTCAGAATTTTGAGATATATACACAGAATTGCAAGATATAAACTAGAATTTCAAGATTTAATCTCAGAATTGTCAAATATAAACTCATAATGGTAAAATATAAACTCAGAATTTTGGGATATAAACCCAGAATTCCGGGATATAAACTAGAACTGTGAGATATAAACTTTAAACTGCTAGGTACAGACTCAAAATGGAAAGAAACACCAGAATTTTGAGATATTAACTCAGAATTACGAGATATATAGTCAGAATTGTGAGATATATAGTCAGAATTGTGAGATATATAGTCAGAATTGTGAGATATATAGTCAGAATTTTGAGATATAAACTAGAATTGTGAGATATATAGTCAGAATTGTGAGATATAAATTTAGAATTGCTAGGTACAGACTCAAAATTGTGAGATAAAAACCTGAATTTTGAGATGTTAACTCAGAATTGCCAGATATATAGTCAGAATGTGAGATATAAACTAGAATTGTGAGATATAGAGTCAGAATTGTGATATATATAGTCAGAATTTAGAGATATATACACAGAATTGCAAGATATAAACTAGAATTTCGAGATTTAATCTCAGAATTGTCAAATATAAACTCAGAATTGCGAGATATAAACTAGAACTGAGAGATATATAGTCAGAATTTTGATATAAATTACAATATATAAATTAAAATTGTGAGATATAAACTTAGAATTGCTAGAAGAAAAAAAAAACAGAATTTCAAGATGTAAACTCAGAATTGCAAAACATAGTCAGAACTGTGAGAAAAAAGTGCCAATTTTTACAGCTTTTATATATCTCAATATGACTCTTTAAACTTTGTTCAGTCATGAATCATTGCATCAGAATTATCCAAAGATTGCAGAAGCTTACAGTAACCCGAATGAATCTCTCTTCTCCGCAGCTCTAATCGTCCACGAGGGCCCATCAGTTTTCCGTATATTTCATCGCTGGCAGGCCGTCAATCAGCAGTGGAAAGTTTTGAACTATGACAAGAAAAAAGACAGCGAGGAGGTGAAGAATAATGAGGAATGGACGCGTTCGCTGCTCCACCAGAGGGAGCCGACAGGAGCGGACGTCTCTCCTTCACCGTCTTCACTCATGGCTGCTGCTGGGACGCCGGCGCTCGACGTGACCGACGACACGACGAACACAAACACCACAGCGGCCGCGCAGGACTCCTACCAGACTGACGCTCTCGCTGATGGCCCGGCTTTACCGGACCAACACTGTCCGTATAACCTCCTGCATTTACTGAGTCATCTACGGCCGCATGAGCCACGCAGCCCACCCAGCAACATCAGCGCAACCACCACTAAACCTAGAGAAGTGGTTATGAGAGTTACTACTGTCTGACTGGACGCCTCATGATGGGACGCTCCAACTCTTTTCAGCACAGAGAGACCATAAGCACAGTGTTGGGACTGCTGGATTATTTATGACTTTCATTGATACTGATAAAAAAAAACAATATGACTTTTTAATTGCATATTTCATGATCTAAAGAGCAGGTCGGACAGCTGATGAATTTAAAGGGACAGTTCACCCCAAAATGGACATTCTGTCATTCTTTGATGTTCTGAACTTGTATGATGTCATTTTATTTCTGTGGAACACACCAGAAAAAATATCTTCATGCATTCGACAAGAACTGATTGTGATCAATGTCAAGCTCAAGAAAGCACCATAAAAGTGAAATAAAAATTGTCTTTTTATTCTGAATTTGTGTTCTACACTATACATTTTCAAATATTAAAAAATGTTTAAATTAAAAATTTGAAAATTTTCAAATTTTGAATTTATGTTCTACAGTAAAATAACATTTTTAGGATTACTGTAATTTTGGTATTATTGATATGCTGTAATTTAATAATTGATTATAAATTGTTTTTTCTATGGTTACAATTAGGGTAATTAAGTTCTAGTAATTTTGTTGTGTGTTTTATCAACTTTATTCATTTTTTTAATAGTTTTTGTTTTATTTCTTTTCAATTGTAGTTATTTTGGAGTCATTTGAACTTAAAACATTAATATTTTGAGTTATTTTTAAAAATCTGTAATGTTTTTGTATTTTTGATGTTTTTTTTATATACCTATAAATATATTTAGTTTAATTAATTTTAGTTATTTTAATACTAAATGAAAATAAAAGATGTTGGCAACTAACTGAAATAAAATATATATATTTTTAAACTGAATTTTATTATAGTTTATTTCATGTTTATTTCAAGTAACGAAAATGTTTTTGTTCGCTTGCTTGTTTGTTTTATCATGGTTAACTAAAACTAAAATGTAAACTGTAACTAAAAACATTTTCGTCACATGAAATAAATAAAATATAAAAAACTTTTTATTCCAGGTAGTTGCCAAGTAAACCTTTCCTTGATGTACTATTATATAACAAAAACTGTAATTATAATCAATTAAAAACTATTTGAGCATATTTAATAAATACAAACACTAAAACTACTAAAATGACAAAAACACACAACAAAATGACTAAAACTTGAACTAAAACAAAAAATAAAACTGGAAAATATAAAAACACTTTTTCAAAATATTTCAAAACTGCTATAATAGTATCTCATTGATACTAAAATAACACTTAATTTTTGCTGTTGTTTTTGGGTGAACTATTCCTTTAAACAAACACTTGTTTCACAATATTTGCTCAAACAAAAAAAAAAAGGTGCATTATCCATTAAAAAGGCTGATGGTATATTAATAAAATGACGAATATGTTTACAGTCATGTTACCGGAGGCACCACAGAGACGTCAGCCCATGACCCTTTCACTGTCCATAAATAATGAGTGACAGCTGTCAGTCAGTCATCGCACAGACAGATGGTGCTCAGGACAGCAGCTCAATCAGTTGAAAAGCACAAACTCTCCTGCTTTTTCTCTGTTCCTCTCATGCTTGCTGGTAATGCATGTTTTCATATTCACTACCTTTGTGAGGACATCAATCAACTCAAACTATACGACAGGGATATCCTGCAGTTATTGCCCCCTTGAGTACTTAAAGTCAACATGAAATCAAAATGAACTATTTTTATAATACATGCACCTGGTCTTACAGTGCACCTTATTCTATATAAAACATGTTTGTCTTTTTAATATGTTTCATAAAACTGTATTAACTTTTCTTCACTTTATTTATTATTTGTCAGCCCAGCCAACCAATTCTTGTACAAAACATGCTATTTTAACATTTAAAATCCATTTTCACTTGAAAATATGTCTCATAATTAAAGTAAAATAGGTTGCAAACTATGGTGATGTGTTGCTACCAGATATTTTTTTCCCAACCATTTTTTTCTCATAATAACAAGATGTTATGTTGTAAAACAATATTTAAATACTGTTGTTAAAACATAATTTTTATGCCATCATAACATTATTCTGAAAATAATAATGACAAGATGTCAAATTAAAACAATATATTTTCATATAATAAGATAATATTGAGATGCTGTCGTTAAAACATTGTTTTTGTGACATAATGACACGTTTTAACAAAAAATATGCAGTTTTAATAACATAGTATATCATTATTATGAGAAAATATTTTGTTTTTTAATGACATCTCATTATTACAACATAATTGAAAGGGCAAAAATAATATGTACAGGTGCATCTCAATAAATTAGAATGTCGTGGAAAAGTTCATTTATTTCAGTCATTCAACTCAAATTGTGCAACGTGTATTAAATAAATTCAGTGCACACAGACTGGAGTAGTTTAAGTCTTTGGTTCTGATTGTGATGATTTGGCTCCGATTTATCAAAGACTCACAACAAAACTCAACAAATTAGAATATGGTGACATGCCAATCAGCGAATCAACTCAAAACACCTGCAAAGGTTTGGTTCACTAGGCGGCACAATCATGGGGAAGACTGCTGATCTGACAGTTGTCCAGAAGACAATCATTAGCTATGTTTTCCTTCCAAAAATGTGAATTTAACTTATGCGCAAAACCGAAACGTCGCATAAAACATTTGCGCTAAAGCACTGCTTCAATCCAACGAGAGAAAGAGAACAAAATCATCACTTCCTGATAAACCTGCACTAAATATCACTAAAAAAACTAGGAGAAGTCATGAAAATAATAGTTTTCAGAATTTTCAGATTTCGCCACCGGAAAAGGTTGAGGCATAGTTTGCTCTCGTTTCCACGCTTTTCTTCGCTTTTAAAAGCTTGTACAGTAAATGTCCGTAAGCATTTTACTTTTGACTTATGACAGTAAGTACAGTACGACAAACTCACTTAGTCTATTTTAAACATAGAATTATTAATTCATCAACAAAAATGAATCAATAACTGTTAAACAACTTCCACAAAGTTTAATTATAAAAAATAGGCCTGCTGAAAATCAGCAAACACAGAGGAAATAAATCAATAAGAAACGAATGTTCTTCCAGTGAGCTTCCAAATTCACCTTAGATAAACGAAAACAGTCAACAGGCCGTTTTAAAAATCCTAAATACTTTTAAAACAGGCGGTTTTGCAACTCTTGCCTTTCTCACCTCATTCCTCATGCGATAAATGAAATCGGACTCATGTCGCGGATGCTACTGTTGTTAGGCACACTGCCTTGAGCAGCCCCATTCAGGGGTCCGTTCTTCGTACCTCGCTAACTAAATTAGCTGGATTTGATTGTTGACGATTTGGCATGATCTTGGATTGTTTGGTTCTTCGAAGCTCATCCTGGACTTGCTGTCATAGCAACAGCTCTGCAAGCTTAAACCTGCTCTGGAGCAGGTTTATTTCATGTAAACAGGATTTAGGCTGCGCTCCTGGCGGGTTATGATTGGTTGAAATGGCGAGGTTACATCTGATTGGTTAAAGAGCACGACTGACACGGACTGACTCACGTGGGAAAAGAAAAGTATCTTGCAAGAAAGTGTATATATATGACAGGTTCCAAAAAATATTTGGCAGCACAACTGTTGATATTATCCAACATTGATCATTCTAATAATAAATCAGCATATTAGAATGATTCCTGAAGGATCGTGTGACACTTAAAGGAACACTCCACTTTTTTTGGAAATAGGCTCATTCTCCAACTCCCCCAGAGTTAATAAGTTGATTTTTACCGTTTTGAAATCCATTCAGCCGTTCCCCTATTCTGGCGATATCACTTTTAGCATAGCTTAGCATAAATCATTGAATCCTATTAGACCAGTAGCATCGCGTTCAAAAATGACCAACGAGTTTCCATATTTGTCCTATTTAAAACTTGACTCTTCTGCAGTTATATCGTGTACTAAGACCAGCGGAAATTTAAAGCAGCGGTTTTCTAGGCTGATAATATTAGGAACTACACTCCCATTCCGGCGTAATAGTCAAGGAAGTTTGCTGCCGTAACATGGCCGAAGCAGGCGCATTAATATCACACAGCGCCTGAAATTAGATCCCAGCTAGGTAACTTCCAATGTGACCGGTGCTAAGTTTGTGTAACTCCGGTTGTTGCAGCTGTCAGAGTTGCAGCTGGTAAATTGTTAGTGGCTGGATTTACCTGTGTGTGATTAGCTATGGTTATGTGCATTGTAAGGGGCTGTGATAGTAAGTCGAAGACGTACTCTACTACCATCTTTCATAGAATTCCTCTGAAAAAAAAAAGCAATTTCGACTAATGAATCAATGGCTGGCTGCTCTGAACATGGATCTCAAAACACCGTTAGAAACGGATAGTTGAATAGTTTTACCGGTACTACAGCACGGCGTCTAAAGGACACTGCGATCCCAACAATCTTCAAACTAACGATACAGACAGGACAACAAGGAGCATCGCCCACGGCTGTAAGTGAAACATGATTAATTGCTAACGTTACCTGTGAAATGCATCCCCTGACGACTAGGTTTGGGCGAACAGTTGGCTTAGTATTTGCTATGACCAAATTCCATGTGTGATTGCAAAAGAAAGTTATTGCGAACAGTCGGTGGTGTTTTAAAGTCAGTTTTGAGTAAAAGTGTACATCATGAATGTAAGCCTGAAAAGGCAAACTGACAGTATGCATTTAAAATCTTTATATTATATAATGTAGTGGTTGCAGGAATAACTTACTCTTGCGACAGCTGGCTATTAGGTCCACTCGGCGTGTGACGTTTTTTCTAGTTTATTTTGTCAAATCGGAAAAAAATCTACTACTGCAGGATGCAGCATTGCATCCAAGTCCTCGGATGTTGCGACATGCCACTTCCTCATCAGGTAGATCCACCCTTGCCATCGATGGCAATACCTGGTCCCACTCGCGACAACACAGGCACTCACTTGTAGTTGGCATGAGTTGGCAAGCCCCACCAACGCGAATCTGCTCTCCTCATCCCTTCTGTCCAAGGCAGTTCAGACACACTTTCTTGTCTTTCACGTACCAAAACCTTAGCTTCAGTGAATTCTGGTTCAAATTGATACGGTTCAGGATCTGCACCAAAGTAAATATCTTCTAAATTGTCTCTCACAAATGTCTCCATGGCGAGGAACGCTGTCTGTGCTGTGCATGCACGTTGGATATGTTGACGGAAGTAAACATTTGCACATGCGCTGTGTGGTATTACTGCGCCTGCTTCGGCCATGTTACGGCAGCAAACTTCCTTGACTATTACGCCGGAATGGGAGTGTAGTTCCTAATCTTATCGGCCTAGAAAACCGCATCTTTACATTTCCGCTGGTCTTAGTACGCGATATAACTACAGAAGAGTCAAGTTTTAAATAGGACAAATATCGAAACTCGTTGGTCATTTTTGAACGCGATGCTACTGGTCTAATAGGATTCAATGATTTATGCTAAGCTATGCTAAAAGTGATATCGCCAGAACAGGAGAACGGCTGAATGAATTTCAAAACAGTAAAAATCAACTTATTAACTCGGGGGGAGTTGGAGAATGAGCCTATTTCCAAAAAAAGTGGAGTGTTCCTTTAAGACTGGAGTAACAGCTGATAAAAATTCAGCTTTTCATCACAGGAATAAATTCTATATAAATTTCAAAGTATGATATATAAAATATATAAAAAAACAAAAACATTATTTTATTTTGTAAAAACAATTTGCAATATTACTGTTTTTTCTGTATTTTTAATCAAATAAATGCAGTCTTGATGAGCATAAGAGACTTCTTTAAAGACTATTACAAGTCTTACTGACCCCAAACTTTTGAACGGTAGTGTATAAAAAAATAAAAATATAAATAAAATAACATATCAAGGAAAAAACATGTAACATGGGCAGCATTAACGCGTTTAATTTGTTCACTACTTTTGCCAGCCCTCTCTCCTTGCTTTTCCAGCCTTTGCAGTATTCCCTTGCGTTTTAATTAAACTCTGAAACTCTTAAAATCCCTCAATCAAGAGTTCTTGCTCTGCTGCAGAAAAATACTGAGCGCGCTCCTTCGTCATGTTCGCCGACCAATCAAAGAGTTGCCGATCAATGTTTCTACTATCGATACGTAGCCCCTTTTAAGCCACCCAGTGATCTCAAATAACTTCATCCAGCTATACTAATCATCAACAACAGGTGCGTTCGGAGAACCGGAATAGCGAGCTCATAGTTAGCGCGATGATTTGATCTTGGATGTGTCATTTGATCTTGGATGTAGTAAGCGAGGTACGAAGAACGGACCCCAGTTTTTAATTGTACTGTTTGTTCTGTAACTGAACTAAATGATTTTTATCGCTATAAAATAATCAAGACGATGGCAGGGCCGGTGCCTTGCTGGGCAAGTGACGAAACTGCTGAAGGAAACATTTCAGAATGACCAAAACAACATTTCTGATGCTGTGCAACAAGATGGGTCCGCTGGTTAGTCAAGTTATCCCGTTCCAGCGTGCAAAGTCACATGACTTTATTAATGCGCATGGAGGAATTTATTTGGTAAAAGTGTTTCCATCGTAGTTGATCCTACTTAGTTGTGCGCATTTTCAAAATGTATGCACATCTTTGCATTTCCACTCAGAGATTTTTATTGCGATATTCCAAAATGCGCATAAAAATAGTTGGATGGAAACATAGCTATTGACACCCTTCACAAGGAGGGTAAGCCACAAACATTCATTGCCAAAGAAGCTGGCTGTTCACAGAGTGCTGCATCCAAGCATGATAACAGAAAGTTGAGTGGAAGGACAAAATGTGGAAAAAAAGATGCACAATCACAATCACAATCGAGAGTACCGCAGCCTTAAGAGGCTTGTCAAGCAAAATCGATTTAAGAATTTGGGTGAACTTCACAAGGAATGGACTGAGGCTGGGGTCAAGGCATCAAGAGCCACCACACACAGACGTGTCAGGAATTTGGCTACAGTTGTTGTATTCCTCTTAAGCCACTCCTGAACCACAGACAACGTCAGAGGCGTCTTACCTCACTGCAAAAAATGCTTTTCTTGCTTAGCTTTTTTGTCTTGTTTCCAGCCAAAATATCAAAAAATTCTTGAATCAGGAAGGATTTTCTAGACAAGTCAAAATTACTGTCTTGTTTTTAGTAAAAACAAGTCAAAATTAAGTGAGTTTTTGCTTAAAACAAGCTAAATAATCTGCCAATGGGGTAAGAAAAAAAATCTTATTTTAAGCAGACAACTAGATTATTTTTCTTACCCCATTGGCAGATTATTTTGCTTGTTTTAAGCAAAAACTCAATTAATTTTGACTTGTTTTTACTAAAAACAATACAGTAATTTTTATTTGTCTAGAAAATCCTTCCTGATTCCAGAATTTTGAGATATTTTGGCTGGAAGCAAGACAAAACATCTAAGTAAGAAAAGCAGTTTTTGCAGGGCTACGGAGAAGAAGAAATGGACTGTTCCCAAGTGGTCCAAACTCTTTTCAGATGAGAGCAAGTTTTGTATTTCATTTGGAAACCAAGTTCCTAGAGTCTGGAGGAAGGGTGGAGAAGCTCATAGCCCAAGTTGCTTGAAGTCCAGTGTTATGTTTCCACAGTCTGTGATGATTTGGGGTGCAATGTCATCTGCTGGTGTTGATCCACTGTGTTTTTTGAAAACCAAAGTCACTGCACCCTCTTACCAAGAAATTTTAAAGCGCTTCATGCTTCCTTCTGCTGAGCAGCTTTTTAAAGATGCTGATTTCATTTTCCAGCAGGATTTGGCACCTGCTCACACTGCCAAAAGCACCAAGCGTTGGTTAAATGACCATTTTGTTGGTGTGCTTGACTGGCCAGAAAACTCACCAGACCTGAACCCCATAGAGAATCTATGGGGCATTGTCAAGAGGAAAATGAGAAACAAGAGATCTGAAGACCACTGTCAAAGAAACCTGGGCTTCCATACCACCTCAGCCGTGCCACAGACTGATCATTGAGCCGAATTAAAGCAAAAGGAGCCCCTACCAAGTATTGAGTCCATATACAGTAAATGAACAAACTTTCTAGAAGGCCAACAATTCACTAAAAACGATTTTATTGGTCTTATGAAGTATTCTAATTTGTTGAGATAGTGAATTGGTGGTTTTTTGTTAAATGTGAGCCAAATCATCACAATTAAAAGAACCAAAGGCTTAAACTACTTCAGTCTGTGTGCATTGAATTTATTGAGTTTCACAATTTAAGTTGAATTACTGAAATAAATGAACTTTTCCATGACATTATAATTTATTGAGATGCACCTTTATGTAGCGGCAATGAGCCAACATTGCCAACGTTTCATGTTGACTTTAACAACAAAAGGATTGTCCCTTCAATTAATGTAAGCAAAATACAAACTAATTTTGTTAAAACGTTATGTTTATCATCTGTTTAACCCACAGATAAACAGCAGATCTGAACTGGAAGGCCATACGTTGTGGGATAGATTATTGAAGGACCAGTTCACTCAAAATTTGTCATGATTTACTCACTTTCATGCTATTTTCTTTATTTTTCTGTGAAAAAAAATTCAACATAATGTGGAAGCTCGTTTTTAAGGTTCATAAAAAGGTTATTTATAGCACAAATGTCCAAAAAAGCCATACATGTGTTAGGAAAGTCCACAGAAAAAATGTACAAATGAGTAAATGGTTTTTGGGTAAACTATTATTTTAAAATGTCCCTGCTTACTGATGCAGTTTACTTGTTTTGTCATTATATATTTCTATCAAATATATCGACTTCAACATGGTGTGATGAGATCCATATTTTTGTCATGTTGCCATTTCATATCTACGGAAATAAAATTAATCTATGAAATGACAAACATCAGGATGATCATTACTAAAATATTACTTAGTGTGTAAAGTCTGATATGATGGAGGACAGAGGACGGTTTGACCCGTCTCAGTACCTGTATGGCGTCAGGTAACACTGGACGCTGAATAATTCAGTCCATGAAGAGCTGCTATCAATAATAACAGTCAAGTTCAGAGTTCATCAGATCTGCTCCAGTTCTCCTCAGTTCAGCAGCTTTCCACTTACCAACATCTTTAAAAATAAAAGCAGACATGCTTTAAACTAAACTTAAACCATTAAAAAACATTTTTTGTTATTTGAAATAAAACAAACATTAACTAAATTAAAAAAGGGTAAATGTTTAGTTTGAAGTACTTAAAATAACAAACTAAAAATTAATAAAAAATAATCTAAAGCAAAACTAATACAAATAACAAAATGGAAACTAAACTGGAAAACATTAAAATATAAATGATTTAAAATATAAATTATTTTTGTTTAGTTTAAGTTGAAATAATAAAAATTAAAAACTAATAACAAGCAATAAAAATTAATAAATTAAAAATTCTAAAATCCAAGATGAAAAATATCAAAATAAAAACACAGATAAATTAAAAAAATGAATAAAATGACAAAAACTATTAAACGCTAAAACTAATAGAAATAACTAA